>NC_058034.1:18925661-19525661 GCF_019176455.1 Solea senegalensis
CTTAATTCAGACATTAATTATTCTAATGAAAGCAGTGAATCCAGTCTAAGGTCAAAGCGAGCTACCGGCAGATACATTTGGTATTGGAAGTCGGAGTCTATGATAATTAATACATTCATCTGAGCGAGGTGGTGTGCCTAATCTACTTTCTAATGACCTTGCCAATAAGCTTACCCTCCTGACAGGAGCCCTCGCTTATTGCCTCAGTATGAATTAGCACTGTATTAGCAAATATTCTATTAACTCTGTGAAATGCAATTAATAATCAACATTTCACTCAGCTATATAATTATATCAACTGTTTGTCCAAAATGGCCTGGATCAGGGTCATAACAACAGGGATCACGTATGGGAGTCATGGTACTGCACAGCACATTCTTAATATTCTCCAATTAGGAATATGGTAATGCAGTGTGGTCAGAATAGTATGACAGATTAAATGACAGAAACCATTTTTAGCACAGTTTAGGACAAATCCTGCAGTAGCCAATTTTTTCAAAATTATACAATTATACAAGAAGTGTAGTGCAACAAATAATGTTTACTTGTAAATAGACTGTTTTTAAAGTACGTGCATGGCAACATGAGAGGCAACTTCTGTTGCACGACAGTCCAAAACATATCAACAGTTATTCCACCCTAAGGCTTACCCCTTGCCGCATTGCCGCATTGCTTATAAAATTAGCAATGCGGCATTTCAAATAATCTAACTCCATCCAAAAGAGTGTAACATAGTTACATGCATGTTCATTTACTGACACTCCAGAGATTCACAGCCCGCTTTAAAAAAAAAAACCCAAAAAAACGACATTTTGCCACCTCTTCCTGAGACTTCTTGACTTGTGAACATGAGCATCTGTGCTGCTGTCAGCACCGTGGCGCTCCATTGCCAAGGAGAGGAAAGAGTTGTGAACTTTGTGAACTTGTAAAATGTTGGTTTGAACTTTTGCACCACTTACAGCGGCGCTAATAGCCCTGAACCAGAATACTGACCCAAACCTCCGTGTTCTTCCTCAGCAACCTTTTCCATCTTTTCTAATTAATTCTCTGTGGATCTTCACACCTGCAGGGGCTAGACCAACTCTGCACTCTTGGTTTTGGCTGCAGGAGACAGTAATAAATGTTCTCCTCCACAAAAAGAATTGTCCCGGGTCATGGGGATGGAGGAGGCTTTGAACGGCCAAAGCTCACCAGCTTTATTAAGAGTTCGATTGTCACGACTAACTTGGATCTTGCCGACCGCCTTGTTTTGTTGTTTCTGTGATTTGCTTTATGCAGTATTTCTTTTTAGTTAAGGGCAGGTCACTTACATCAGCCGCACCCCAGTTGAGGTGTATGAATGTTTGAAATAATTTGTTTCCAACTAGTTTTTAAATTCCTAGAT
Source organism: Solea senegalensis (assembly GCF_019176455.1). Taxonomy (NCBI): domain Eukaryota; kingdom Metazoa; phylum Chordata; class Actinopteri; order Pleuronectiformes; family Soleidae; genus Solea; species Solea senegalensis. The sequence goes on from NC_058034.1 coordinate 18,927,046, forward strand.
TAGGTAATCCAATTGCAGACAAACTGTGAGACTTTGTATAAATTATCCCGATGGGTCTTTGTTAACATAAATAAGAGGTGAAGTATATGAACTTAGAAGAACACATTAACACTGCTAATGTTTAATCCTGAAATGTATTAAGTATGGACATTAATAAGTAAACATGAGACAAGAGGGTACTCTGAACAGATGACAGTCAGACACAATATCCATCCTGTATATGACAGGCTGCTTGAGGGTCTGTCCTGGATATGGTGTGTTAAGGAAGTATAGATGTCTCTTGTCTCTTCACTAAATGGTGAAATTGTCCAAACTTTATGCATCATGGGACAGTATGGTTATAGCTGGACCCAACTTGTTTTTCAAGTACATGTGTCCCCATGGAAAAAGTGGGTGTTGGAATATGTGACGCCTCCAGTGATAATGCTAGATTTAGCTAGATGATGCTAGGTTTCGTTCTACACCATCAACTCATCACCTATCGTTCATAAGAAGAAGGAAACCTGACTAAAAACGACAGAGGTAACACATTCAAGTGGAACGGTTCGGTTTGGTACCAGAGTTCCCCTTCCCTTGGGGCACCAGAGTAAAATGGTATGGTCAGGACTGGCTCCACCCACGACAGTCAGCTGATGGGGCGACGGGAAAAAGTCACTGTAAATATCCCATGGAAGTTGACGCAAATGCCCGCAGTCTATGCGTTTCCATGTCGTCACACAGGTACGACGCAAAGCCCATACCTCATACCCTTCCCAGTCGAAACTCAAGCAAGCCAGGGCTTTACCATTCCAAACCGTACCTTACTATACCAAACGGAACTGTACCATGAACCATAGCACAAGTTAACATAAGTAAGGGGTTCAGGACAGGAATGGTGGTGAGGTAGCATAGCATGTGTCATGGTTAGCATTGTGATGATGGGCTGCAGATGAGTCCTGAACACAGGGAAACAACTATTAGTCACTGGTATAACAAACACGTGGAACTATTCTGAAACAAACCGATTGAAATATTGCCATTGAGAACAACGGCCTGAACATTTACTGTCACAGAAAAAAAACCAGCCCTTAAATCCATCCTATTGTCCATTCTCTCTGTAAAACCCCATGGCGTTGATGACAAGGTTGGGGCATAGAAAAATGACAGAGGATCTGCCTGCACTTAGCCTTTACTTATCTAAGTATTTAGTTATCTATCTACTGAAACTAGAGTTTCAAAAAGTGCATCGCTGAAGGTTTATATTCAAATGGTTCTCTCATAGTATCTCACCGCCTCACTCATGAGAACAGGAGTCCATTCCTTAAACTTGGGTAGGATTTTTGTGTCATCTCACTCATGTTTCCGAGGACTAGGGATCACTTCTTAACCTAGAGTTTGGCTAAGACCTGAAACTAGCAACTGATACCATTCATTCCTCAAGGAAACATTCAGTGATGTTTTATATCAAATTAAAAGTAGGCAAATGTTTCTACGGAGTTTTGCTACCAGTGGAGTTGCCCCCTGGTGGCAAACGTCTACCTCTGTCCTACTTCCTCAGCTTCACATTTTGAACCACAAGGCTACATCCATTTTTTATATACAGCTCGCAACACAGCTCAGCTGGAAGTGATCTTGCACAAAATTGTTCCGGAAAAAATATTAATATAACCGCTGTGCTCTCCCAGTTTCAGATGTAACTGTGCCAGTGTGGAAGTTCCATCACCCTTAACTCCAGCCCCATAAACTGCTGGATAAACTGCAGCCACCTTGGCTAGTCTCTCTCTCTCTCTCTCGGCTCCCAGTTGTTTCTGATTGGAAGCCTCAGAGCTTAGCCAATGAAGCACAGCATGTTGTTTGATCTGCCAGGACTCTGTTTCCATAGCCTCCGAGAACAGTGTGAAACATAAAGGCAGAGCCAAAAAAGACATATATAATTAGCGAGTCAGTTAGACTTTATGTGCGTCTGCTCTCTCCAACTCCACTCTCAGGTGGTCTAGACCCCCCCCCCAGTGTAAGCTCACACTGTCCCTCACACTAACTCTCCCCTCCCCAGACCTGAGAGATTAATTTACACCCGTGGCTCTGGCTGGTAATTGTCTCACAAGCGTGGTTTCTGAGAGCCAGCCTATTAGGAGAGCACCCGAGTGGATCATAACATTTTCAGTTTCAATTAGGTCTATGAGGGCATGCATAATACACAGGGGAGGTTTGCTCCCCTCCGACTGGTGAACTGATGAACTGGCAACGCAACAGCAGCAGTGGCCGAAGGAGCGAGCTAAAGTGACAGTCTCAGCCACGTGTTTATGAGATTCGTCACCGCTGAGTGAACCGGTGACTGAGAATCGCCGGGCGAGCGTTCGTCGGAATGCGAGAGATTTAGAGCAAGTGTGTACGTAAACTGTAACTGAACAGAATTCTCAATTGCTTGGCGTGCGTTTTAGTTTGTCAAGCACATGTCCCCCGTCAGTGGTGACTTAAGCTGAGCCATTTCATGAGCTTCCTGAAAAACCACAAACGCAATATCATCATTTGGTAAACGGCAGTGCTTATTTTAAAGCAGCAAACTGGTCACTCTCTCTTCTGTTTCCTGCTGTAGAAACATGGCAGCACAAAACGGTTACTTACTTAGTAAGTTAATTATACCTATAAAAACCTTATTCTAAGACTACCATTATTATTATTTTATACTAGTGTAGTCATGTGCTACCAGAAAACATCCAGTATGTAACGTGTTGGTTCCAAAAGCTAATCCAGTGATTAGCAAACACAATTTGAAGTTAACCCCACAGTCATAACCGTGCTATTGTATTGGGGTTATTATGTGTAGAAATTATACTACTGATTGATGCAGAGGGGAAAAAGACACTGCTAAAATAGACAACGCAAGTTCAAATCATTATGAATAAAGTACTTCAATATCAAGACTTCCTGCCTCAAGCATCCATCTCCACGGGCAGACATTTTATCTCTCCTCTTTGGTTCCTGTGTTAATGAATGCATCCCTGAAATAAGAAGTGCTTGCACGAAGTTTTACAGACTTGCAAGACAGATGCTCTGATTAAATCTGAGTGTGCAACAGCTCTCAGCCCTCTGCTTCCTCCTTTTTGACATAGTACACCCGCAGGCTTCCAACCTTCATATCTGTGCCATCCTCTCTGACTGCCAGTTAACTCACTTTGCAGTTTCTGAACTCCACGGCTTAACTTCACCTTTCAGTCCCTCTTAGCCAAAAGTGTTGTGGAGCTCTCGACACCGTCTCCCTGGCTACTGCGTTGCACCTTCGCACAAACATGATGTGTCAGCCTGCAGCGGTGTCGGAACCTGGAGTGAAAGTTGAGCCAATGCCCACGTTTGCTACGTGTATCATTTTTTTGACATTTGTCCGGGAAGTCTCGAGACTGTTACAGAGTTTGCAGTACTACTTATGAGCGACGAGCATTTACCTACTTGACCTACACAACTACACTTAAGTTCACATGCAGTTATCTTTTGCACCACATCCAACTCACTGTTATTTTGTGTTTAAACAACGGTAGAATTTTTTATTTTTATTTTGGCATGCAGTTATTGAAAATGACATTACACAGTTCACAATAACTCTTTAATTTAATAATGAACTCAGAATCCTGTTCCACACTGCAGCTTTAAAATGTGCTATGGGTCAAGACGAGCCAGCCTCATATGATAGTGTTGTTATTCGTCTGATTCTGTCTTAAAATCACTGCATATTGGAATAATAATAGTAAAAGAATAATAAAAGAACAATAATAACAAAAATAAAATCTTATCAATCCTTACACCCTGAATATTAGGGAAGGGAATCACAAGGTATCTCATGATACGATATACTACACGATTCATGCTCCACGATACCAATAATATTACGATACTACGATTCTGTGACAATCAATATATTGCAAGACAACCATATAGCGATACATCACAGTATGTGTCTGACTGAAGCAAACATAATGTCAGTGAAAAGTTAAAAGTGCAGGATTTGTCTATTTATTCACAACACAGAGAACAAAGTGCATAAAGTCTTTGTATTGAGCGTGGAAGGGTCACCTGTTAATGTGGATTTCTCCACCATTATCCCCCTGGAAACTCCCTCTTCTTTGGCCATGTAGTGTCTTCATATGTCGATTGAAATATCAATATTTGCTCTGTTGTATCGATTATCGTATTGCACGAGGAAGGACGATGATATATCACCGAATCAATATTTTGACACCTAATAAATATCACATGTTATAGCGAGGCGATACATGCATTGGCATAAAAAATGTTATTATCAGCTAAAAGTCTGTATCACACTAATCAGTATTGGTAGATACTAAAGTTTATAATAGTATTGGACACAAAAAGTAGTATTGAGCCGTACATGAATTACAACAATTTTCCTTTAAACCAGTTTCACTTAGTTTGATCTCTTTTTTGAGACTTGGTCAAACTTGCCCCGGACTGTGTTTGGCTTTGTTGTCTTAACACACAAACAGACACGAACTTTAGGTTGCATTGTGATGTGAGACCATCCACAGGCAGCAATTGACTCTGCCAGAGATTGACAACAGGCAGTCGGCCTGCTCACCAGCTCTTTGTGTGTGTGTTTATGTGATCTGTTAGGCCAGATAGGCCAAGTGTGGTCGAGTGCCTGCCTCAGCCAGAGCAAATGAGACAAGACAAAACAAGCCATTTTCTCAGAAGCCCCTCTGGTTAAACTCCCCCTTTTTTTTTTTCACACCAGAAGCACTGGAATTGCTGTGTGTCTCTCTCTCTCTCTGAGCGACATCCTGATGGCACTGTGGGCTGCAAACCCAGAGGGCTATGAGGAGGAGGGTAGGGTTGAGGTGCCGGTGAACAAATTCCACATGGGGCCACGGAGAAGCCGATGATAACATCTCAGACGCTTTGTTTGAGTTTGTTTAGTTTAGTGCTGGTCCACCTGCAGACCAAGATCTCCTGGGTAACCAGAGATCATGTTGACATCCATCTTGTTTATGTGCGTCTGCTGTTGTTTACTCCAGTCAAACAAAGACGGGACTGTGTCGAGCGCTGTTGTCTTGTTGTCTCAAAGGAGTACGAGACCTTCCCTCGACCCTCTTCTGGCCGGCCACAGGCTGTGCTTCGACTCAGTGAGTTGAGCAGCTATCAGATTCCCTCTGGTTGCTTTCACGACTGAAGGATCACGAGGTCAAAGAACCTGACCTTATTTCGAGTTCAGACTCAACTCAACTAAACGCTTATGAACACATTACTTTTGCGTATTAAGCTGATTGCTGAGAAGGAGGTGGTATTTCAGCACAAGCTGTGAACTCTCCGTTCAATCATTCCTGGAGTCATTCCTTTTGCGGGGTAAAATCTACTCATCTTGTGTTTTTCATTTTGAACCACTGGGAAGTCATCAAGTGTATGTCATGTCCACATGGTTGTGATCTGAATTTTAATATACAGCCACTGTGGGGCCTCCACACCAACTCATTGCACAGAAGCAAACAGGAGATCTCTCAGGAGAGGGTTATTTTGGGGTTTAGAGGCATCACCTGTGACAGTTTACAACGAGTTCACAACAGAGGTCAGGACAATGGGAGACAGATTATGTTAAATTTCTACTCCATCAACTCATCACCAATCGTTCATAAGAAGAAGGAAGCCTGACTAAAACAACATTGGCCAATGAGGAACACAAAGGACGATAGAGTTTTAGGGTGGAAATTACACTTTGTAAGTTGTCTGTCGAATGTACACGCGTCAAACAAAAAGCTAAGTGCACTGACTAAAACACAGTGGTGAAACAGAGGACAAAACATAATAAATAAATCATACACACTTTTATGAACACAATGTGAAGTATTTGTGCTTATACAAGTGATCATTTATATGAGGTATACACCTAATACTGATAAACAAAGGGAAATATCAACTCCAGCAGCAGTTGGAGTTCGTCTGTTAAGTCATTACCTATGTTTGAGTTGGTTGGTTGAAAAGTCTAACTACTGGAGCTATTATTGACACAACAAGTGATCATCCACAGAAAAGGCATTTTAGTTTTTTGTTTCAAAATGTTTATGTTATACAGTGAATGTTTGACATTGTTGAACTGAATTGAATTGCCTGTATCTCCAAGCTCTCCAGTTTCGGATTTTCCGCAATGCCACACAACTACACTTAAGACGACTCGTCTCCATTCAGGTGCAGAGATGTGTTCCCACAGGATTAGTGGTACTTCTGTTCAGCCACCTAAATTGGGAAAAAGAATGTCAGCGAAAGCTGCACAAATGCCTCGAGTGCATAACTTTTTGAATAGAAACAAATATCTCTTACATTCCGCAGTTGGAATATGGACCAAACTCATCAGGATCATCCTCAGAGTCCCGACTCTCTCTCCCTGTGCTGAAGCAGGAGAAGGTGTGTCTTCCTCCGAGCACTGTATCTGTCACTCACTGCAGAAGCTCACTTCATTTCTTTTTCACAACCTCTGAGGAAACAGAATGAAAAATACCTTTTATCTATCTTTGGTTCATTGCTCGGCTCATTCTTTGTGCTCGTCGTTATGAGAGAAAGGGGATGGTTGCAGCTCTAGCAGTGTTTTTGCATTGGAAGTTGCACACTGGATCTTTAAGATCGCATTACCAAGTGTTGTGCTTTGTTCCACTGAAATACTATTTTCTCTTTTTTTTGGACATGAATTTAATGTCAAAAATTTTACCCAGGACTCCCTCTCCACTAGGATTGTGGCCTCGGCTTACTCATGACTGCACCTGTTCAAGACAGGTATAAAAGATTCAGTAATCTTTCCGGACTACCAAGACAAAGAGGCTGGATCCAGTGAGTTTAGGAAGGCAGGTCCCTCATAAATAATAGCTGTCCAACAGCCAGTAGCTACGTATGCACTCCGACTTGAGAGAAAGACAGAATTGGCTTCTTTTACCTTCACCTCGACCCCCAGAGATGAAGAGAAATGACCAGAAACTGTGGCCAGTTTATGTTTCAGTATAAATCACTTCTTTGTGGAGCAAAGACAATCTCATTATCACATTCCTGCAATGAGTTTAACAGAGAAAGATCCTCATCCCACTCGCCGAGGAATCAAACAGTTGCTTGTTTGTACTTTTGTGGTATGCTAATTGATTATGTTGTCCTAAATTAAAAGGTGAGAAAGCACCTGTTATCCCCGGTCGGGCGCATACGACGACTCTTTCAATCAGTGATGGCATCAGTGGTCGTATTTGTGACAATGCGGAGCTGTGCACAGCAAACACAGCGTCAAGCATGTTGAGGAGGGATATAGAGTATGCGTGCACACAAGCACACATAGCACGCACATTGGTATTCATGCGCACATGTTCATACCTTCCTTCAAAAGCACCACAAGCTCCCATGCTGAGTCTCGGCTGCAAACCGTCTTTGATTATTCTTCCCCCGCTTTCATTGCTCATTTATGTGCTTTCTCTCACACAGAGAAAGCAACACATGCAAACACAGACAATACAAATGCATAGAACATACATGAATCATTAACATCATTTTTTTTGTTTCCCATTCATGAATAATCTATCACTCACAGTCAGAGCAACTTTAACTGCTTTTAAAAATGTATTTTTTTTCACACCATGTGCGTGATTTTATGGCTGTTTGGAATGCCATGTCTAGTGAGCTTGATCACTGTAGATCCATTAAAGGTTTAAGTAGCAATGTGATTTCACTCATGCACATTTAGCCACCCTCTAAGCCTGCCCCTCACAGTGCTATATGTGAGGGGCAGGCAGCTGTCAGAATATATGCAATAACACAATGTAATGAATAATTGATTCCTGGCTTCTGGCTGGGGAAAGGAGAAAGTTGCTAGGACAACCAGAAAAGCAGCAGTTCTCACTCTCACACACACGCACGCACACACAGTCAATGGTTCTAATTTACCCCGACCACTCTTGTCTCTAGATGCACCTCCACATGAACAATCTTTAATTTGTTCTTCGAATGTGTTTGTACTTCGAAGTTCCACTTCCTTCTCACCTGGGCACACACACGCACACACGTGCACACACACACAGATTGCACAGCTAGTCTTCTTAGGACACGGCATTGACTTCCATTCATAACAAAGGCGTATCATGGGTAACCCTAACTTTAACCTAACCACAATTCAAATCTTAACCCTAAACCTCACCACTGCCTCATGAGGACCAGGTTTTGTTCTCCATGAGGACTACTGGTTGTGACCAGGTCTGTATTTACTGCCAGAAAAGGTCCTACACACACACACAAACACACATCTCATCTTCTTTTGTCTAAATTTGAAACAATTTGAGCATCTCTAAAAGGGAACACACAATCTGGACTCACTGCCTTTAGAACACAATATTTGCTAAGCATTTGAATTACAACTCCCTTATTCTAATAATTACATGGTAATTAGTGTGTAAAATTACAGGGGAATTTAACAGCAGAGTTCTATCTGAAATCAAATCGAGACTCATGCTGGCTTGTGTTTGCTCTAGATAACCATTTTATATGATGTGAAAAATATTATTGGCACAGTAGTAAAAAAAAGAAGAACTATTTTGTAACACTGTAACTATAGCAAAAAGGTCATAATTAAAAGCATTTCATAGATCTATCAAATTAATTAGCACTGTGACAGCACTGTATTGAACATCATGTTACTTGCTAAAATCAGTGCAACCTAAAACTGCATTGGTATCTGAAAATATTTTTTTTAGTGGAAATATGGTTATTATGTTATTTTTCTCTCTTATTATTATTATTATTATAATAATAATTATTATTCATAGTAGCCTTGGTTGTGAAAAAAATCTACAAAAATCTCAAAAAAAAGCTGAGCAGGTCTGTGGACATGTTCAGTCATTGTTGCAATTTGTAAGGACTCAATTAACAGACTGTGTGCAATATTAACCATTGTGGTGCAATACAAAGCTATGCGGTTTGCAATGAGAAGGTTGATGTGCAATGCTCAACAGCACTTTGTATTGTAGGTGCTTGTTTATGTCTCTCTGTGCATCCCAGTGTGTTATTGCTTCTTTTACATCAACCTGTCTATAGGAACTACAGATAGAAAATAGGTAATCTGGCACACATTAATATGTACTGTCCCAATTTTCAAAATAAAATAAAGATTGATTCTGTTTCTCTTGATTTCCAATGATAATCATATCCTATATTGCAAATGTGTGTATTTTTTTCAATCTCAAGCTTGTTTATATATATTATATGTCAGTAAAACATGTACTCTGAATGGGGGTGGGGTTCAGTTTAGTCTATATCTTGCTGCCTTTGGGCCCACTCACTGAGATACACAATCTTTGAAGACCAGGCATGGAAAGTCACAGTTGCAGTTATTCTCAGAGTACAGTAAGTCTCACATCCTCATCAGAGTGCAGTAACACAGGCTGTTAGTGTCTTATTAATTAGTGAGCTTAGAGAACGCTTGGAAAAAGAAACACCGAGAGGTTGTCTGAGATTGCCTTTTGTCTTGCAGCGATCAGCTTTGATCTGATGGGTCTAAAACATATTAAGCGGATACAGACGACTGGTCCCATGCACAGCAGCAACTCCTCCATTTTCCTCTGATTAAAAAGCCTCCCTCAAAGCTCAAGGTTCCCTTGATGCTTTGTAGAAAGAAAAAAATTAAGTTGATGATGCAATTGTGCGGTTTTGTTTCTGTGGTGGTGGTGGGGGGGCGGTCCAGGGGTTTCAGATGGCCGAGGCCAGTATTTCTCCTCCCTTTTCTTCTTCTCTATCTTCTTATCTACCTCCATTGCACTGTTCATTAATCAGCCTTTTATTAAGCAAAAGTGGCTTCCAGCACTGCCTAAAAAGGTGCATAGATAATCTTGACATGAAGACAGAGTATTTACCCTCTTTACCCTCCTCTTCTGCACTGCATTCTGCATGGTAATGGACGGAAGGAGCTCCTGCGGCACATAAAGACTGATTTAAAATACCAACCTTTGTAAATATTACATACAATTCTTTATAACAGCCTCTGAGCTATTGCGCCCTGGAAAGCCAAACATCTGCTGCCAAAGTACAGACTGCGCCGACAGAGGTGACATGCGTGGACACAAATGAATGGCGTGGTGAATAATCCACTGCAGAGTGCCTGGAATTTAATTACTGCCTTTTGACATGGCTTTTTTTTTTTTTTCTTGTTTTCAACGGAGATGAGCAATTTTGAGGGCTATTGTCTAAATACTCACAGGAAAAGTGATACAGCTGAGGCAGGCAATCAAACACAGTCAGAGGAAAACAGGGCCATTCAGGTTGGGCTTTCTTTGAACAGGCAATTTAAGTTATAGTTTACAGTACATGACTGAGGCAAAGAGGGGAGAGAGTGCTCAGAGGGGGGAAAAAAATAATAGTGTGTAAAGGTTGGATGTGTATAACAATGACAATGAGACTTCGAGCTGAAAAGGAGCCCTTAATAGGTACTGTCCTGCCCTGGGGACCACATTTGTGTCTTATTGGTTATCTATTCACAAGACAGTGGCACATTCTCTTCGCCACCAATCAGCCAATTACAGGCTCCATAACAGGAGGCCCAGTGGCAGCAAGGCAGTCTTTACAAGCCCTGCATCTTGGGCAGGGGAGATGACCCTGTCACAGAATCATAACTATGATGAATACATCCGTAGGTTTACAGCAATGCCACTGTTTCTGGTTATGTGATGTGGGCGTGAAATGGCCATTCATTGGGGACCTGACGGCATGACCTCATGTGAGGATTTAGCAAGTGGCAAAAAATACTGCAGATGATGATAAGGACAGGGAAAGAGGTGTTAATCCGGTTGTGGTGAACATTTATTAGAGTTGGAAGGAAGGGGCAGCACTAATGTTGCTCCTGCTGGCTGCTGATGAGGCCAGTTATTAGGGCTGACACGAGTATGAAATGGTGCAGAGGGGTGAGAGGAGAAAAATTGCGTTCCTTTATTGGGTAGCGTTGGTCCATTTTATCCGGCAATTATTCATCTGTTCATTTCAACGGGGCCTAAGTAGATTCTGATCAGCATTAGGCCCCTGCCTGTCTGGCTTTCGTCCAAGTCTCTTTGATTGCTTTCGAGCGCCACTTACTCTACAGCACATTTTCTAAACCTTAGTGAAGCAGTTATCCCTTTCATTGTCTGAACTGCAGTTGATTGCAATATTACGGCATTTTAGGTGGCTACCGTGATTATGACAACACAAAAGTGTATTTATGTCAGCCTGTCAGAGGTTTGCATTGATCTGTCTGTGCTCCACAGTCCTGGACTTGGTTGAGCACAAGTGGGTAAACATGATAGATGGAGAATACTGAGCAGCACAGAAGAACTAATAATTGCTGCACAGGAACAGACCCTGAGCATTAGGTCAGTAGAGGCTGGGGTCTACCAAACCCCAGGTGCCCCTGAGACAGTGTATCACAGCAGGATGTAAGATGCTGGCTTGGAAGGCATACATGGAACACCACAACCAAGTGGCCCCGAGTATGGGCTGAGATGGAAAACACCTACAAAGGTGGTTGAGGACTGACCTAAGATTGTGTGGGAGATCTAGATCCAGACGGACAAACTGGTGTTGGCTAATCTACCATGTGGTAGTGGTTGTTGAGAAACACAAGAAGAGGACATGGTGATAGAAGTGGCAACTCCAATCAAGAAGAAGTATCACGAGAAGGACTGAGGGAGTAGCTGGAGAAGATGTGCTGACCTCCAAACTGGGCAAGTGGCTCCATCAGATTCAGATATCTCTGTCCAGAAGAGTGCAGTACATCTAAGACACTGTGCAGAGCCCTCAGGCTCCCAAACCTCTGGGGACCCAAGCTTGGGGTGCCATCGGTAAAAAAACAAATATTGTGAAAGCCCACATAGTGAATAATTATCTCTATACTGCAAAATTGAAAATAAAATAGTTTGATGTGAATGACTCTAGCATTATAGTTTAAGTATGGGTGATGTGTTGCAGGTTGCAGGGTATGTGTTTAAGAGTCTGGTACAGAGCTTTAGCAGATGTGAGTTTGTACAAATTGGCCAGTGCATGACTTTGATGTGCTCTCAGTATTTTGGGTCGATCTTTCAGATGTGAGTGTGAGAACACCTTTACCTCTTTATTTCACAAATATCCAGTGGTTGACTGCATTAGTTTCGTGCAGATTGAGTAAGCCTGACCCACAGGGTCTTTAAAATTACGTTTACTGTTTACGCTCAGCAGTAGCAAAACTGACATTTGATTGTGTCTTCGAAAGAACGTGTTTGAAACATTCATATTGATTGACCTCCTGACACACAGCAGTTTTAGATGTGAAGGGTATTTTGATGTTCTGAAAATTGTAGCTTATGGTCAGTTGGGTGCTTATTATAAGATTTGAAGATTTGCCCTAGATTTAATAGATTGATTATTTTTTTATTATTGTACCATAGAAAATATAGTCAGCCAAAATGAGCTTACAAAACGCCATCTTTTAAAGATATATACCATGCAAGCCAGGGTATATATATCACATTCAGCAAATAAACATTGCTCATGTTTACAGCCAGTTTATAGACATTAACTCTTGAACCAGAACATTTCTGAATTTCATTCCGTAAATGTATTCCGATTTCATCATAATTAGGACAACAAAATAAAGTGTGATTGATTTTTAATTTCATGTAAATTATGTATTTTTTGGAAATCTGCCAACTTCAGGATGAGGGGAAGACTTTTTTGAAGTTGTAAAATGTCATATGTCGATCTGAAGTGTGTCCTAACAAGAGGGTTTATGTTGGTCAGTGTGCAAATTACTTTCTCTGCAACTGAGTTGAGTTTTGAACTGTCCACCGTTTATTTGAGTCTGACCTAAATTTCATTCCCTAATAACAGTGATGCTGTGTGACGCCTGTACATAATGGAGTGCTTTCAGGCCAAGGCCCATGCAAGAACGTTTGAGGCGGACAGCCTAGATAAGTCCTGCTTTTTTTATCCTGAAACTAAATATCTGTACAACACACGTCATGCATTTCTGCATACTGACTTTGTCTGACATACTGTATATATCTGACAAAGACTGCAGCCGGGAAACATAAAACTTTCGCAGCAGTGAAGCAGGACAACATAGAGGATCATTGGCAATGCATGCTTGTGTTCAAAATAGTCAATTTCAGCTTAGTCCAGCTATAACAGAAAGTTCAAATGATCGAGCCAAACGGGGAATCACCCATTTTTGGCACCGAAAGTCATGACAGTAAGTGGGGAAGTACCCCCCTCGTAGTAGCTTTTGAGTGAAAATGAAAGTAGGACACGTCTTAAAAGAGTAAAAGAGATAAAAAAAAGACATGAAACACACACATACACGTGATTATAATGTGCGGCATGAATAAATAACTGAAAGAGCATGAGAACATGAGCACAATAGTAGTGCAAAGACTTCGCTGTAAGCTAGTTGGCTGTAGTTATCAATAATAAATGTAATTCACAGTGGCATAATAATTGCACTGAAACCTCTTTCAGTTCCAACAGGATTATAGTCTAGGATCTATAGTTACTGGTTTAGCTGTACAGTCACTGCAACATCTTTAAAGGATCATGAGGTGATCTTCGGTGAAGTTTCTTTAGAAACACAGGATGAACAGAACTTAATTTGTGTAGTTTTCTATATTAAAAAATAAAAAATTAACCATGTCATGCTCATGTAATAACAGTTGGTTTGCATGCAGGCTATTGTTTCACTTGTCTGAAGCAATAATAGTGCTACAATGCTGTATATAGTACGCTAGGGATGAACTGCAATAAATATTAAGTGAAAATAGGCCTGACGGTAAAAAGATATGATTTTCTCTTCCTAGAAATGTATATTAAATTATGTGTTAATAAAGGTATAGCAAAATAAACAAAAGGAAAAAGAACATCGAATGCTTATTTATGCTACAAACACTTATAGTTTGTGGGTGTTAGTAAAAACCTATATATTTTTTTCAAGTCGTTTGTACACTCACTGGCCACAGAAACTTAATTCATTCAGACACCCAGACATGATCACGGCTACCTGCTAAACGTAGCATCAGATCAATCATGGAAAACATAGGATTAAAGTGACTTTGAACATTGCATTGTTGTAGGTGCCAGATGGGCTGGTCTGACTCTTTTAGAGGCTGCTCATCAATCAAATGATTTTCATGCACAATCAAGAACAGTGATGTGGTTAAAAATGCCCAGAGTGCAACAGATACCCTCAAATGACCACTCATTTCAACCAAGGTATGAAGAAGACTTAAGATAAAAGGTCAGTGTTACAATTTTATGAATCGATATTGGATCAGATAAAAATCAATATGAATCGTAAAGTGTGTGTTTCTGTGTTGGTTCGCAGTGACAGTAGAAGGGAAGGTTCACACCTATGGTGAAGCCACTAATGGCAGGTTAGGTCTGGATCTGTCCAGTGGAACCATCCCCTGACAAATCACTTTGCTCAGTAACTACATGGTAAAAAAGGTGGCGGTTCATTCAGGAGGGCAGCACTGATTGTCATGATTGGATATTCCAGGAAAGAAACTAAACAGTGAACACAATCCAACAATTATGACTAGAAAGACTAGTTTTAGATCGAAAGTATGTGTAGCTCACATAGCATACATAGATCACAATTAGCATACCATAATACAGCTGCCTGTGCAGCATGTGAAAGCCTCTAACATCTACAAGCCTTTGATTGTAAACCTATTTAACCAGGCCACAGAAGACTTGTCTTGTCCAAAGTTGTATGTTCTCATTAGTAGTCAAACATGTGCCACCCTGGGGGGGGGGTCTCATTTAATTAAAGTTTTAGTTAGCTATCCAAGCTCATTTAAAATTATCAGTAAGATGACACAGACCTCATAGTTATTATAGATGGTACAGCCTCCTCCCCCTCTTTCATACATAATTCAGAGTAGCACGTATACAACATTTTGATCTTTATATGTGGGACACCAACTTTCTTCATGCCTGCAGTATGTGGTGGTCTCACATGCTTTCGGCTGCTGAAAACTCCTCCATGGTTGAAACTTTGCTTTTAGTATTTTTTTTTTTTTTGCACAGTCCTCTGTTGGATTGTCCAACAGAGCTGCAGAGATGCAAGATAAAAATTGCTCCACTATCAGCAGAGAGGCTTTAGGCACTGGTCATTATGAATGGAGCAGGGCAGAGATATAAAAGACCTTTCTTGACCCAGGTATAGACTTGTGCTCTTATCTGTGTGAGTAGAATAAAGCTATTATGCGCCTTACAAAAGACTTCTGTGAAGATATTGTTCCCTCGCACACATCGCCAAGCTCTCCCAGACAAATTGGAGAAGAGTCTGTTTGCTAAGTTAGCAACACTGTACAGTAGCTCGAGGGATGGCAGTGTTTTCGTGTCAGTGATTCCTCCCACCAGTGTTTACCAGATTGGACATTAAAAACTAAACAAACAGAGGTTGGATTACCATGACATTTGTGCCGACAGTCACGTTCACGGTCGATGATTTCTGATGCCGACTTCCTCAAGTGCCTCTCATATGGACTAGCACAAAGTTCGGCTGATGAATCCTAACGATTTTCGTCCTTCCTTAACCTTTCTTGTTGGCACCTGGATTTGAGTGAAATGTCGTCATCGGTGATCGATGGACGAATGGCCAATAGATTCCATTCCCACGTTCAATCAAGTAAAACAAACATATGTGATAATGTCAGAGCTTAAGTTCCATTTGCTTATGGCCAGATATCTTAAAAAAGCTAATTAACCAGCACGCTAGTTTGTCAATGCACATTCTGTGTACTAGCTTACCACCAGCATGTTAGCAATGATAGCAGCTTCAGACACAGAGTTTTTAGTCCCGTTTCAGCATAATTACTGTAGCTATGAACATAAAACTGAAGACTTAAAATACAAGTATGCCTCAGGCTTCATTTATGCACGCAGTGTGACAAAGACATGAGTCATTACATTGCTTGTGTGGACAGCTGGATTTATCAAAACAGGGGCGTATCTGTTCTATCACACACACATGAAAAATGTGTCTGACATGCAGAGTAGTAATTTCAAAAAGATTAATGAATCCTCACCAAATTAATCACTGCAAGTCATCCATCATTCCGGACCCCCCAGGAGGACCCTCTTACTCAATTTCAAGTGACTGCTGATGATGACGACGATGATGCATTGCAAACCACTATTGAATCATACAGTACAGTTCAGGCTGGGGCAGAGTGACAGCTCTTTTTTCCACTACAATACTTGACTTTTTTTTATTGATTTCACACTGAGACATTTGTACATGTGACATTAAGCTTAACATTTTGTCAGCATGACTCGGTGTTCAGGTCCATTGTTTTGCAGCCATCATCTACCTCTGTAATTTCTTTATTTAGTAATAAGAGAGGTTCCTCAGTGCAAACATACCCACAATTAACTAAATAAAACCAAATATAAGCACACAAGCACATGGATTGAACTGAAGTGTATAACTTTTAAATACATACAAAAGTCATTTGCATTAAAGGCATTGCCAAATGAGTTCACACCATACTGATTAAGCCTATCAACTCCACTGTGTTTCTCAGTAGAGTTGCTATTTAGATCTCTCATCCCCGCACTGCACACAGGAAGTGATTTGTTTTATGTCAAGGCAGACGGTGGCAACAGCAACACCGTGCTAGTAAAGTGAGACGACTGTGAAAAGTTTCGGAAGTGAAAATGCAACTCAATCAGGAACAAACAAAAAATAAATAGTCATTCAGCAATTTAAGGGGATTCTTCTTGCCCCCACCCGCCCATCTGCTGCTGGTGTATGGCCCTCAGTCAGAGCGGACTGTATTGTTTAACAGAGCCTGTTTGAGGTCTAAACAAAGGTAGTTCTTACATCTTCAAGATATTTTTTTTATTCAGCCTGGCAAAATTAATGTATTCCATGTTATGCTTTAAAATGAGCATTTCTCTCTCGTGCCACACCCTTGTGACAGTGTTGCACATTTTTCTTCACTAATTTTTCGTCACTAATTCTTGGTTAGCGGTGCCTGTCTGATGGTACATTCATCTAGCTCTCCTTTTTCAGAGCAAGATGTGTTTACCCCATTTGCCACCCAACAAACCCCCACCCTCAGCCCAGCTCAACCCAGCCCAAAAGCTCTTTGATGTGTCAATTCACATCTCACCCTCAAAGCTGTGAAATCTCAATTTTCTGATAAGAGCAACCTCAATTTGTCAGGAGATACTATTAATAGATCTGACAGAGATAGAGCTGCACACGCTGCAACAATTCCTTAGCAAGTACTAAGGACAACGTTACTTTGTGTGGCCCCAGCCAATACACCTGATAAAAACATAAAGGAAGTAGATTTGAAATGATGCTCTGTAATTTTCCACTGTATTAAACATTGGTCTAGCACTTCTTGTTTGAACACAGAACACAGGATTTAAGCTCCCTTTTTAGTATGTCATTTAAAATTACTTGTGATTCTTAGTACTGCCATCGCCTTGTCAGAGAACGAGCGGTACCATACAGCAGTTGTTTTAGCAGCATACAGTATGCCATTAGGATGCACATCACACCACACGAGTGAGGAGCTGTCCTTAAAATGGAGTTAACTGAACCACCCATTTAGAAAAAAGATTTATAGTTACAGGAAAACTGGAAAAGTATCTAAAACTCAAATGACCTTGGGGCCACCGAGCATGTAGTCTGACCAATAGAGGGCCAGTCACGTTGAAAAAAATAGATTTGTATCACCATATTCCATCATGATAAACCAATGAATTTAGAAATAAACATATCAGTGATATGAATATTATTTTGAACATTTTATGGACTGTTGCAGGTGCCCTATAGCCACTGCCACCGTGTTATGATTGCCAGTGGAAGCAGACTACACGACAGAGTCTGAAAAACAAATAGGAACACATTCTTTCACACATCCACGTTAAATAGCACAGGTTGAAAAGAAATCCAGAATCACTCACAGTGCCAAAATATATATGTGCAGAATGTAAAACTGAATGTTGAAAATTTAATTTGTAAGAGATGGAACAGAACCCTTTGTGTAAAGTAATGGGTTTACTTATACCAATAATCTTTTTGGCACACAATGCACAACGTTTAAAAAACAAACATTCAGTATCCAGGCTAAAAGGGGTCACTGTAAGAAGAATTTCTCCCTGAGTTGAAGGAAATTGTGATGATGCCTCTTTTTTTTATCTTTAAATTACCATAATGAATAACCTTTCTTCCTTTTAGCCTTCATGTGTAAACTGGAGAAGAGTATTCAGTATGTTCAGATGACTTATAAGTGGCAACATTTTGGGACATTGCAATTTTTGAGCAGATAACCAAGGATCTTTTTTTTACCGCCCTCCCCCAACAATCAGCAGAAACCATTGAATGTTCAATGCTGATTAAGCCTATCAGCTCCGCATAACCCCTTTTTTCAGTATAAACACAACAGACTGCTGAAACAAAGTCCAAATGTCTTGGAATATAGAGGGCACAGCAATTAGTGCAGTTATTTCCACAGATCCACGATGTCCAAGTGAAGAGACAACTGAACACATGAGCCCACCATTTTTTCGGTTTTGTCTTTGTTGCTTCCTGTCATCATAATTTGTGCCAGATTATAAAACAACTATGCAGTCCTGAGGTGTTTCATGAAGATAGTGAATAATAATGATCTTATCATATCTCTCATGACAAAGTCCATCTTATTTTCTGGCCTTGTACTTGGTTGCTACTTTGGAATAGTATTCATTAATCACAGGATTTTAACCTTTGAGGCTGTTACCTCAGCTCAGCCAAGTCAATCCTCAGATCTGAGAAGCTTAACCACTAGTGGACTGGTTTTCGTCCTTGGCCAAGTACTTTCCCACAGTGTTGCAGTTTCTTATCATTTCCTCAGAGTTAAGCTACTTCTTATGGTCAATTATTATTATTATTTTTTTTACTGTGATGATGAGCAATTAATTAGTTTCACAAATCACACAGTTTAAGCCTATGCTGACTGTTTTTGCCGTGTTTATTTTATTTATTTGCAGTG
This sequence comes from Solea senegalensis, assembly GCF_019176455.1. Taxonomy (NCBI): domain Eukaryota; kingdom Metazoa; phylum Chordata; class Actinopteri; order Pleuronectiformes; family Soleidae; genus Solea; species Solea senegalensis. Next base: position 18,946,041 of record NC_058034.1, read on the forward strand.
AATTTAATATATATATATATATATACATATATATATATATATATATATGAGTTTAAATCTTTTTGATATATATATATCAAAAAGGATTTAAACTCATCCACATCCAGTTATGTTGAAGACCTAATTTAAGGTCACAAAGCTCATTGAAGATCCTATTAAGTCTTTTGCCAAAGGAGCACTTGAACAAAGATTTCATAAAGACTTTCCTGTTTTTTGAGTAAGCCCCCGCATGAATGTCAGATTTTAGGAAATCAATTAACGTCACAGTGGTGATGAAGTTCTCATCCATTTTCTCAACCCAAAACCCAACATGTCTTGTTATGATAGGAAGTAGTCCTTTGGATTCAAAAGCAGAGAATCAGCCATGGTATTAAGACTGAGCCAATCGTTAAAAATCCAAAGCCTTTGATGTAAGATATCAACACAGTAGGCAAAAATGCATTTTTTTGCTTCTCCAGATCAGCAGCCAAGGGACGATATTACAGAGGATTGCGTCGATTTTGGAGGGATTGTCTCAGACCTAAGCTCCCAGAAGCCTACATGTGGATATGTTGCTTGTTCATTCTTGACTCCTTTTATTTGCCTCTAATTGGAGGTAAAATTGAGTTTTCAGTTGATTTACCTCAAATGAACTAATTCCAGTTAATTGTGAGCTGGCATTACCCCGAGAGAGATTTTCACAGCAGGTCATGGAACTTTTCTTTCAAAGCCTAATAACAGCCTAACAAAACTACAGTTGCTATTAAAATACAGGCGCCATTGTTTGGACTTTTTGTTTACATGTTTTACATGTGTACATACAGCAGTAGAAAAGAGTACCAATGTCTTGAGCACTGCTTGTTTTTATTAGGGTGTGAGTTTTGCTAACCAGTCCAGCAGTTGCTTTTTGAGTAATGTTGGAAATGCTAGAAATTTGACCTGTTTGTCATTTTCACCAGATGAACCCATTTGAACACTACCCCATCATAACCTGTTTACTCTTAGTAATCTGATTTCAGGAATGTCATACGTACAGTGTGTGTGTGTTGTGATTATGGGTTAAGGAATTCTGCTTGAACGCACCAATAGACACATTGAGAACTAAGCCACTCGGTAGTGGCGGAAAGTAGGTCAAACCATTTGTCTGAGGGCGACCCAGCCACTTTACTCTCAAAGAAACCTCTTTCTTTGACTAAAAAAGGCTTCAAAAAGGACAGCGATAAGACCAGAGTCTGTTTTCATTTCTGACTGATTTGAATTGGCATGATAGCAGACTGGCATTAGCTTTCACAATCACTCGCATTGGGCTGACATGCCTGCTCAAATGTACGCTGGTATTACATATTGTGTTCCTAAAGGGAATTATAAAGAAATAACAGTCCAGCAACATTAAACATTAATGTTAATGTTAAGTATACTGGAAGAATAGTCTCCAGGAATACCAACAATTTAACAAGCTTAAATCTTTTCATATTTATTATAAAACATTTAATTTTTGACCACTCTCAGAGGAAGTGTGTAGGATTTAGGATTTGTGTTTCCTCCCTTTTGTGAGCAGTGTTGCATTGAGTAATTGATAGAGTTCCTGTTCACGAGCTAAATAACACGCCCCCCTTTACATATTTGCATGGACTTTCACTGAGAGGTAAAGTTTTCAGAAGTTCACTTGTTTGTGTATTTTGCAGTAGCAGGATATAGTTCTTGTATTCTCAAAATTGAAGTAGTTGGGATGCTTGAACCGAAAGCCCTCTTTACTTTTGCTCAGCCCCAGCCAAGCAAGTTTTATTACATCTTAACAAAAGCCAGAAACCAAGCTGGGAGCCCCTGCTGATGTGTAGCACTGAGATGAGCATATACTCAAGTACATATGAGTTCAGTGCATTCTTTCTTCTTATCTTCTCTTAACATCATGGTTGATTATTTTCCAAAGTGTGTCTTATAGTTTTATAGTTTTTGGAGAGTTTTTCCCATACCCTGAAGCAGCCCTGAAGCAGGGAAAGGCACCAAAGATGAAGTGGAAGCAGATTGTAACTGATATGTCATTTGGCATCATGTTGGAAATTGTGCTTTCATTCAAGTTTCTGTATTTACTTCTTCAGTCTCTTCACTTTGTACACAGTGCAGGGAAAGGTGAATCGAAGAACTCAGGAAAAATCAATATCATGACTGAAGGGAGAATGGAGCAGGAGATGGACAGACCTCAGTTACAATGTGGGTGTTGCAGGACTGTAGTAGGTTGTTATAATGAAGTGGGAGCTCAGAAGACGTGACATTTTTTTATTATCCGGCAGGGTTGAGGGAAATTTGTTACAAAGTAATGTGTTAGAGTGCTCAGATTACTTTTCTGATGTAATAGTCCGCAAGTAAATCATTTAATTATTTACTGACCATTACTTTTATGTTTTTACCATTTATCCCCTTACTTCTTTGCCACAAGTAGAGAAAATCCATCAGAAATTTGCTCCACTTTTGTGTTGACAGACACACACCTTGCTGTGGCTGTATCACAGTGTAAGGTGAGATAATAGCACATACGGTGTTAGCTTTGTGGACGTATTTGCAGAATATCACAGTAATTACCAGTTGTGCTTAAGTAATGATGTCAACTGAGGGCGAGCTGATGCCGGAGCATCCGTGATACCTGAGACAACAGTTAACTTTTAACCAGGCTAAACAAGCTTGTAACAGGTACACGTTGAGGAGATACGACCATTCAAATATGGAGTTACCTACTTTCTTGGATTGTTATTAAAACTCAGTGAACAGAACAGTGAACAAGAATGTGTCTCCCCTTCAGCCTAGTTGTGGACAGCCAACAGGAGTTTTATGGTCATGATTGACAGCAGACTGGGTCCATCCTTCGACTTTGCTGCACATGGAGGCTGGAGACTGTCCTCCAATGAATTGTACATATAAGTCATATGCAGGAATTACGACCTATGTCTACGTTTTCAAAACCAGCGCCCAAAATGACCCATAGGTACGTTTCAGTTGGAGGACAGGTTGTAGGCTGCCATCGCATACAGGTGGGCAAATGACACAGTTGTTGTGACCTTTTTTAAATGAGCAACTGCCAAAAGTTATCAAAAGTTATCTCAGGTATAGAGATAGGATAAAGAGTTTGGAGATCCAGAGAGCGCTTGGAATGGAGTGACTGCTCCTTTGAATGCAGCCAGTTGAGGTCTTGTAGGCACCTGATTGTGGTGCTCTCTCTGGATGCCTTCCACTTATGGTTTTCTGGAAATATTCAATCAACTGGGAGTAGACCTTGGGGTAGACCTAGAACTTGTTGGAGGGATTATGCATCCCAGCTGGCTTGTAAACACCTTGGGATCCATCAGACAGTAGTCGAAAGCATTGCTGGCAAGAGAGATATCTGAAATACCCTACTGAGACTGTGACCAGTGTGCCACTATATGATGACAGAGAGAACATATATGTAAATTTCAACAAGCCATGAAATGAAATTATATATTCCCAGTCCTACATATCATTAAATGTGCCCTTTTTCAAGAAGAGCTCCTGTAAATTAGAGTAATTCAAACATATGTTACTTAGAAAAACGTCTGATGATAGTTCCCTCACATAATCAATGAGAGTATAGTAGCCAAACGGTGTAAAACAAATGATAAAATCAGACATAAACTAATGGATCGTTTGACAGTTAAGTCCATAGCCACTTTTTTCCCCCCAATTTGCGTTCTACAAGCTGCCACATAGAGTGGCCCATAATATGAAATTGAGCAAAAATGTCTGCTTCAGAAATCTGCACCAACTATTACCTGGAGCAACAGTGCATAAACACTTGAACGATCTGGGTAACGTTTCCGTCCAACACCAGATCATGGAGACCGTCTGCTGGATTACAGATTTAATGAGCTCTTTGAAAAAACACTAAATTATAATATGTCAGCAAGCGTGGCATATTTAGATGTGTGTATGTAACACTGCTTATATGGAACAAAATCTTGCTAACTTTACATTTTGTAAACCTCAAAACTACAGTTTATACTTCATGTCATTTGTATATGTCAAACTGATGTAAACAAGACATTTTTTTTTTATTAAATTAACATGAAAATGCTGTGGTTTGGGGATTTAAAAGACAAATCAAACACAATCAAAGAGGGTAGAAGCAGAGGACAGGTGACAGGTGAACCAGATCTCCCTAATGACCTGACTCCACCCCCAACTTTTTGCAAACAGACACTATAGAGCTTAAAACAATTGCGTAATATTGAGTTGCAGGTTTTTATTTGAATGTTAGCTGTGCACTTGGCATCATATTCCTACAGGCAACTTATTTATTTGTGTGCTATAAGCAATAATGTTATAATGAAGCAACAGTATATGTTTACCTTTGTCTTTTACTTCAGAGCAAGTATCCCACAGTCTAAAGTTTTTTGTTTTTATTTTCTGTATGAGCTCAGCCTTCTCTCTGCTTTTGGTTTTCTTAATGGCCAGAGCAGTAAGTTCTCCCATTTCATCCCTGTGAGAGCAATTTTCACCTTATATCCTACGTTACTATGTTCAGTTAAAAACTGTCACCAGCTTTAAATCAGTTAAAGGTCCTGTGTGAAACTTCTGTCACCAACATGCTGCCACTTCTCTCTCACACATAAACACAGACACAGAGAGATTAGATTTGTATATGTTGTCACATGTTGTATACTGTCTGTCTTTTAAATGTAGGAAACTTGGAGCTGCGTGGTGCAGGAACAGCAGTGGCTGTGATGCAGGCATGTGATTAAACTGTGATTGTGAAGTCCTACTTAACGTCAAAGTTCATTTTCAGCAGTTGAATCCACTCTAAAACTTTCATGGGCGCTTCTTGCCCTTTTCAGCCATTGTCAAAATGTATGCAGTCGTCTCCCTTGACTGGCGCTATGTAGCTGTTGTGCTTCCACCCCTCAGTTGTGATGTAAAAAAACATCACAAAGAAAACTGCTTTACTGAAAAAACTGAGAAAAGAAAGAGTCAAGAAGTCTTTTAAACAATGTTTTGAATGTAGTACACATATCTAAATATTTAAAAGTCACGCAATACAGATTTAATCCACCATGCATTTTTTTCCTGTCAGATTTGCTGATATTCAAGATTTCTATGTGCATGTACAAAATCCACATAAATATAGCTAGGAATTATGTGATGTGATGTGACAGTACATGTAGGGCATGTAGAGCGTATGGAGACGGTAGCTAGTATAGTTTCACATGTACCGCACTTCCGTGCTGGATTCTAATTCAGGTCCACACCAGGCATTTGAGTCAGAATGTCTTACCCAGGACAGGCAGCAGGATGACAGTCTCCACATGCTTGGGTAGTAAAGCTGAAAATAATGGATGGGATATTTATGAGTCAGTGTGCCACAAAATGTCCTTTTCTGCTTCTCTTTGCATAATGTTCGTCTACAGCGTGTCATGGTTCTTTTATGTTGTTTGTTTTGGTAACGCCACAATGTTTATGTAAAATGGTAAAAGTCATATTTTTTTAATGTTTACACATACTGGCTATTTTTATGCATTTTTGGGAGATATTTTGTTTCATCATGAGCAAAAGAATTAGCTATTCAAAAACATTGAATCAGTAGCAAAGGACTTTTTTAAAGTTCAACACATCTTGTTCATCAAGTTCCCCTCACCAGCACCTGTTGGATTACCTGCTTCACCCTGATTAGTTTCACCTGTGTGTCGTTGCCCTCCTCCCTCATGGACCTTATAAAACCCTCCTGCTCCCGGTGTTCACTTCCAGTATGTCTGCTGTTGTGTGTCTCTGCCATTTCCCCCAGTGTTCCAAAGATTCTGGTCTTCTGTGTCTTGAACCCTCTGACTGTTAGACTCTGTGGCTGCATTTCAGGTCTAATTCAATACAGATGAGATTTGACGGTTCACGTTCATGACTACGCGTGTTTTGAATCTGACTTTCATGTGAATGCAACTGTCCTCTTAAAAACTGCGGGTGGGAATGCATTCATTTAGGCTTGGGTGACGCCATTGGCCCAAATGTTTATTAAAATCTCTGATTCTGACAACTCTCCACTGATGGCTATCGCTCCCCTCTGCTGCTGTTTGTCTTTGCTGCGCTGCCTGTTTTTATTTCAATGACAAAACCCAGAGGAGCAAACAGCCACATGGATTCCAATCTGATCATTCACACTCAACCACATATCAGACATAGCATGACTTGAACATTTGAATGGACGATTAGGTCTCTGGACACATTTGGGTCATATAAGCTTAGTAATGTGAGCTCGGTCTTATGCTCTCCCTGAGTTGTGAGTCTTGTGTGCTGTGCTGTGCTGAGTCATTCCAATCAGTTTGTTTGTCTTTCATACAATCAACAATCTGCATACAATTATGGGGCACATTTTCATAATCACAGCAGCCTTTAAGGATTTGACAATTCCCAAAATACAGCAGCTAACTGATGTAACACTGAGGTAAAATGAATGCAATACATATTCCATTGTAAATCGGCGGTGCTTATTTAGCAAAGAGCAGCATTTATTGTTCGGCATAATAGCTATTCTGGTTGCGTGAGCAATGCGTCTGCATTGCCAATTTGTCCGTGCTTCTCATTGAGACATATTGACATTTTTGAGCAGCCAATGCACAGTTCACAGCAAACTAGATGGTGAAAATGGACTTTCACCACAGTTTCAATGCCCACATTGTCAAATATGGCACCGATGCAACACATCCTGTGCTTGTTTTACAAAGTTCCCTATTTTACTTTATTTTTTTTATCGTGAAATAACTTTATTTATACAATTTAAAACGCAACCCCTGTAAAACATCAGCAACTCTGCAGGAGATACGCAGCTGACACACTCCCGGTGTGAACAAAACAGAACACAGCTGTCACAATATGCGTATGTTTCCCGGGTGACCTTCGGCAAAGTCTGACAATTTGAGCCAGATTTATCCATTCAAGCTACTTTTATACCTGCAGTAAAACCGCATCCTACGTTTGACTGACAACTCTGGCTACACATTTCCACTGGCTAGGGGCAGTGGAAATGTTATGATATACGTGATCTGTGCATGCACAAACATGCATGGTTATTATTGTCAAGTTGTTTCTTGCAAGAAGTATTGAGGATCAAGCTGACCCAGCTGTCACCATCTCTCCAAACGAAGCACATCAAACACAGAATATTCACTAGTAAACCATAGTACACGTGGTAAGAAAGGGAGTGGTTGCTGTGTCTGGAGTACATGAAAACAAATGTCTGTGTTTCATAATTAATGGAAACCTTATGTAGAACATGTAAAGAGGAAAGTGTGTTATGAACACATTGTTCTGCATTGCAGATTCTTTACTTTTCTTTCATTCTTCTATATTTCAGTCATGGCACAGAGGTTTGGGGTAACACGTACATCGCTTACATTAAGTCAGAGTAATACGAAGCATAAAGGATGCGAGAGAACACACTAATCCACTAGATCCATGAGCTACTGGATTAGTGTGTTCTTTAAAAACATTATTGATTATGTTTTAAAGCCAAAAATCAACAATTGCTGGAAGGTTTGCAAGATGATGTTTATGTTGAGGAAGATTGCAGGACAAAAAAGTGTATGGAATTCACAAAAGTGTTTTTTTAAAAAAAAAAAAAAGATATGTAGATAGAAAATGTAATGGAAGAGTATGATTTGCCTGGACAAACATTGTATTAAGTGAAGGTGTTAATCACGGAGAGCTGATTTGGACGTGACATTTACATTTTCTTATGTAATGAATCAAGACGGTAGATGTTATATTAGATATTCTCCTTTTTTTTCATTGATGGCAAGTACTTCTGAAGTGCTGTGACATTTTGAGAACTTGTTAATGGACAAGACTGAAAAAATAAGTAAATAAATGGAAGTAACATTTCCATTTATTTCAGTTTCAGCTCAAAGGAAACCATCAAAATCCTTTCATGTTGATTTAGTCAAAAGCTCATTCATTTTGTACCTGTCTGTGTACACAGTACACACATCACTCAGAGACCCATCTGCATTGGGTTACATGCCTTCACAAGAACACTTTGTCTAGGCTTTGGGCTACTGCTGGCCCAGTTTGTCTGAAACGGTATTATGCTGCTTTTGAAGTAGCCATATTGAGGCAAAAAGAGAAAAGACCTGTTCTTACACAGGCAAGTGTGTGGGCAAGATATTTGCAGAGCCGTGACTGTACAGTGTATATTATATTTCTGCAAAAAGGTGTGTTGGATCAGGTCTGACCCTGAGGAAGAAAAGGGTCTCACTGTGCTTGAATCTTTGCTTGCAATGAAATATATCAATGGCATTTTGATTACCTGCTGCCGTGGAGACAGAAAGTGTAATTTGGCGAGAGACTGACCTTTCTTCATTTCTCTAGAACCACTTGATCTGACATTCCCAGCTACCACATCTAACTCAACCATGGAGCCTCAGAGTCTCTTCATACCAGGAAGAAAATGAATATTGTGTTGGTCTTTATTTGTGGTTGTTTGATATTTCTATATGTTGTTTTTTTTTTTGCACAGAACACACTTGACTGGCAGTTACACTGTGGGACGAAGACCTCTTTGCATTTTTCAATCAAGCAAAGATTTAAGACAGCCTGGACTGTGGTGTCTATGTATTCTGGAGGGTGATGGGGAGAAAATGAGACACCGAGAAGGAGGGGAAAGTGCCACCACCCAGGGGCATCCTCTTATTACCTCGAGAATGGGTTTGCTGAATTCAAAACATTGCTCCCTCATTCCATACAGGGAACCACAGTGCTATTATGTTGCGTTCAGAAACATGCCATCCTCGTGTATCAATTTGCCACTGCATGGAAAAAAAAAAAAAAAAGCCTTAGCAGCAAGAAGTGACCCAGAAATGTCAAATGACTGTGGTGTGTTGTCCAAAGATGGGAGGAAATTATGCAAGGAACAGACCTGCTGGCAGAAGTGATCAACCACAAATTATTCTATTCAGATTCACAAAGCGCCCGCTAATTTGAGGCAGTGACACCAATTTCCCACAGGCCAAGCTTGCGCGCTGTATTTTTTTAGTTATTTATTTATTTATTTTAATTTTCCGATAAACACCAAACATCAAAGATGTGCAGCTGGTGAGTGAGTGTGAAAGACATAAATGAAGGACAGATTCCATTCAGACCCCGGCTCTCAAAACAGTTCCCCAGGTTTAACAGTTTCGCTCATCTCCTAGCAACCGCAGCCTGTGCTTGTGGCAGTGTGCTAAATTCACTGCAAGACTAGCAGGTCTGTAGTTACACACATCAATGCTTCCAGCTTAATGCAAACATGTGCAACAAAGGCATGTTCCCCATCTTAGTACATGCAACATTTTCAAGCTACTACACAACACGTATGACGGTGAACCAGACGAGTGCGTCTGGGGCTAGAAGGAAAGGTCGTATTCATGTTCGCTGGACTCGCACCTCATTTAATGGTAATCCATCCAATGTGCTCAAGGTAGGCTAAATGAAGAAAAAAGAAATCCAAGATAGTGTCGCTTGAGAAATCTGGGAGTTCGCCCGAAAAAGATGGTCCTGGAGGCATGTGCATAATCTTATGCCAGTCTATTCAGAAATTGAGACGTCTGAGTCAACATGGCGCGCCGACTGCGACTGACTTAAAAATAGCTGCCCACCAGCATGACTCAAAGCTTGCCTGGGGGGTAACAAAAAAAAAAACAATCAGATGGCAGATTTGTTTCTTTTTTGTTTTCCAGATTTTATGTTACCACTGAGTTGTCTCCATCTCAAGCTGTGTGCCTCCTTTAAAAAAGAAACTGACGGTCAAGCATAAATTGCCGTGTAAAGATCCAAGAACAATAATAAATATTTCACAATATTGTGCAGTGCTGCTTGAAATGCCCTTGTTTCGCCCTGCAATTGAAAGTCATTTTATTTAGAACAATGACAATGTGTTTTCATAAGGAATGCCTGACACCACCTCAGGCTGCAACCTGCACCTTTGTTGCCCCACAGTCTGCAAGTAATGGTTTTATGTCATATCGACACAGTAATGACTACACCCCCATATTTGCATTCAGTCAATATGACTGTGCCAAAGATCATCATTATGGGTTAGTTTGAAGCACATTTCTATTTTTGGTGTTGTGTTCAAGAACACATGCATATATTAAAATAGGGCATATATAATAGATTGTATGAAATCACAAGGTAATCTCATCATATGAAGAAAATGTTAGCAGAAAGTGATTTTTAATGTTGACCTTTATATTTGATCTGCATCTTTTTTTGGGAACAGCATAATAATAGTTTTTACATTAATTAAAACTCCCCCTTCCTTTAATTTGATGGATGCGTCATTGTCGGCGACATTGTCAGTAAACATGAAACACAAGCTCTTATAATTCATTTACATGTCGGTTCCGGCAACTGTTGGAAAACATGGCCACCAGAGTGTCAGTTGAAAGCCACTACTCTGTTCCTTGTTTACCAACTCCAATTCTGTGTCTCTTGAACATTCAAAGGCACAAACAGCTCTAAATCTGCCACAGTCTGATGTGAGGTTTGGGAACATGAGGGGCTTCCTCTTAATGCTCCCTCACACCGGGGCCTTCATTTGCCCTGCATATTGCCTCTTGTGGCTTGCTTGTTTGGAGTGTGGGCTGCACTTATCCTTGACATTTTCTCTCTCTCCGTCTCTCCCTCCCCTCATGTCTTTCCTTGAGTCTCTCTCTCTCTCGCTCTCATTTGTCCGTCGGAAAGTGTGACAGCACTCTGGGGATCATTTCACAGCAATTTAACTTCGTGTCAGATGTGAGGATATTTAGAAGAGGACAGCTGATGCATATTTCCTATTAAGCATTTATTAGTGGTGGAACACTCATATTCTTAAATGGAGGGAAAGTTGCATCACCCAATGTTTAATATGTACTGTTTCCTTTACATGCTGGTTTTCTTTAAATGCAATTTCCCCTCCTACACACTTACACACACACTTGAACAAGAATAAAAGCACCAACCTTAACGAGTCACTGCGTCACCTATTCACTTGCACAAGTCGTATTATTGGTATCATCATTAATCTAATGACATTGTCCCCAAAAGCACCTGTTGTGTTTAATTGCCGCTTCTCATGGTTATGTTGTTTTTTAGTAGTTTGTATTATATTTCAATACATATGTGCTTTAAAGAATAACGCTAACATTATACAGCAGTACTGTGTCAGAGTCATCATGCATTATAATTATAACCGTTTTTAAGAGTTATAACACATGCGTGACACACTCCCAGATTAGTGTGATACATTGTTAAGCTTCCTTATGTGTAATCTTATGGAATTGTCGTTTCACTTGGCCTCAACATATCTATAATTAATTGCAATAATATTTGTTGAAAAGTCCTTTTTTAGTCAAATGTGCCCATTATACAATATCTTCTAATAGCACAACATTCAAGTAAAGTTCGAATTAGAATACGTGCAACGGTGTCTATAATGGCAACATGGTCATGGAAAATCTTCAAAACAATGTATGTTTTCCATATTTCCAATTCTTGTTTCACCTCATTATTCACTGACTAAAACCACGTTGCCTGATTTTGCACAATAGTTGGGTAAAGAATGCCCTCTTGTGTCACAAGAAGAGGGACGAGCGGGGGTGTTTTGTTAAACGTGTGAGTGGAAATGGGTTTTTGTGTTTGCCAGCCGAAATGGAAAAATATAGCCGAACGTGACAGTTGGTGTGTGGAAGTATGGATTTGCAGGGAGAACCGGCTTAGCAGGTTACGGTGAGCAAGTTGGAGAGCAGCCAAGTTAAAAGTCCTGCTAAATGAGTCCGGGCTCTGCGGTGCCAACCGTGGTCTCCTGGAGTGTTGTGATTTGATTGTGGTGGCGCTATTAAGGCAGTCTTTGCTTATAATGGCACTTCTTTATCCACAGTAATATTCAAATGAGAGTCCAATGACACACACTCTACTAGGGTAGAAAAATCCACTCAGGATACAGATTAGCTCAAGGGCCTCATGAGAAATGTGCTGGAAGAATAGCAAGCCGTTAAGTTTTTAATTTCTGTACTTTCTGAAAGTGCAGGCAGAGAACAGGGAGCTGTTACAGTTGAGGAGAATCTTAATATAGAAAAATATAATGACATTTCAGCGGGTAGTGAGCTTTATTGTCTGTCTGTCTGCTTCCAAACAAAATTATCAATTTGGAGAGAGATTATTTGTTTTGAGAGTTCTCATTTGAGATGAGTTTCTTAAGCAGACAGTAAAACAAGTCGTCTGAAACCCTCACAGTGAGCTTTTGAAGAGCTTTATAAATTTGTCTGGAATGATAATTACCACTTCACCATCAATGACCAGTTATTACCAATAGGTGGCAATCTGTCCTTGTCACTCGCTGGGTCGAGCGCTGTAGCTTATCTGCAGAACGTGTAATGTACAGTGTGAAATGGGGGGGTGTACAGCTGCTGAGGCCAAAAGACGGAGAGAAGAGCTGAATGGGAAAGAAAGGTTGAGTGAGATGAAGGTATAGGACGACAGGGGTGCTGACTCCTCAGACGGTTTGCTTTCTCCATCTGCCATGCTGTATATCCAAGTGCGACTGAACCCTTTTGTTGTTTCTCATGAGGGAGTTGACCTCCCAGAATGCCTTGTGTCTTCGTGTCCCCCCCAGTCACACTTTGTGTCAGGAGTTAATCTATTCTGCATAAAGGTTCGCAGCAAGGACAAAATGGGTGCAGGCATTTTGGTTTGTTCCTCATTAAAATGCTTCAGTCAAATGAGGGCTCAGGGGTGAGGCCGTGGGGGGGTTTTGGTTTGTGGTGACTGCATATTTTTCCCCCTGGCAGTGGATGGTCTGGCACAACACACCATGTGTCTCAGTTGTCAAAGTGAGGACAAACAAACGGCGTCAATCAACCTGGTGCTTCCTGAAGTATCTGCAGGGCTGAGTCTCGGAAAGCGGTCGCATCTTCGGCTCACCCTCCTCCCGTGTTACCGCATTGACCTAAAAACTGATGGAGCAACGTAATATAGTCAGTGTCTTCTTGAAAATAACAAGCAATTACTCAAAATTGACTCCCGGGTTCCTGGTTTTAAAATGGTGGAAGAGCTGGTTATTGATGCATATCACACACAAGATTGCCAGTCCCAAATGGGATGTTAAATAAGACTGTTTTCCCCCTGTTGATAAATGAGGAAAAAAGTCTTTCTTTTTTCTCTTCTTGCTATATGTATGTGTGTGTGTGTATATATGTATATGTATGTATGTATGTATATGTATATATATATGTATGTATGTATGAATGTGTATATATATATATATATATATATACACATACACATATGGAAAAGAACCAATCTCTGGGGTATTCAGAAAATACATTTCTATTATTGCCCTGTAAAAAAAGCAATGCGTTTCTTTGTTCCATACTGGTCTAAGGCTCTTTCTGTAGGGCTCGGCAAAATGAGGCGAGGTTAAAAAAAACAAAAGAACTCTTTATCTTGTCCTTGATAGAGATCAACAAATGATCACATAAGAGGAGGGAGAGAACGGGGGCACAGGACAAAGGAGCAGCTCGACAAGGCCATGGACAAAATGTGAGGTTCCTATATCTATACATCTGGACGTGTGGTAGTCTAACCTTGGCGTAGATCAAGCCTCGAGCTCCTGCGAAGAAAAAGTTATGGCTTCTAAGATGAATGTATATGCATGGTAAAATACAGCTGTAAGTTAAGCTTAATATTTGATGAAAAAGAGGATTGTTAAGTGGATTGTGGCCTGAGAGTGGTTTAAGGAATGTGGCTATTGACATTGATGAATCTTGACAGACACACTGTAGCTCTTAGGAGCTCTTATTTGTGACCTATTAAACATTCCTGAGTATTAGAGATGTATGTAGGGCAAAATGGGATCATTTAAAAAAAAAAAAAAACATTACAGAACAAAACATTTCACGTTGATGTCACACTACCCTGGCTCTCCTCTTGAATACTTCATTATCTACCGCTTTATCCTCCACCGGAGGGTCGCTGTGCCAATCTCAGCTGACATAGGGCGATAGGCGGGGTACACCCTGGACAGTTCGCCAGTCCATCGCAGGGCCACACACATAAAGACTAACAACCACTCACTCTCACACTTATGTTCAATTTAGAGTGACCAATTTACTTAATCCATGTTTTTGGGCTCTAGGAAGAAACCGGAAAACCCGGAGAAAACCCATGCACACGGGGACAACATGCAAACTCCATGCAGAAAAACCCTTTTATCCAACCGGGGCTTGAACCTGGGTCTTCTTGCTGCAAAGGCAAGAGTGCTAACCACTACACCAACCGTGTAGGCCTGAGGGAATGTATGTCAAATGTAAATGTACTTTCAAAGGAATTAGCACATCGTATCTTTATATTACATCATTATTTACCATTGCACCATGGCAGATATAACAGTAGCACACTGAGCTGATCAAGTCATCAAAGCACAGTATTATGCATATTTCACTTCTGTTCAAATACGTGTCTTATACAAGTACAGTGGATCTGGGGAGAGTTTTGTTTCCCATATGGTATGATGCATTTGGCTGATAGGATTGACCTAAAACATGTTAATGACAGACAATGTGATGATAGTTTTGGCAAAGCAGATATTTCCTATTTAGAAGATGCTTCTATCTAGAGCTCAGTTGATAAGGGATTTCTGAAGATTAAGCTATTATAGGAATTTAATTAAAAAGCCAAAAGGGAACACTTTTTTTCCCCCCTTAACAGCCATGGTACTCTTCACATGTATTTTATGTATTTATTGTCAAGAAATGATTCACTCAGTAAACTAGATGAGTTTAGCGCTAAACAAAACCAAACACGACTGAAGAAACTCGAGTTATGCTTGCATTACATGCATGCTTCACAGCCACTGTCATTACACAACCAGTGCGTAACATGCAGTCGACTACATGCATGTGTTCACTGCTGCCACAATAATGTGACACTTAGAAGTGGGCATCAGCTCTGCGGCCACTGAGCTTTGACATTTGAGACAGCGAATACAGCGAAGCTTGTATTCGCTGGTCAGTTTTAAAAGAGTGGGGCATATTGAGTGTTTAAATCATTGCTTGAAAGGTGCACTCAGACATGGGCAATAATAACCCAGGTCCATTTATTTATCATGTATCATTAAGGGAGGATTATTTGCTTGGCTTTGTGAAGAATATCCCTCTAAGACAGCGACTTCCAACACATACTGTACAAGATAAGATATTCTTTTATTAGTCCCACGATGGGGGGGATTTATATGACCACATAATGCCTACATAAACATGCATTCAATGTAAAATGGAGAACGTACACCTGTCATAAAAAAAAAAAAAAACAGTGACCCATTAAGTGAATTTATTTTATTGTTTCATGTATGTCTGTGAACAGGGACAGAAGACATCAACGCACATTCACATGTAAATGTGCAAGATTGTAGCCATAGGGTAATTCTCATCTGTTGAAGTTGAATGAGCACATACGTACATACACACAGGAAGAAGATACGATTATTTGTGAGGAAATGTACATGCACATCACAACCTGAATATAAATCAGTATGTTTACATCACATAACGAAAATGTAATTATTGTGCTAGCCTGTGCGTGTAAAATTCATGTAAACATGTTAGTCTGACTGAAATTGTGCTAAATCAAATTTCTCGGACTAACACACCCAGATAATGGGATTGAAGGCAGAATTACTACTGGATATATACATTCCACCGGACTCACACTGGCCTTGGTGCTCTGCCCATAATTCACAGTTCCCTGGGCTTTGACACAGAAGTAATAGACACCAGTTCACAGAGGAAGACACCAGTGATGGAAACATGGTGAAATCCCGACCAGTGCATGTTTGTACTGACGAGAAGAATGAATTCACGCTCTGTCGGCTTAAATAATTATATGTTCTGAGGTTAATGGCAAAATGGTGCGGAATGATGCTCGACATGCTAACCAGCTAAAGTGGTTTTAGTCTATGATTTAAGCCTTCAGCCTGCCCCACACTAGAGGATTTTCAATATGACTTGATTTTAAAAACGTGGGAGACCACGGTCACAACCGACTTTATAACCGATTTTCAATGCTTTAATCCTGAGAAAACACAGACTAGACAATCCAGTCAAGACGCAGGAGGACTTCGGGGAGGAGATTCCAGGAATTTGGGATATCGCTGAAGACAACAGACTATAAACAGACATGGAGGTGGACTGTCGGTGTTGTCAGTTAAGAGCTATTGTGTGCGTGAGGTTTTGTGCTGAGAAACGCGAACTGTGGATGAAGTCATGGCTGAGAAGACGGAATCAACTTGGCTTGTACAAGTCCGGGTTCTAAACTAAAGTACACAACATCCGTTTCCTGGTCAACTCGCTCTCATTGGTTATTTCAGGCTTCTGCTCACGCCCCCAATAGCTGTTGAGTCGAAAATATCAATCATGAAATCGGGATGAATACGATGTGTCTGATGACCGAAGAAAGTGGCCAGATAATCTGCTCAATCAGCCTAAAATTGAAAGGCACCGAAAGACCAAATTGGGCCAATTATCCTCTTGTGTGGGACAGGCAGGAAATGGGCATATCGCCACCTAGAGTATAGCTGAGGGACACACACGTTAGTCAATACATTAGTTCCCCCACTAGTGATTGTATTGTGGGATATGAATATAGAAGTTGAGGTGCGGAACATAGCTTGACTTAACTGTGCATGGAACACACTGCATGGGAGTGCCCA
The DNA here is from genome assembly GCF_019176455.1 of Solea senegalensis. Taxonomy (NCBI): domain Eukaryota; kingdom Metazoa; phylum Chordata; class Actinopteri; order Pleuronectiformes; family Soleidae; genus Solea; species Solea senegalensis. Next base: position 18,962,734 of record NC_058034.1, read on the forward strand.
TTGCCCTATTAAATGCAATGCAGATTGCAACTGATTGACATTAGTCGACACATACTCTATCACACTCGATCTATTTCATTGTGAGTCACCTATTGATAAATCAGTAAGTTGTTTTGACACATCCACTTAAGAATAACACCTCATGCTCCCTGGGAATATTGAGCAATTCTTAACATTTTCTAATTAGTCATTCTTATGGATGCTTTACAAGACTTTGCAGGCAGCACACATTTATTTATCGCTCTAGTAAAGCTACAATTCAGGGCAGTACAATTGTGGGCAGTACAGAGCTGCTGACTCCGCTCAGCTGTACCTCATACCTACTGCATTGCCCACATGTCCATCATTTTGCAGCGAACCCGCCTCGTAGGAGCTACTGCCATATTATATCATTTACTAAAAGCTGCAGTTTGTCTAGGCATGTCAGTGCGGGAGCTAAAACTTACAAACTATAATATAGCACCTCTCTCACATTCTTTTAGACCTTGTGTACAAGCCTTTCACGTTTGTGGTTTCACAGTTTCCTCGAAGTGACTGTGTATGTGTCAGTTTGGCTTTTTACGCGCTTTGCTCGATGGAGCAATTAAGTGAAGAAATGACTGCTGCCTCTGAGCGGATTAGTCAATAATGGTCTGAAACTGATTTGAGTGGACAGTGTGTTGACACTGATGACTGCAGCAGAGTAATACCTGTGTGCACACAGACCAGGGCTGGAGGACTGTCCTGGCCACCCAATCACACCATATCCCCATATAATAAGCACTGCTGGGTTGCTTGTTACCAGACTGATGGTGAGTGTGTTCTGGCCTGGGCTCAGAAGTCAGTTAGAGTTGTGACAGGGCGTCAGGGCATTGGATGAATGCCTAAGCAGCTGTCATGACCCTCTGTGTTTGACAACGTTTTTTTTTGTTTTTGCTTTCTGCAGAGGGCAAATGAAGCTTGCGAAACTGGCCACCTGAGCACTAGTTGTATATCAGGTTTCAATTAATGTGGCATTCAGTTTATGGTTACATCTTAAGAACAATTCTTAGGGTTTGTGTAGCCTTAAAATGCATCCAGTGGTGTGATGATGGAGTCAGAAACGGAGGGAGGGAGAGAGAGAGCGAGAGAGAGAGAGAGAAAATAATGTATAGGTAGCAAAGCTAAGGTGGCTGTGCACTGGAGCTAATGAGAGAATGAGGGGGAAGTGTGCAGGCAGGCACAGAGTTGGTCATTAAGTTAAACATACTATGAGCGACTGTGGTGGTTGGGTAAGGAAGGGCAAGTAGTGAGACAAACCGAAGTAGCAACAGTGCAGGTGGAATCATTTTTATCAAATTCTAGCGTCCAGACGAGGAGGAGGAGAAAGTGCTGCTGGCAAAAGAAGTGAAAGTTAAGACACAAATATCCCAAAGTATTTCCTCACAGTTCGACACTCAAATGTGATTTGAACAGATGTGACTGACAGTGCTATCAACACCACCAACCACAAGGCTTTCATCAGATTTAGATCAAAATTTGGCTAAATTTAGATTGACGTGTGACATCAAGCTCAGTCACAATACAGAAATATCTCGTGAAATAACCCCATAGTGTTTTCACTCAGTGGGTAATTTTGTTGTCATGCAGGGCGCATCACTCATGGTGTCAGGGCAGAGCTAGGTTAAAAGGCATAATCCCCAATGATGTTGCCAGGTGGTTTATTTAACAATCCATAACAAAAAACCTCCCCACAAAACACCCTAAAGAAACCTCTAAATCCCATGATTTATAGACCAGTTTACTATAAAATATAGTATTAAAATAACTTTTTGTCCAAATGTCATCTTGTTAATCCAAAGATATGGTAGATACTTAGTTACCAGTCACCATAGTATCAGCGTCAGTGTTGCCATGCACAAGTATTAGCACAATTACAGTGAAATTATGACTGCATGAAATGTAATTACTATAGACTGTAATCCCCAAGGTAATTTTACATGGTTAACTCTATGTGGTACTGCTGCTTTGCGTTGGATTCCAATGAATCCTTATTTTGTTTATTTGGGTTTGAGCTGTCATTATGTAATATTTTGTAGTCATTAAAACAGTGTTTAGTGTTAGCGTTCTGCTGCACCATCTCTGCTGGGGAACTAACCCTTCAATGTTTTAATCTTTCAAGGAGAGCCACTTCAACCCCAAATCCTATGTACAAGGCCCTTCAACATCTTCGAGTCAAACATTCAGTAGTAGATAAATGTGAAATGGTGCTGAGTGCAGGAATGACGGGTTTTAGGTGATGAAAATATGAATGCTGATGTCTAATTGCTAGTTGCTTTAAGAGGCTGACATGAGTACCCATCAGCTGCCAGTGCATAATGTTGCAAAGTGTTTGCTAATTAAAATACTTGGAAGATCATTTAGGGAATTGGAAGTAATTCAATGTTCATTTTTGCAATTTTGTGCATGAGTATTTGTGCAGAATAACATGCTTCGTGTTATTATTGTGCATGTAGTAGTAAAGGCAGCAGAGGAAGTGAGAGTGGAAGATTGGAGGGAAATGCACAATATTTATGAAGCACAGTCAGGTTAATGTCATGCAACATTTATTGATGCAGTAATGTTTAATTTAGCATACGCTTCTATAATAAGCCATTAGGCGTTGTGCTATGATTCAGAGTTTGATGGGGCTGTAATGACAATCAGATGCCCTTGAATATGTCACCAACAGTGTCTGCTGAATCTGGAGTCAGATAATAACAATAAATCAGACTTAAATTTTATTTGTTTTCTATCAGGATGTGCTGCACCTGGACAGGCTATATTGACAACGTGAGGATCTGTCTTTCATCAGCCGGCTGTAAAATATACAAAATTACAGACAGGAACAAGATTGGATTAGCTTTGATAATGGATGTCATAAAAGCAGAGAGCACCACTTTAATAAATCTATCACATTGCCAAAGGGCAGAAATTATAGTAGAATCTCTCTGAATGACAACAGAATGTTTTCTGGCCCGGAAACCCATAGCACAAAGAAAAGAGGAAGTGGCAGGAACGGTCTCTGGTTAGATTTGTGGAGAACCAGAGTTTACTGCCCATTACAGCTCCACAGAAACAGCTCCAAGGACCAAAGTCAGCTCAAGGAGGGCTGACCTTGTGGATATACCAGCAGACTCTCTAGTGTTGTCTGCGTTTGACCAGGTGTCCCTTTCTCCTCTGTGATTAATGTCCTTAATTTGCTTGTAGACTACCTGATCGATTGCATGTTTCAAATGTCTCAAGTGACGTGTTTCAAGGCATCCCTTTTGACACTTTGGTGACAGTCATTTACATAAGGATTAAAGGAAAGATTATCATATCAGATGCAGCGGTGGATCCCTGAAATAACTCGAGGAAAACAGAGCTATCAGCTAGCTATCATACCACGCTATGCATATGGATGAAGGCACAGGAAACGTGTCCTTCTTTTGTATGCTGCGCAGCGCGCGCAAGAATGCTCTCAGTTTGTGACAAGTTGACCCAAAGCTATTTCTAGAAGGACTTTAAAATTTGTTTCCATCATTAATTCCAACTGCTGTCATTGTAATGACTCAATCACTGCAAAAGGAGAAGACTTCACAGGGTCACATTGTTAAAACTCATTTCCCCAAGAATGAAACAGACATAGTCAGTGACAAACACACAGATGGAGAGACCACTTCCACTTCTCCAGAAAAGCCTCCGTCATTGTTTTTGGGAGTTGCTTTTTTGTTGTTTCCTGTGGTTTTAAACATATTGTTTTTGTGTCTCAAAAGCATCTTTGTCCTGCAGGCACTGCTGTGGTGATGGTGCACCCATGTAATGTAAACGGTGGGATTTATCTTCATGATGGATCATTATATACATCTGCCACAGTGTAATAGGCAGATGCAAGAGAAAAAAAATAACACTGTGTGATTTACCTCACTAGCATACTCCATTAGATTTTACTCTGGCAAATTAGCACAGAAGAGGAATCAGGATTGCAAAACAGGCGAGCTGTGAGATTGAGAACATACGCACTGTAAAATTGCCCTATTAAGAAAGTTGCATCAGAGGGACATTATAAACAACCTCTAGCAGGGGATTTATTAGTGCTGAGCAAAAAGCGTAGATGGTAGAAGCAGGGACAATGTCCCATTTTCACTCTTCCAAAAAGCCATTAGTGCACTGCTCTGACTAGCTACAAGAACTGATAGGAACCATGCAGGGATACGGAGGAAAAATGAGAGGCGGACACGTAAATGACAAAGGGGAATAAATAAAGTGAACTTATGTTTGAAAATGAAGTTTTACAAAAAAAATAAAAAATATGCCTTGCGTAATGTGACTCAATTTCAGCTTTATGTAAAAATGAAGACTCTTGCCCTGAGCCATTTTAGCCAATTGTGTTTGATAGAATGCAAAGTACTTGTAATGTACTTGTCTCAACCCAATCAGTCAATGCACTCACACGGTTCTGCTCATAAAATGTACTTGCAATATATTTGTACACTATATATATATATATATATATATATATATATATATATGCATATATTTCTTTATTAGATAGTGATGGGATAATTAAATAGTAATGGAATGACATGAAATACATAGTCCCTCAAAGAAAGTTTTCCTTTGCTGGTGGGTTTGCTGGATCTGTGTAGAATATTTTAAGGTGCACCACAGGGTTATATTCTAGGACCGTTGTCCAAATTAAAACAAACCACATTTTCCACTTGTACTGTATTTAAGTGACCAACATACAGTATACGATGGAAATGTGTGCATTATGTTTTGATATGCAGCACATTCATTGTTCATTTTACTTCAACAAGCCATTAAATGATTTAATTTCCTCACTTTTTTCTTCTCCTCATTGTGGAAGGTTTTGATTTATTATCACAAGTATGGTAGGTGTTCCCTTTAGAGAGATGCTTTTGGCAGAGGATACATTCCCTCTGTGGTGTCGAAGCATGTAACACCATCAGGTGCACATTTAACTTCCCCACGCTTTACAGCTCATTATGTGTAAACAACTCTCTATAGCTGGGAGATTCAATAAAATCTTGTTGGTTTAGCAACAACACACAACTTGATATTGTTATCTTACGATATAATTGTCTTTCTGTAAGATATGGATGCTTAGAGAGAGAACATTCGCTGTTATGAATATGTAAATCTCTTCTCTCCGTGCCATTTCAAATGTTCCGAACACTGTTTTTTTATTTGCATCTACTGTTAAACATTACTTGAAACATTATTTTGACACTGTGAGAATAACACTCTTTAATAACTTGGTGGATTTAATTCACAAAATTACCTGAGGTGCAAGTTGTGTCACTGTAGGGTGAGGTCACATAATGTGATTGGTTCTTGTATTTGCATCCCCGCACCACCGCCCATCATGCCCTCCAGCAAAATATGCCGTTTCACATCTCCTCTCTTGACTGTGACATGTTTACACTAGTACGCCATACTTGCTCTTAACATGGGCCATCTTTCATAATTGATATGGGCTGTTGGGACCCATCTATTTGTGCTTTTATGGTATGTGCTCTATAACGTGCACACCAATACAAACCTCTATCTTAAAATGTTTTCAGCTCTTCTAATTCCTACAGTTAATGTTACTGAAATGTCATTTCCATCCGACAAATACATGCTAAAGTATGATGATAAAGTAATGGCTTGACATTCAAACATCACGTGGCAAAAGATGAATCCTTGTTGAGAAATTTAAGAGCACAGAATAGTGTTGTGGTTTAGCGTTTAGCATTTGATTGGCTCTAACTCTACGGAACATAAAAAATGACATCATCTAAAATTGCAAAACTGGTGTTTTATAATATAACATGTGTATTACCAAATTATAATTGTATATTTAACACCCATAATATGCTGCAAAGAAAAAAAAAGTAAATATTTATTGGCTGGAGTAACATGCCTGCCTGGCTCATTGTATCTAAATGTATGATTCATTATGACCTAAAGTGACTTGGAACCTCGATCTTCTCTGACAGCTAAGAAGGCAGCTATGGCATATCCCAGGGAAAGACGATGACCCTGGTAATTTCAACACAGAGTGAGAACACACACTTTCAAGGTCGACAGTGCACTGGAGCAACAGCAAGGGTTATTTCGTCGCATTTAGCTACTGACTACATTGCGTCTTAACACAAGCCCTCGGGTTTCTTTCAACAAAACCGTCCTAACTGTGATCGTTTTTCTATTTTTCTCTGAGAATTAAATTCCTTCCTCTTCAAGTACCAAGAGAGTCTCATGCAGACTATGGACAGGCGACAGAATATGAAAGCCGCTCATTTCCGAAATGTAAGGGCAAATTCACCAGCCTTTCAAACCGCCGTGCCATCACTGTGACGGACCATGATACTTATTAAGCTGACAATGCCATGATGATGAACTGCAAAAAGAAGAAAAAAAAATCTTTGAGCGGGATATGGCTTAGTGCTGTGGCATTGGTCGAAGCTGTCACAGAGATAAAAGTGTATGAGGCTCTTCTGACCTTGTGAGTGTTTTCATGGGTGGAGGAGGTGATCGTTTTTGTCAGCAAAAAGTTATTGTACTTGCTGCTGTAACAGGATGATACCCTGACTCTGCACTTGTCTGGCAGACCCTCCCCCGCTGAATTTCATCTCTCTATGCCTTTACAATGACAGAGCAACAGCCCAGAATGCAGTGCAGGGGGTGGGATTAGGGAGCTCAGGGAAGTTGTTCCCCTATGCTGATAGAGTGAGACAATTTGACGATAAGTGTGACCTTATCCTTTTCTGGCACTCACTTTCCATCAGAGTGGATAGTGCTGATGGAGTGATGGATTCCAAAATGCGCTTTGTGAGGATGCCACCGGCTGACACCGAACAGAAAGACGAGGACATTGCATCATCTCTTCTATCAGTCTAAAGCATTTTGAAGGCTTACATCATGTGGCACGGCACCAAATTGGACTGACAGGCCACGAGAAAATTGAAGTTGAGTTTTTAAATGGATCAACGCGAGTCAGAATTCCACTTTTCCCACTAGTTTGGTGACAGCTACATAAATGAAAGGATGAGGTATCTGTGTCAAAGAAATCTCATTAATAAAAAAACTATATTTCTTCTAATATCTTTTCCTCCCTCCTCGCATTTCGTTGGAATCATCAGCAAGTTACAACAGCAAGTTAATGAAGACGTTGCCTGTCATACAGTTTTAAGTAGCTTTACATTTGTTGACATCAATGTGAGTGTCAAAACCCATTTTGAGTGCTTTGTTGTACAATTTGCCAAGATTGTGCAGCAGAAGGCCACACATTATTGAACCAAGCCACATTCTCTGTTCCTGGAACGGATGCTGATGGAGAAAGAAACCCACTAAAAACACATTCAACTCAGTGTCTCAGGCCCCCAACATGCTGATGGTTTTTGATGCTCTAGCTTGTAATACGCTTCAGACTTGGGCTGCACGATTAACTGCAAAATAATCCAAAATCGCGAAGTGCAATTTCCAAAGTGAAACACAGTTGACTAAGACAAAAGCTGTGCCGCAGAAATTCACTTGCCTAAAAATCATGTTCCTCAAATGTTTTGCCAATCCAATTCAAATCACCACGACTTCCTCTTTCATGACCATAATGGTTGGGGTGCAAAAGTGCTAATCAAATGATGCACTTGTACTTCAGACCTAAATTTTACTCATATGTATACATTACAGCTGCAGACACCACAGATGGAGAGATATAGTTGTTGTTATCATTACGCTGATTCCTATATGTCTTGAAAAGGAGCCCATAAACTAAGTGCTAAATAAGAGTCAACCAGTCTAATAGCAAGTCAAGGTAATGGATGAAGTGTTTTCCCAATTCTTTCTTATAATTCATTAAGAAATCTAGGATCTGTGACCATGATGCCATCAGTAACATACAACATGCAATATGTAAATAGATATTTACATAACCATTTTCTTTAAAGCTATTTCGCACAATGCAAGTTTGTGGGTTTCTTTAAAGTAAACACCAAGTGAACATAAAGAATAAAATAAAATACATGAAGGAATTCCACATTTACAGTGACTGCGTCATGTCCATGTGCACTTGAACATGAAATTGTAATTGCCATCTTAGTCTCCGTCCATCTATGAAATGACATGACATGGCATTAAAACTTCTACTGATATGGCTCTGAAATATAGGATAATGACAGCAATTACTTTCCTCCTTAAATGTGTGTAATTTACCCCACTAAGGCGCCCGTTACAGTTTCTATGTATTCAAAGATTAAGTGCCCTATACAGTGTAATATATATAACATTAGTCTTGTTGCTTTTAGATATTTGAATGCAGAAATGTTACATATTATTCTGTATTTGTTTTAAATGGGATAGTAATATGTGGTGTTGGAACATTGGTAAGTTTCCTTTAACCTCTATTGCTCTCGTCTTCGAGGCAATTTGGAGGTTTGTGACGTGACTAAGTTCATGTTCATTTTTAGGTCATAATAGGTGAGCACGTATTTCTGATGCTGTCTCTCTGCCCATTTAAAGGTAGCGTACTCCAGGTCACATTAGGCTACACCTCTTAAGTTCATCACTCCAGTAGAATGGGGCGTCTCCTGTCAGCTGCCACAGCCCCGGGCAGCGCACAACTCCCAAACATACAGTATCCCTTCTTCCCACACCACAATACACTGTAAGCCTCAAAATGAGATGCATTTTTCTAAACACACCTGCCACCACTGACATCCAGTGTGGAATAAAATGAGCATATTTATCTTGTGGGCCGAGTTTCTCATGCGTGTGCTATACTCAATTCCAATGTGTCTCTTTTCCTTCACAGTGACAAATGAGATGGAAAATTTTCACATCAGAATCCTCCTTGCTGAAAGCTCTCACAGCACTATGCGCCACAGTGCTGTCAGAGCCGAACAGAACAGCATGAGGAGATGCTATTTCCAAAAGCAGTAGGTTTAGGTTGTCAAAGAATGGTGGCATTTCATGTAAAGCGTCATTATGATAATGAACATCCATTCTCTGTCACTAGCACCTCTTGGGCACCCCTCCCTTAATGTACTTCTGTGAATGTAACAGTCTGTGACAGTCTTATTTATTGCATTGAATAGCAGATTTATTTCTGGCTGTTGCTTTATAAAAAAAAAAAAGGTTGCTTTGCAGAATATCTGTGGAAGTCTATATCAAAGCAGCTTCCCATAATGTTTTATTGTGTGTTCTGGGAAATAAACGGTGTTACAAGTAATAACATCTACCAGTGCTGTCTTGCTCGGGTTTGTGCTCAAGTTTATGCACAGTCACTCTCTGACTGACTAATATGGAATCTTAAGAAATTAAAAGCACAAAAAGATGCAGCTGTGCCCGACACCTTAAAATGAGCTGAAGTGCCTGTTTAAATCTAGCATGAAATAAAGTATTCATTCTCTGATTGCACAGCTCCTCGTTCACAGTGATTGGGGCACCACTGCACCTTAACAACCCTGTAATGATCCAAAACCACTGCAATCGTGTGCCACTGATGCATGGCCGTATTATCATTTAAAAAGCCTGTTGAGCCACTGTGCGCTTGTCGGAGCCAAGAACAAATGACATCTGCTCCCATCTCTTGAGGTATAAGAATTCATAGAATTCACACTTTGAGATTTTTAACAAAAGCTACTGTATGCGGCAGCCAAGCCCAATGCAATTACAAAGATGAAATGACTTTCATTTAATGTGATTCTAAAACTTTAAGTGTATGAGCAAATCTGCGCTCCACTGAGACTGGCTCAGTAAAAGCTTCTCCTCTGTTGCTCCAGTTTCACTCGCTGATCCCATTAACACCTGCAGAAATGCACACACAGACACGGGACAGATGTTGCGCAAACCTGCGTGCAGACTGTGCACTCACTACTTGTCATCCCCACCCACCTATTCCCTGGCTTCGGTTTATCCATAGTTGCCATGGTAACAAATAGAAAACATTAAACTGGCATTATTTCTTTTCTTCTTGTGATCATGTAATTGATGGAGGCAGGAGCGGGAGGGATTTCTGTATCGTAGCAACACTTTACACAGATATGTAAAGGATTATCTTATTAGTGTAGGAGGGTTTCTTTTACTCTTGTGTTCCCTAAAAATCGAAACAAGACACGAAACCACACCCTCCAACCCAGTGTTGGCTTTTTCTCTAACAGCTTTGCAAAAAGATCCCCTGCCCTACAGTTAAAACTACAAATGTGTGAGGGGGAAAAAGAAACAGCATTGCTGAGCACTATACTGGACGGCTAGGTTTTGATTTCTTCACGTTAGTGCTGTTAAAGTCCAACTGGGGCTGAAAAATGAGTCCTGTGAGATGCTGTCAGCGGCTGCACCTGCACACTGAGTCTGAATTATGCACCCACACCACAAGGACACCTGCTGTAGACCGTACATCTGCTAGATCACAAGAAAACACACGCATCCTCTGCCTCGCTCTAACATACACACTTGTACATGAAGCATGCCGGGTAAAAACCATACAGATGTGCATGAAAGTCAAAGTGTGCGGAAACACACTGACCTGCTGAGCCAAAATAAAATTTTAATTGGAGTGTGGAGGAAAAACTGCAAACCATTTTAATGGGGGCAAATATACAGAGAAGGAGAATCTTATCTCGTTGTAGCTTTTTTTTAACTCAGTTTTTTTTAAGTGATAGTACAATTTTCCATTGATTCTTCAAAAAAAAGACATTCCTGGTCAAATTTATGACTTGACAATCCATCCATTTACTATAACTTTATCATGAGAGACACACATGGGGTAAAAACCGAGGTTCACCCTGTAGAGGTTGTCAGTCCATCCCAGGTCCAACATACAACCATTTACTCCATCTAACCCTAATCCAAGGATTTACAGTATATTCATCACTGATAATTGCAGACACCACTGATACACTGCTGACATGCTCATGGAAATGTTGTGATTCTGAGGGAGAAAACACATTTTCAAATCATCTACACAAGTCCTGATTTATTGTTTGTTTTTTTTCCTCCTACTCCTAATAATTTATACTCGGTTTGCTTGGTGTCTACTGTACAAGTCCGTGAGGGCAGTGCTATGATCTGGTAGTGTTGGTCAGGTCTAGATTCAGCAATGTGATGTGCCCCCCTTACTTAGTTCAGTTCTTGTGTTAGTTTAGTTTAGGTTTAAAATCACGTTAAGTTCATGTCACTTTTGGTGTGGGTTTGATTTTCACTTCCCCTTTTATTTTGGTAACGTTCATGTCTTCCTGTCGCGTGGTTTCTTCACGTGTCTTGACACGTCTCCCCTTCCCTCATGCACTTCACCTGGTGATCCTTAAGTAATCACTCGCACCTGCCCTTGATTCCCTCTTCCCTATATAGTTTCCCCAGTTCCTGTGTCATGTGCCTGTGTGTCATTTATGCTTGTAGAGCACATGTCAGAGTCCAAGTCCGTTTCGCCTGTTTTGCCAAGTTTTGTCTTGTAAATTATAACTTCTAGGTAGAAGTGATTTTGATTTTGTCTGTCTAATCAAGACGACAATAAAAACCCTTGAATCTTCCATCGTGCCTCCTGTCTCGTGCATTTATTCTACGTTCTAAACAGTTAGCTCACTACCTTAATATAATGAATGGCATATCCCCTGACGACAGGATTCATTGATCTCGGATTGTGAAAGAATGGTTCAGGGAGCGAATTCACATTTTTACACACAAATCGGCCCGCACAGCAACCCCACCTTAACCCCACTGAAAATCTTGGGGATGTGCCGGAGAAGACTTGGCACAGTGGTGCAACATAATCTGGGCAACAAACAATTGACGTTGTATAAGCTAATCAAGTGACGCTTAATTTAACTCATGTTGCAATCGAGGCTGGACGGCAGTCCGGGTCTTGTGTCGGCTGGCCAGTGATTATTGAGCAATACACTCAGGCTGAAAAGGGACAATAAACAAGCTTATTTTACTCGTACTGACTGCTGTTGATAAAGACGAGAGAAGGAGAAAAAATCCTGTCATCTCGACTGCAAAAAACATCCCCAAAGTGATCACACTTTCAATTATTGATAGCTTTCGCTGTTGAGCAGTCATCAGATGGTTGTCAGGCTTCAAGCAAAGGTTGGGTGAGTGGAGGGAGGGAGAGGGGGAGGAACTTTCATGCTTTCTGCGCTGACAATTCTGAAAGCAATTACATGAGAGGGGAGCTTTTGGCGAGGGGCTGACGACTGAAAGAAAGAAAATGCTACTCTCTGCTACATGTTTGTTGAGAGGATACTTCATTCCAAGGTTGGAGACAGAAGCAGGAGTAGTTGAAGGTGAAGTGGGAACTAAAAAAGTGAGCGGGCGCAGAACAAAATAGTACTGCGCGCTACTTTTGCATATTTCTTCACTTCTGGCGTCCTGCGCTGCAGCAGAGCAGAGCCCGGGCTCATCAATACTGGATTACCTGTTCTGTATTTCTCTACAGCGCGGGAGCTGTCAGTCTCAGCGCGAATATGCCATCAATGCCAGCAGCCGTGGGACACTCACCTCACCCTATCACCTGTGTTTCGCTGTTCTGCCATTAACTCAATACTGCTCAGTCAAATCGAAGATGACATGACGTGTTACTGCCCAGGAAGACAGCTCTCACTTATTCAATTATTCACTGGGAGATGTTCAGTTTCGTGGCGTCTTTACTTCAAGTTACATAACAAATGGAATCAAATGGAAAAAAAAAGTTTGTTTTATAAGGATTTCACTGTTAAAACCGATGTTTGAATATAACAATGTGAATTAAAAACTTCAAACTTCAAAAAATGTTTGATGACTTTAAGGCTTTTTTTTTTTTTAGCTGCCTTAAGTTTAGCATTACCAATAAACTTGCTGGGCTTTTTGACTGTCATTACGTCGACAGGTCTCACGGTGCCCCTGCTCAACAAGGTGCATTTCTTATTCCCAGGTTGCACCTGGGAATTGTCCCGTCTACAAGTCAGTAATTTTGTCAAAATGATTTTCGAAACTGTTTTAAATAGTGTTGCTTTAATATAAACAAATGTCCAATAGATTCAATCCACTGTCATTCGAGTTCACATATTGCTGTTCGCCTCCACACATCCCTGCGTTTCATTTTGCGCTCGCTGTACTCCGTTCCACCTCACATAGAGGTTAGATGGTGCAGAGGACCCACCGTACATGCACTGCTGACCTTTGAGAATGGTGTTTCTGGTTGGCTGAGCTGATGGGTTTGATTCCGACACCCTTTTCTTCTTCAGCTGAACTGCTATGGGAAAGCAGGTGTCTCTCTTTCAAAGAGGAGCAACACTGTGTGTGTGACAGCAAGAGTGTGTGTCTGTGTGTATCTGTGTGTGTGCACTAGAGCTTCCATCCCTCAGGAGGGTGTTAGAAACACAACCTGGGATTTTTGTGCGACACCTGGAAGCAGGCTTGCTTGACCTCATTTGAGGTGCAGCTTCTCTGATTGGCCAGACTCCCCTGCATTGCCAATGTCTATTTTACAAAGCTATAAAGTGGCCTTTGGTGCTGATCTGATTTAACTTAAACTTAAAAAAAAAAACAAAAACAAAAAAAAACAATTATTATTTATGAGTTCCCAACAGTTTTTATACCTCATTTCCCATGGCTGGATTTAGGTGCGACTCCTGTTGTGAGGCTTTTTTAAACCTCGTTTTCCATTATGGTTTGGGAAGGAAGGCGCAGACGTCTGTCTCTAAGGAGACAACCTGTACGGGGAGACAGAAAAATCCCTCTTCCTACTCCAGCACACGATGGGACAGACTGATGTTTGAGTGGGCATAGGCCAAAACCAACATGGGGAGCAAGCAATTAAAGCCTTAATAAATTAGACCATGGTTAACTGAAACAGCTTGTCAACACAGCCCGGGATGGGGGCTGCGAGCGACATATCGGGGATACAATGGCTTCGCGTTGGAAAAAGACTAATGGGAAGCGATTTGGGGTTGGCCCAAGATATAATTACCGTCCCCACCTCTCCTGTTCAATGAGGCCTGAGGCCTCCAGGGAGAGGCCTATTTCAGTCAGGTAATTGAGAGCCCATGCCCAGTAGCGGATGATCAAATTGTGTGCAGCAATCTGCTTTTTTGCTCCCCTGATTGTCCCCAAAGACGGGAAGAGCTGACCCAAGGATTTTCCCTCCTTCCTTTCTATTAGAGTCAAGCCAGCCTCGTTCTCCCCCACCATCACAGTTGTTAGAAGGTAGCAGTGCTGCTGTGTGTGTGTGTGTGTGTGTGTGTCTTTGTGAATAAGTGTTTAGGTTATAGATGGTAGCCCAACTTCAGGGTGATTTATGTGTTGTCACACTAACAGGAGCATAATGAAGTTGTTCTTGCAAACACATGTTTGGGCTCCAAGGGGCCAACTATACTGCTGGGACAGAGAAGAACACATCCATAACCAAGGGAGCAGGCAGACAGACAGAGAGAGAGAGAGAGAGAGAGAGAGAACAAAAATTCATACAATAATCATAGAGTAAATGTGTTTGTGGAGGACATCTGCTTAAGGGTTGTACTCAATTGAGGACTTCTTTTTATAAACGCAGGTGAAAAACATCTGCGTCAAAAGACCACTTAGAGTTCAAAAACATCTATTCAAGATGAAAAGCATTGCCATTTGACGAGAAGCACTTAATAACCATCAGTCATGGGTATCTTTGCAATTTAAATAAAATGTGTAGGCAGCTTTAGTTTACAAAAAAACATGTAATGAAAATGACAACACCCCCAATCTTCTCCACTTTCATTCCCTTAAGCTTCTCCTGCGCTAAACCACTGGCCATTGCCGGACTTCTCTCTCCTGCCCTGCTCTTAGTTTTGCTGTCTGTGTCTCAGCCAGCCAGACATCTGAGATCTTGAACTTTACTCATCCTCCCACTTCATCTCCTGTCCCTCGGTGTGGATTTGTAGCCTGTTTGCTTTGCCCTTCGTTGGTAGAGATACGTCAGCTCTGTCTCATTTGTGTCTCATTAAATCAGAAACCCACACCATTGTTAGGACGGTAGCTGTGGACGTTTTTTCTTTGTGCAACATCCAACTCTGTGATCAAGGTCATGTGTTGCCATCACACATCTGTAAGCTTATTTACATGGCTACGAAACTGCACATTGTTTTAACCACTTGTTGCAATGTGTTTGTTTGGTTTTGAATGTGGTCAGGTTCACACACCAAAAAGTAGAACTAAATCATTGGTTAAGTTTATTAACGCCAAAATTGTAAGTGCACCACCACAGTTTCACAAGCTGTTACAGATGTTGGTCTCAAGGTCAACAGCCGGGGCTAATGTCATTGTTATACATAGCAAAGTGCATCCTTGACATTATTCTGGTTTTGTGCGCACAGTGTAAGAATTTGCACAACAGACGATGCTGTGACGCTACAAGGATTTTTGTTTGTTTTGTTTCCATCACCAATTTTATTGTTAAAGGCTCCCACGACCTGTTAAGGAGAGAAAACAAGGCTAACAATTAAGCTACAGTAAGAACCCCTAGTATTGTGCCAAATAACACAAATAATACAAATAACATCACATGTTTATGTTCACAAAGACCCAACCGAAGCAAATTAACCCTGGAAAGCAGCACAAAAGCACAAAAACTATTTCATCCCGAATGCACCTTACACTTCTCACAGTATTCCAACGCACTTTCTTTCAACGATCAACAAAAATAGTGCGTGATGGTATCGTTGGAGACATGATGAAAATGTGACATGAATTTTCAGCGATAAAGCAGCTTTTTTAACTGCAGCATCACATTTGATACACGATTGTACTGTTATATAATGAACATATTTATATGTGATTATGCATTGTTTGAACACCTCAATATTTATTAACAATATACAAGTTATTCTTACCATAACTTCTTGAAAATGAGCAAAGACTTGCAGTGGAGTTATAATCCACTGGGGGCAGAATACAGGTATCAGCTTGTGTACGAAATAATTGATCATGTTGATAAGAAACGTGTGCAGCAAATATGATACAAATTACAAATTACCAGTTTTGAGTCCCATTTAACAGCACACGTCTTCTTGGATTAAATGATCTATTTTTACTTACTTCATACTTCAATCTTTGTGACTTGTGTTTAAAGGACACTTGAAAAGATGTAAGAAAAGCTTTTACATACTCCGGCAAGTATTCCAGGAAAGGACGAGTCCACATATTTCTCTGAGTAGACTCATGTTTATTAGATCTACCTTTGGTGAAATGCTATCATCTTTCAAACTTACTTTCATGCTCCCGGTTTGTAGCACAGGCTTTATGTTATGATGTGTAGTCTCCATGCCCCAAGGCTGGATAACCCCCTGATAACAACACCAGGGGCTATTTTCACAGACTTCAGAAAGCTCTCTCCAGGGCTACAGAAGATTATTCAGCAGTTTTCACCAGCTGAGCAGCACTCACCGTAACTATAATGGATCTTCATGGAGCTTTCCTTTAAAATTCGAGATCATTGTCGACCGGTGTGCATGCGCACGTCACATTTT
This sequence comes from Solea senegalensis, assembly GCF_019176455.1. Classification (NCBI taxonomy): domain Eukaryota; kingdom Metazoa; phylum Chordata; class Actinopteri; order Pleuronectiformes; family Soleidae; genus Solea; species Solea senegalensis. Next base: position 18,979,188 of record NC_058034.1, read on the forward strand.
GGGAGGTCAAAATGTGACGTGCGCATGCAAACAAATGTTATACATTTAAGAAACAGTCATCTTAATGGATTATTAATCCTTCTTTTGGGGATTGCCTTGAAAAGTTTTATTAAAAAATAAATGAAAAATACATATATAATAAATGAAACTTCTGCAATTATTCTACAGTCATTCGATGCAGATAATTGAAACAAGGAGGACTCTTTACCCCTCCTGCAGTTTATAGTATTTTGCCGGAGGAAAACGGATCGTGCTGTGTAGATAAACCCATGCCACAAAACTATTGCATTGTTTGCTATAATTAAACTCTGCCATCCCTGGTGGATGGTGAAAGAGACTTCAGTCAGTGAAAACATGTCACACACTCCCAACGGGTGGTTTGTATTGTCAGTGATGGTTTATCAATACCCTGGATCTTAATCTTTTTTACTCTGGCACTTCGCACTCCCCGGGCCTTTCTGCATCGACCTTTACCGCCTGACATTACAATGTGAGTGAATGACTTGTGGTGCGGAGAGAGATTGTCTTTAAATCCCCATGGAAATTAACCCCAACGCCAATGTTTTGCTTCCTATATCCGCAGTAATGGCTTTTTAATGAAACCGTAAAAGGGGACCCTTTAAATTTAGCAATTAACCGTAAAACTTTAATGTTCAGACAATGAGTCATTGCGGAGATTTTTTTGCCATCTCGTCAGCCTTCGTCAGGAGGCAAGAGGTCACCGCTAATTTAAGGCTGTACAGTACCTCCATATATAATCTAAAATGAGGATGCAGATCAAACCAATTAGAGTTTTGTCAATTTGTTTCTCAAAACATAATCATGGCAGCAATAATGGTAAAGGACAGTCGTTCTGGGGCATTTCATCAAAATCATAAACTCATTCCCTCAGGGTGAGTCCTGACTTCTTCATGGGGCCTTGACACTAGAGGTTAGTGAGAGGTGAGTGTCCTTCTAGCTTCAGTGCATCGAGGAATGGACTCCCACGAGTCTCAGCTGGCCCCGGAGGCCATCAGGTTCAGGCATCTATACCTTGAAAATGCTCCATGTCCAGCGTCCCCTTTCATTCATCATTGCCCTTATAATGTCTGGAAGAAATATGACGCTGTAAGAATCATCTTTCATGAGCGTCACCGGCCGAGTCTCCCATTTGTTCTCGAGCCATAAAGTTCCTGTAATTCTTGAGGGTAGCCCCGACAGCCTTAGGTGTCCAGCACTGAAGTCTGTAAAAATCATGAGACGGCTGAGCTTTGGCAGCTTGGGAAATGCAGCAGGAATTTAGACGTGTGCCGCTGGTAATGTTTGGATCGTGCTTTTACCAGGAAGCTCGATAAATGCAGATGATGTTGTTTAGGACAACTTCACCGACCTCCGAATTAACTTTATTGAAATTTAATCATTTTTATTTGACTTCCTGAGTCCTTTTCATTTATTTTCGGTAATCCATTCTCTGACCCTTACACTTGCCACCATGTCATCAAACAAAGTTCATGAAAATTGAAAAGAAAGTGGAAATAAAGTAGCTATGAATAAGCAATAAAGCAATTTATGCAACTGAACAAAAAGATTCATTTAGCCGTGATTGAATTACTCGCTCTTTTGCTTTGCTGTTGTAACAGCACATTTCTCGGTTGTTGTTTTGACATCAACGTTCAAGATTCGTGCTTTCAATCACAACCCACTTCTTTGACATTGATTTGATACACTGACTTTTGGAGAGAGTTGTATATTTTTGCGATATCATCAACTAATTCTGACAAGCAACCTCTTCATTCAACCTTCAGTCTTTAACGGTCTATCAAAACAACTCACCTAAAAGGTAATTCATTGAATAATTTAATTGATCACTCCTTGCCTGACCTGGAAATCGCTCCAGCGCTCCATTTTGAAGGCCATCCCAAGGCTCTTTATTATGTTTGGATAATCGAGGATTGAGGAGGATGATGTGAGCCACTGGAAGACAGCAGTTTTTCACCAGACTCACATTCCCACATATTGGTAATCTGTTGGTCTTCTTAGATCTTAAAACTCCTCTGATTAAATTCTACAACCAATTTTAGCTCAATCAATTCTTCTACAAATCAAAAAGGGCAAATCAATTATTAGGAGCGAAATAAATATATCAGGATTGTCCTAAAAAAGGAATATCTTAAAATAATATATGAAGAAAAAACATTTACCAGAAATAAAGGTTGATTCTCCACACCAGAGGTCATCAGCTAACATCAGAGTTCTGGTTCCTGATAGGACGTTGTGAGATACTCACCATGTCACCGACCAAACACTCCAGATCAGTGATGGCTGTCAGAGACGAACGCTGTTTTACACAGATTTCAAGCAAAGTATTTCACTGACAGCGGCTTTTTATGTGCAGAAATGAAAATTGCCACCAGAAAACAAGTTAATGACAGAGAAGACGAAGCCCCCACACTTGTCTAAAAATGGCTTCCACTTCACTGATGATGCACCAGCTTCACTCATCCAGAAACTTGCAAAAGAACACACAAACACACCAACAGGAAGACATTTACTCAGTCCACCTTTGACACACTGAAAATATACATGTACTGCAGGAACAAGTGCTTTTGTATGAAACTGAATGATTCGGCATCAACTTGGCTTCCCGTTGTTTCGTAGCTGTTGAAGTTTCCAGATAACAGCCGCTGTTTATTCAGCCCAGAGAATGACACATTTGCCCAATTAGGAAAAAGGATCCCGCTGACGCCTCGGTAATGCGAGCCCTGTTAATTCAAGAGCCTACCTGAAAATCAAGCTTTTCTCTCATTACATCCCCATGTCACAACACAGTGTACAACGCAATGATTCCGCAATGTCAAACAAAATCAAAGCGCTCACCATTGCATCTATACATGCACCCCGTGCAGCAGTGTTGAATCCTTGAACTGACTAATCCCCAGGAACCTGTGAAGCCTCATGCTAATACATCATCGTAGGAAGTTGCCCTGTTAGTTTTATCACCTCCAGAGGCCGCGTCTCAAGTATAACGGTGATGGATGTTAGCGCATGTGATAATTAGCTCAGCATCTTTGAAAGTGCGGGCTCCGTTGAGGTGTCGGTGTCCCATGTTGTTGACTGGCTGAAGGTTGAACACGACCAAATAGCACCTCAGATGTGTTGCCTCCTCCCCCCCGTGCACACAGAGGGTTTCAGTGAAATGCTCTGCTATCTTTCTTTCTTTCTTCCTCATAATCTGTCACTTAACATCCAGTTAAAACACCCAGTGACGTGCAGTCGGGCCATGTCTAAATCCACTTTTGCTGGTTTACCAGTAGGGGGAAAAAAAGGGCTGTGTTTCCAGGTGCAATGGCTCAAACGGCTTGTCTTGGTCTCTTTAATTAATCATTGACATTTGTTTTGGATGCATACACAGTAAACAAGAGTTAGCAGCTCCCATTCATTTAAAAAACAGGTGTAAAAGTGATTCTGAGTGAGTCTGCTTCCGTTTCAGACAAAAGCCAGACAATGTCTCAAAGAGTGTGTGTGCATAAAGCATCAGCCTGAGCAGGTGCATGCTACTGCCTTGATATTGTGTCATTAAACAATCTACCTCCAGACTAGGTCTTTGGTTAAAAATAAATAATCCAAAGATTAAATGCATCAGTCTGAATCAATTGCCACATTTGCATAAAGGCTCACGTCAAGCCACACGTTACTTCTAGACGTAATGTGAATTCTATCAGCGTACTCAATTTACTTGACATTGAAACTGTGGTCAACAATAATTGTCACTGTCTATTTTATGTTTTGCTGTGAGGGAAAAAAAAAGCTTTAAATTACATCGCATTACATTATTACAATCCCCCGAATGTGGCACCAGAGTGACTTCTTTGGTGTTTTAGCTAAACGGTGCGGGTGATCAGTCGTGCTCTCAGCATACTAATGCGGTGGCTGTTGATTGAGAGTTTGCAAGGAGGAAACACAGTGAGTCGCCACTTTGGCCCGGACTGAGTCACCACTCAGTTCAAGAAAAAAAAGAAACATACCTCACAGATGAGGACAAATGTAAAACCTTCCACAATTTCCTTCCACTGACACTGCTTTTAGACTGTGCAGCGTGGGCTTTTTATGTCCTTGGCTTGGGACATAAAAAGCTGATTCCCCCCACAAGGTGCAGAGTTGTGTTCCATCATGTGAGTGGATGCTGATGCTGAGACAGGCCCCCGTACTCTGCCTCAAATGCTTCCTTCAGACCACAAGTAGAATGGAAGTAAAATGGAGGATTTTGTCACCTTACCCTTTGCACCATTCACACTTTCTGTCTCTCCACTGTCTACCTGACACAACAAGATGTGATGAATGTGTGAAGAAGTGGAGCCGCTGTTCACTGGCAGCTGGTCTGGATGGATTCCACACCATCCAGCTAATCCTCTTATTTCCTCTTTATATACTGTAAAGCCTATTTCACACTAAAATTAGCGCCGTGTGCCCTGGATTTCAAACCGCAGTGAAGCCGCTAAAAGGATGATTAAAAACCATTACAATTGCCAGTAGTTGCTTTTCCCTTTTTTTTTCTTTTCACCCCTTTTCACCTGTGCACAAATGATGACATCATGGACCTGCTGAAAACGAAATAGGGTAAGAAATGAACCCTCTGTGATAATGTTAGATGATAAAATAGATGATATTGAGTGCTCGGTCAATATTTAAAAAGTGTCACCAAAAATGGTGCATCTCTGGTTCACCTGTGTTTTATGTTCCGTTTTCCGTCAGAGCTGGAGCTGATATAAACCTGCATGAATCGCAAAGAAATTTGACCTGAATGCCAGCTGAACACGTTCCCTGCGGTGAAAGCCTGTTTAAACCTGGGATTAAACCAGGGTTCTTTTGGGTATTGGTTGCTGTGTTCTGGTCATTGTCACCTTGAGATAAAGGGATCCAAGTTATATATTAAAGTGGTCACATATCCCCTTCCTATTTCTCACTCATTCTGTCTCCCTTGTGTGATCCTGTGAGTTGTGCACAATGTGAGAGGACTGCCTGCAGTCTCGGGGGCTGTTTTTGTGATCCATTTCCATGACGTGGGCTGTAATCTCTAAAAAAAATGAAAAGAACACCTACATTCCCGTCAGTCCATATATCCACAGTCACAGACACTGTCTTTTCCTGTTTGTATTTAATCTTGGACTCTTTGTCTGCTACTACCTCACCAGACATCTGGTCATGCTGCCTCAACTTCGCTGGGCAGGATCTCTCCTACGTCTCAAATGAAATTCATGAAGCCAGACTTCTCAATTAAAGCTAGAGACAAGTGAATGTGCATGAAATGATGAGTTGCCGTATTATGGATTCAGTAATGGCCTTCTTCTCCCAGCCGTGGCTCTATACCTGCACACGTGGTATATCGTCTGAGTCAAGAGTGAACTCTTTGCGGAACAATGAGAAACCTGTAGATTAACATGGGAAAATAATTAGGCTGCTAATTGCAGGATCTGGATGATGCGGCACAATCTTTGCAGAGAGAGGGTGCCTGATACATGGATTTATATGACAATACTTGGGATAATATGACAGCGTTTCTAAATGAGTCATTACTCATTAAATAGTAAAACGAAACGAGTGTAAATGTACTGGATCTTTAAAAAAACAATTAACATTTCTAATCTACTGTAAATATCCGTTCCCTCAAGCCTTTCAATCCAAGCTTAGTACTTACCTGTTAAGCCTGTTATGTTATATTATTAGCCATAATCCTATAACCTGTCTGTAGCTGATATTAATTAACATGATCTCTCTCTCTCTCTCTTTAACATCTGGCACTAGAACATGGATGATTAAGTTACCCAATCATTTTTTATTTATATGTATATATATATATATATATATATATATATAAATAACATGATGTTAATAACGTAAGACACACTTGAAATTCTACTGGCTCACATTAATGTATTGTAATCATGGAGTAGCACTATAAACAGTATCGGGGTTTTCCTCACATTTCAGTGTTGACATGTAAAATCCATGGAGGCAGAACGTACATTTACATGACAGTTGAAAATAATGCTTTTTTGGTTGAGACAGTCCGACTAAATCATGTAAACATGTTGGTCTGACGCCACATGGCGGGATAGTGAAAATTGTCAACAATGAATGTATGAATGTTAGTCTGAATTAAATTCTAAAATTTCTCGAAGTTGGACCAACACAGCCAGAAAATGCGATTGGGAGTGAAGTATCTGACTCTGAGCTGATTTTTGTCTTGACTGTGTTAAAGATGTGCATTGAGAAGCAAACAGGAACTTCCTTATGAGAGGGTCGAATTTGGGTTGACACGCATCACCTACAATCTGGTTACAACTGTAGGCCAGTCCTGGCCAATACTTGCCAAAGAAGCACATATGCTTCCTGTTTTGACCAAATGGCACCGATGTCAAACCTGTCGTTCGATCCTGAGGAGAACGTGAGAATAGAATAGGCTGACACAACTTGTTTTCCACAAAAACGGGGGCCCCTAAAGAGAAAGGCGGGAACCGTCAAACATGAGGTTTAGGATCAGGAGTTCAGATAACCTTTAAAAAGTGTGGTCCTGCTCACAGAGGGCAGAGTTGTTTCCGTTGAATCACTCTTTCAAAGCAAACTGCAGTGCTTGATCCTGGTGCTTGGCTTGTAACAAATAAAGATGTCTTTGTTCTATACAAGCCTTGTGTCAGCGGAGTGTCTTTCTACACCATCAACACAAGAAGAAGGAAGCCTGACTAAATGTCAGGAGTCAAATTATTACTGCGTGTAAACATTCAGACTCAAGCTGGGCACTCACTCACATGTGTTTCTGACAACAGAGGAACACAGCACACTGAACAATGAGACAACAGCAACAAATACATGGTGAAGTTCTGGACATTGTTTTGAACCGATGAGGAGACCAATTCTACGCTCTGTCAGCTTAAATAATTGAATATTTCACATTCTGTGAATGGTAGGAAGACACATAATGGTGCGAGCCACACTACAAGGTAAACCAGAAACCCACCTACTAACAAGCTGAAAGGGGGTGTATCACTTCCTAGCGTAGCTGAGGCAGACACACTTTCTGTCAATAAATCTATTCCCCCCAGTCTTTACATATTAGGCGACCCTAAGCCCATGGCCCATATCGAAGAACATCTAGCCAATTGGATTCAGACAAGTGTACTGATTGGGAAACAGATGATTATGAGGGAGTGGAAAGATGCAGAAGGTCATGGATAAATATATGGTCTTTGTTACATGGTTTCTAAAAGGTATGTATACACTGATCATTGTGGCCTGCAATGCAGGGGTCTGTTTACTGGACAACCTCAACTTCACATGACAATGAATGGACACACAGCAGTAGTTTAGTCTTCTGGAAAGACTGCTCAACATGTCATATGGTCTATTTGTTTCTTGTGATGGATGTCTATTATATCTTAATGTGTGTTTTATATAGATTTTATTATTATTTTCCTATTTTGGTGCCCTTATTGTGATATTTTGTTGTCAATGCATACAGCTGTGTATTTTAATTTTGCCTTTGTTTGTAGTAAGAATTAAAAATCTATAACGTTTGAGTCATAAAAAAGAAATCGATTCCCCACTAGCGCTTTTACCCCGGGACAGGGAGAGTCGTCCAAACTTCAACCGTAGCTCGATTTATCTGCGCATGGAGAAGTTAAAGACTGTATGTGAACGTTTCCCTTTGCAAATACACCTGACATGACTTATAGCTTGATTTTGATTTCTATATAAAGTCACCCTTATGGTCCTCGGCTATGAAATGGGCCTTGATCTAATTGTGAGACACAGCTGTGGACTTTCTTAAACCCTTGAAAATCGCATCAGGAGCAGAAGTACAGTTTGTAACTCGGTTATACCAAGGAGTCCTGGTGGCAGTCCCACCTCACAGTAAGAAGGAATTGAGTCTATTCGGTCTCTAGGTATTTGCATGCTGCACCCTGGGTTTCAAAATGAAAAAAAATATTAAAGTGTACGCCAAAATTCCATGCTGTGCTTTTTCCTTCATACACTTTTTATTCCACCTCCTATGACCCACAAGGGGAATTTGATGAGTCATTTCATCACATTTCAAAATAATAAAATATGATAACACATTCAAAATAGAGCAATTACTTTGTAATTACTGATGCCCATCTATTCTTGGGTGGGTTATGTGTTTTACACTTGGATTTACTGGTGGAACAAGTAACAAGGAAGTGTGGATTTGTTTTGCAATTTCAATTTTATATAATTGTGGGTTATCCTGTTGAGGGAAGTGTCCGTTGCTAGTCCTCATAGGATTACATTCACCTACCCAAATAACTTTGTGTGTAATTTACTTTGAGGTAATTTGATTAAACACGGACCTCTGGGGAAGTAATATATGGATGTTGGCTGTGATGCTATATGCAAGGAGTAATGAAGCTGCCACACTGCCGTCTCCTGTGTGAATTGTATTGGATGGTCTACCTGAAGAAAACATGGACAAAAAATTAGATTTAACAAGATCCCATCTAATTTCCCCACCCTATGAACATGAGTCAGAATTAGGGAAGATATACTGTATATCAATATATTGCAAAATTCATTGTGGGAAAGCTACACTTAAGCAAATGATATTATCCGATGCCTTAAAAGCATAAAACTGTTTTTATAGGCGATGGAGTTAGTTATGATGGATCACTTTCTTGTTATGTTAACTGCCAAACAAACGTTTCCTTTTTTTGCACAGTGGAACAACATCATCAGTGTTCCTCTGGTGGTGATATTCACCTCACATCTGAGCTGTAACTCACTTTCCCTCTGCTCTGTTTTTGACCTTTTGCAGCTCCTGGGGGAAATGTGAGGTTAGAAACACTCCACTTAAATGTTAAAGCCAAACAATAGAGCGCCGGGGACAATTCATTACAAGGCAACGAGTCTCTGCGTCAAGCAATGCTTACATCATCACATGGTTGTTAAGTTTTGCTTAACATTTGATCATTTTCATTACAGATTTCTTGCAAGTGACATCAACACAACTTAACACTATGGTGTTAAGTTGTGTCGAAAGTTTTTATTTAGTGATACATGACTAGTGTAATCTTGGCTTTACGTTGCACAATAGTCAAAGAAGACAAAGTTTACCTCACAAAATGGCTCTGTAACAGCAAAACTGATCCAAATGCTTGTGGAATTTGTTTCCGGGTCAAACAAGGAGAATGTTCGCTTTGCTTGAATAGTCTGTCACTTTTAAGCCATGAAAGATTTAGTTCAATCCTGAACCAATTCACTCACACATATTTCCATAGGGTGGAAATTCACTCCCAAATCCCAATTCTAAAATTCTAAATTAATTATTCACTTAAAACTGGGCTCTACAGGGAATTCTTACATTTTTTACAAGTCACCGCAGCGAGACATATTGCCACTAATGGACTGCGTGATTTGCAGGGGACAATGTGTTTTCTTCTACCTTGTTTATTTACAAAAGAAAAGGGGAATCAGCGTTGATATAATTTGATGAACAACCACTTAAGAATGTCAGTCGCCGTGGAGATATCTTTGGCACAGGAGCACCGCACTAACTTTCCGTGCTCAGAAAACTATTTATCACTCTGTCAAGAACTGTATGAGGTCCTTTCTGCTTTTGTAAGCATTTACAATTATAATGTATATATTCAGGCTTGAGGGGTTGCCAAGTTTTTTGGATCCTATCATTATTTATCACATGGCTGGTTTTATGTAGCCGTATACATTTTTGTTTTCAATCTATGACCTTCTATTTATGAATGCACTCTTATCACCTGATGTAAGCCATGTTTAGACTAATTAAAATACAATAGCTGTGACCACGGCTGTCATAGCCAGAGTGATATTCTCATGCTCAGTGGTCAATATTGCAAACTTACTAGCATGCACCTCAAAAACACTGATACCAGCCGCTTTTTTAAATGTGAAAGTGATGGTTATCTTTTGAATGATGTCTTTCTGAAAATTGACCAATGTTTGGGTTTAAGGTCAGGTATAAGGTTTTAGGCTTATGCAGGAGTTTGAAAACCCCTAGGGGCTTATGAAGGGAATCTTTCCTCAAATATTAGCAAAAGTGCAGCGATTTGGACTTCTCCTTGAAAAAAAATATCTGTGGTGTGCTGACTATTCCAAGGACATAGCAGTGTCTCTAATCAAACTGTGTTGTGTCAATAGTTCACGGCAAGCTTCAGTGTCTCCCCTCATTATCCTTGAATGTTAGAACTGTGTGGCCACTCGAGGAGATCAATGTTGACAGAAATCTTTAAATGTCAACACAAAATGCGGCAGAATCAAATGACTGCGTTCAGATATATGGGAAACAAACACGTATGCACCAACAGTAAGATACACCAACACATGTGTAGTATCTGAGTAAATGTGTAGATTCAGTAACAGTATTGATTGGTAAAATGTGCTGAAACGACACTGATCTAAATGCAGGAGGTGGCCGCACATTGTGTATGGAAAGAAAATACAGTCAACATAATATGCAAATAAATAGTCATGCAATTCATCACAACATCCGGTCGAGTAACAGCGGATTCACCCGACGAAACGCGTGTCAGATTATTTGAATTCAGTTTACTTCCGACATATTTATGTTCCTTACAAATGCGTCTTAAATTACAAGGTGTGACTGTGACCGTTGCGTGCATCAATATACGACAAAGCTGTGACCTTTTTTTTAATGACTGAGGAGGACTGAGGTTTGGCAATCACTGCGGCTGACTCCAATGGTGAACGAAACGTATGAAATTCCAACATTCTCGTAGGCGCACGACCAGCTCCTTCCCCCCCGAAACCTACAATCAATCATGGCGAGATGATCTGGCATGTGCTCGTTATGTGCGGCTGACAGCTCAGTGACCATCCGTATAGAAGGAGAGGCCCTTTCATAGCTCTTCAAAGGCATGCACACCGAAAAACCTATTAAGGTATTGTGAATCCTGCAGTCAAGCTGAGGTATTCTGGCACCTGACGTTTGTGACGACATCCCCGGAACCAGTGCGTTTCCCATTTACACGCTGTTAATAACCCACTTCTTTTTTGCACCGTTGACAAGTTACATTTCAAATTCTATCTTGAAGAGCTTAAATACCGCAGACACACTGTAAATGAAAAAAGCACTAGTGGACAGTATTAGTACTGGTGATGTTGGAACAGGACCACAGGAATTTCAATCCTTGTTTACATTTTGATTTTTTATTATTATTAGTTACACGTTTGCTTTTCCTCCGAGTATACGTCAGACATGTTAAAAAAAAAACAAAATAAATAAATAAAAAAAAAAAAACCTTGAAATGTCAGAAATAACAAGGGCTATGCCAAAGGTACACTGTGTAACTATTAGTGACATTTAATCATGAGACTGCACTCTTACAAACGCCAATCCTTTTACCCAAGCACGTCAGGCAGTTATGGTGGCCTTTTCTATACCAGAAAGAACGTTCTTCTTCGCTTGCATAGTAAATTTACCCTTCAAACTTCGGAATCCTCACTCTGGCTCATTTATCCATTCAGGATGCTGTAGAAATATGTCAGTGCAAGGTAACAGCCACTATAAACCAAGTGTAAAATGGTAATACATTAACACAAACATATTTATTGGTAGTATATTACACTTCTGCCTATAAGCCCCTCGTAAATGTTACACACTGGACCTTTAAGACAAGTTTGAGTAGTCAAATTCAACAATGGATTAAAATCCATTGTAACCTATCACTGGAAACTACTTCATCCTAATAATCACACGATATGTTCATGTGTATCATCTGTGTCTCATTTTTTTACTGATTTGCATCAAGACCTCTCAAACACAGGAGGCAATTTATATATTATCTTCATGATGCAGCTTTCATCATTATAAATACAGCGTGCTCTGACGCGAGAGATGAGTCCACTCACACAGTCGTGCAGAGAAGAGAAGAGATTGAACGTCTCCATTCTCTCAAAAATTAAATTTTTTAAATAAAAAAGCATAAGACGGGAGCAAAAACATCTTTGTGCTTCACCTTTGTCAGCATTTTCTTCTGTTCTCAAGGCATTCAGCTATTTTTTTTTAAAATAAGGTTGGCTTCCAGCTCACATACTGACAGGATTTTTGCATGTGGATCCTCCTGAGACAGAGCTCTCTAATTGGGTGGTGTTTTACAGGTTTTTACAACAGAGCAGCTCTACCCTCCAGGGATTCTCAAACAGACACAAATCACATCCAAATGTCTTTCTTCTTCCCCTTTTTCATACACGATACAGACATTTTCAGAAGTGGCCGATTCTCCATATAACACCATGGATTTCAGTAACAAGTAAATACTCTGCCGTCAGTCAAAATCACATTAAATGTGCAGATTTTACGACAACATACGTCTCATTATACGTTTTCAATTACACAAATTAGATATTTGCTTGAACAAGAAATGTTGAATCTTCAGTTTCTGTGTCCCTGGACTATGCATTAGTTCAGTTTTTGTATCACACACACAGACTGCAATTCCAATACTGCAAATCCAGCACAACAATACTTTTTTATCACATCAGTACTGCAAGAGCAGCAATATGGAAATCCTTGTCATGGTTTGACAGGCGGAGAGGGACTGATGGGAGAGAACAAAGCTATAAGCGTGGCAAAATATGTGTTACTCGGTGTTTTTAAAGGTGCCGTCAATGGTTAAAAAAGTGTGGTACAAACATTTTACAAGGTTTATTGGCAGCAGTACAAAACAAGAACATTATAATATGTGAATAATGTTTTTTTTTTTTGTTTTTTTTCCAATTTTGTAGCCCATCTGGGTCAGATTGAAATGAACTGTGGCCAGTTTCTGATTTATTTTGACTGACATGTGGCGACACCATGACCAGCTTGTGGCCCAGATCTGGCAAAACAGGAGCGAATTGACCAAGTGCCATCTGGAACAACATTTTGGTTTCTGGGAAAACGTCGTTTTTAGTCATACTTTAGGCATTGGTTTGCCCAGATGGACAAACGGCCACCGTCACTTTTTCTTCCACACTGTACCTTTAAATATGACTATATTCTATCTTTAATCTTGAATCATAAATGTGGTATTTGCACAATCATTTGTACATAAAGCTCCCCGGAGGGGTACTTGGAGACATACTTGCTACCGTGGAGCGGAAAATAACATTGTGTCTTTAATTTCGCTCACAACAGTGTCTGTAGCATGTACGAGGAAAAGGAGGATAAGGGAGAACCACTCCAATATTTTCTCAGGTGGAACACAGGATATTCAGTTGATCTAGAGTGTTTGGTCAATGATGTGAGTCTCTCAATGTCAAGAGTTTGACAGTGATCTAGGTAGCATGGGGAAGAGGGAAGGGAACGTCACCCCTAACAAAACAATACTCACGAAGTAGCCAAAAGATAACACACTGACAGCAGTTGTGGTAAAACCTAAAAAGGCAGATCTGTGGTGTGTGTGCTTAATGGAGACAGCTGCGTCAGCTGCATATCAGCGACACAGTGCTGCACTGGTATGATGTCACAGTTAAGCAACTAGGTTAAGCAGCAGGGAAGGAGAAATGATGCGCACGGACATTAGGCACCATTTTAAAATATACTTTTCATTACAGCACAGAGAGGATTTACTGCCGCTTGTGTTTCCTTTCATCAAAAAAATATAAATACCTCCATGATGTACTGGGACAAAAACCCAACTGTATCCTATTGTAATGCTTGGAGGACATGGAGCTTTAAGTCACCACCCGGTCCTGACTTTTTATCTCAGGGGTGTGCTACATCATCGAAACAGCCTTTTAGAAAATATTCCCCACAGTATTTCAAGGCCACTTGTAGACGCCCACTCTCTTTTGTCTTCTCGTCTCTTTCTCTATTTCTCTCCCCATCTGTTGTCGTCTGGTTTTTGGCTGACACCGTCTAAATGCTGCCTGTGATGTGCAGCAGCGGCACACCTGTGATGCTTCCGAGGAAATCATGTTTTCAGAAATATCAGAAATGACAAGCTTTCCTTCACTGCAAATGAGTTTGCTTTCCAATTATAAGCAAAATATGTTTGGCGGGTGGTGATTGTGCGCCGGGATGCTTCAGTGGTTACTGTGGCAACTTGTGTTCTCCAATGTGCCTCACTGTATGATTTCTAAATTCATTAAGAATGTGCTGTGCAATTTTAGCACGGCATAGGAAGAAAAATTAAGGACAATGGCTTGTTTTACAAGTAGCTCCAGGATATTCAGAGGCGTTGAGGGATATTTCAACAGCCCGTCAAACAGCTTTGCTGGTGCGAGGAAAATGATCTATTTATCTATTAAATCCAGGCTTATAAAATATAGAGTCTATAAAAACGTGCTAGGTCATGTTTAATTGCCAATAAATCCAAATTAACAGACCAAGACTGATCATTAATATAAAATAATTAATAAACAATTCATGTTGGGGTTTATCCGCTAGCAACTGGCAGATTTAACTAATTTTCCTGTGCATCAAAGCTCAGTTTTGTCCCAAAGTAAGGCACTCAAATATATTGGGTTTTTTACTGCATGGAATATAATTGATCCCATCACCTGCCATAAAAAATACACAGGGGTATGACTATGCATTGATTCGGTGCTGAAATGAGAAATGCACATTTGTTCTGTTATTTACAAATCATTTTTAAGCATTTTTAAAATGTGAGTTTATGACCCCAACCTTTCTGATGTCTTCATTAGTAGATATTTGATGAGTTAATGTTGTCTGTTATTCGTAGTAATGGTAGTTGTAATTGCGGAAGAATGGAAGAACACTAGGTTCCGTCTTTATATTGAATCCAGGATGCATTGTGTGTTTTATGATAATTGGCAATAAATGAAGACTAAGACTGGATTCTCTTTTCACTCATCTGTAAGAAGGCTATTTTAAGTTTTTAAGAGTTATGAACATGTATGTACACATATAAGTTATGTCACTCTTGATCAAAACCTGTTTAATGGGGACCAGTGTGGAATGATGAGCTTTGGCTCACTTCCTGATGACGTGACTGATCCTCTCCGCTTTTCTAAAGTTGCGTACACCACACAACAATCAGCTTACATCAGCTTATTGCTTGCAAAAAGTTTGACATCCACCGACCAACTCTCTCTCTCGCTCTCCCTCTCGCTCTTTCTCTCCCCAATGGCCCTCGGCTCCACTGAACAGCTCATCAGCGCCTTTATCTGTCACATTTTTCCGAAACACAGCGCATCCTGGTTCAATGTCAAGTCACTCTAGCTTCACTGTTCTCTTGTGCCATTATTATTTTTCCTTCTTTTCAACAAGGCTTATTTTGAAGTAGTTCCAGGATGAGTGGATACACTACTGGCCTTTTATTGGGTACAGAAGAGAACATATATGTATATGTATATATGTATATGTATATACCGGCCCGCCAGAGGGTCCAATCGGCCCACAGGATGAATTTGTTCAAATTTCACACTAATCTAAACGTAATCTCAAATGCTCCAGATACCCGTGACTAAATGTTTGTGCCTTTATAGATCCAGTGTGCTGTGTAAATAGTAAATTTAGGCATGATATCGTTGAAATTGCACTTATATTTCTCAAGAAATCTCATGTTTTGTAAAATTATCCTTCAGTAAATGTAAAACAAAAGAGAAAAAAACAAAGGGGTTCTTGTTGTTCATAGGTTATTATGCTATTATTTTACTATTTTTACTGGTCCGGCCCCCTCAAATTGTGCTGTATGTGGCCCCTGAACAAAAATGAGTTTGACACCCCTGCTTTATAGGTTTCTTCTTCTGCAGTGGATAAGTGACCTGTGAACACATCGTGACTTGTTTATTGTGACTGAAGCATGTGGTCAGGTGTAAACACACAGACATATGACGGATGAAGCAGAATGAAAAGCGGTGGTGCGTCTCTTCCACCCCGGTTCCTAATTATGCAGAGTTGACCCATTGGATCAGGTTCTCTGTATCACATCGCTGAAGTGAAATTATTTTCTTTTTGCGAGGAGAAAAAAAATCTCAAGTAGCAAAACTGACATGTATAAACACATCACAAAGTAATGTGTCTCACAATGAGGATGTCATTTTTTCTTTCATTTAGCTGTAAGCTTTGCACCGTGATAGATTTGAATTACCATCTAACTACTATGTTCCATTTGCGATGCTGTGTGAGCTTCATTTTGAGTGACTTGTTTTTTTGTCAAAAGCTAAAAGGCCTTCAGATCAATTTCATCACACGTGAAGCAGAAGACCTTGATGAAGTATGATGCTTCATCAAAATGAAAAGCAAAATGAATCACTTTTCTTCGATTTAGGCCCGTTCCACTTTTTTTCTTTCCTTCCCCATCCTCTTTTCATCACACGACGCACAGCAACACAACAAATATGCGCGGACACACTGTCAGGGCTTTCATTTTCTTGTCATCTCCGATCCCCTGCAGGGAGCTCAGGAGGAGCGGCAGCAATTAACGACTTTTTTGGTCATTTAAAGGAAGACACCGCCAAATTTATGTTGTTTGGGGAGTTGACAAGTGTGTCTCGTCATGCCTTGGTTGCTTTAGCCCATTACGTGTGATGTGAGAAAATAAAGTGTAACATCACAGTGATTGCAAAGTCTAGCACTATACACAATGTCACAGTCAGTTAGAGAGTGACTCAACTTTTTCAATTTTGTCTTTGCAATATGTTGGTTAGGCAAATAAGGTAATTACTCTTTTGACAGCTGACTGTTTGCTCCTGTTTTTTTTTTTTGGCATTTTCAACATATATCTCAAAGAAGGCATTATGGATGTTACAATTTGATGAGATGTACCAGGCCCTCTACAGATCAAAAATAAAAGGTGTCAGAAAAAATACACACATCAGATGGTCTGAGACATTTTAGCATGATTTAACAGCATGACCAAGAGGGGACCTGAAAACATGTCCCCTGTTAGCATGGAGGGTCCCTTGTTGGTGAATGTGTAACCATTGTTGTCCATTGTTGAATAGGTTGACAAGTACACCCACACACATATGGAATGCCAGCGCGATAAATTAGCTTTTCACAGATTTGACCAAAATAACAATTCATGTTGTGTGAGATAAACTGTGGAGGAGTATATGAAAGCACATGGTGCATTTATAAAGCGGCACGATGTACTTTAGTAAGTAAATAGATAACAAGCCCTTTACCCATTGTTGTTGCTGCTACAAGACAGACAAGTTAAATCGGTATTCGGATCATCTATCATTAGTCTATTCTCTTGCCGAAATGAGGAATTGACGTATCATTGCCAAAAAACTTCATCACTTTGATGTGGCATTCTCATTTATGAAACGCTGTGTTAATTACATGGTACTGGTGTTAGTGGTGGTCTCCTCTGCTTCAGTTAAACATAACATAACTGTTTCTCTAACACATAAATAAAATATAGGATTAGATGGGGATTAATAAGAAGTTCCATAAATAATGCAGGGATGAGAACTGCAAATGAGAGAAAAAGAACAACAACAAAAAAAGGAATGATAATGGTGTACCAAACAGACCCTCAACTGTACAAAGGAAAGTGAAACACCGTGTTTAAGAACAGTACATCCTGCACAAATAATTAGACCCCATAGGACCAATTTTGAAGTTACTGAGAGGGGCTTCTTAATCTTCTCACATAAAGTAAATCATTGTGAAAACAGTAAACAGTGTTCGGGAGCAAGCTTTAAAGATTATTTAAATATGTATCACACTATGCATATCATGCATGTTTAATCTATCTTTTCAGACCCCTGTACAGTCGTATATAAATCAGCAAACAAGAAATGTCTACTACAGAGTAATAAAACAGAAGTGTTGTTCCAGAACCGTTGGAAACCAAACCTAACTGTGATGTACCTTACAATTCTATAGCGTTCATAACATAAACATGAACACATAAATAAATGATGTAGCACTTAGCAGATCTAAAATTGCAATTTCCTTCATAAACTATACGACAGTATTTATCTATTTGTTCAAGTTCATTAAAAACAGAAGTAGATAACGGCGCTAAATGCAAAATGTGTTTTGGTATTTGATGATCCCTCAAAAGCGTTGTATATTAAGCTGCATTTCAATTAAGGATACTTCTGGTGAGATTGAAATAGATGGCAAAAGCGTGCTGCAAATAAGGTTTTTTCAAAATTCGAGTGATAGGCTATGTGGCAGGGGGAGAGAGTGTTGTTTCCTCTCTCTAATTCAACGCTTTCCAAGCCTAATGACAAACAAAAATAGAGCTGAATGGAATAACAACTCCACAGGAAGTTAACAAGGGCTGTCTACCTCAGACAGACAATGTCCTGATGATTTCGGTTTGGAATTCTAAACAATTTAAAAAACTGATCAAACAAAGCCCGAACTGAGCATGCGGCCAACGACCGCGGGGCGTCTTCCCACCAATCACAGAGGCAAACAAACGTCTGAATATGAACAGGGATAAACTATTCAATGAATGTTCAATCTTCCGGTGTAGATCGAGCTTCATGACACCCACACTTTGTTCAAACAAACGTCCAAGAAGACAACAAATGTGTGTAGGAGTGACTGCAATTTTGGTCATATGCATTTTTAGCCATTGGTTCAGGCAGCTACAACTACATAACCTAGATATGGTGAGCATTGGTTTAAATAGATGGCTAATGTAGGATACATTTAGAGATATATTCAATGATATTCAAAATGACAAAAACACAAAGTTAAACTTAGATAATAGATAGGTTACACATTTATTTTTGAATGACAGGTTTGTTTTTCTAAATGTATTCTAATTCTAATTTCGAAAGAACAATGTTTCTTCAAAAACAAATTCATATTACAACTTGAATTAATGCAACTCTTAGTAAACAGTTGGGGAAAAAAAGCATGACAATTATTCCGAGACAAAAGCAGACAGTGTAAGGATCTTGTTTTGTGCTTGATCCTTCCTCCCTCTGCCAATCACTCCCTGTCTCCGCCTGTATCACGGTCGAGTTTCTTCATAATGCTGCTGGCTGCACTGTAGACTGCCAGTGGAAAAATATCATATTGTTGGAGGTCATTACTTCCAAGTCATTATAGATGGGAGGACTGCGCAGTCTCATGAAATAATCTGTGCTGCTCTTCAAGTCATTCTCCTTTCCTGACAATTTGTCAGGGCAGCGTCGTTGTGAGAGATTGCCTTGCAAGACAACTGCACTTTAATATAAATACGTACACATAGGCAGCACCTGTAGTGAAGCTCTGAAATGGGTCACGTAGAGGAAAGAGTATTTTTACTCCATAGTGTGTAGGAAGAAAAACAAATTGATAAGCTTATATAATATTTAAGCCTGTGGTTCTCAAACTGTGGTACGTGTACTACCACTGGAACGCAAGCTTTGTTTGGTGGAGGAAAATCAGAAATTCTGTTCTACTGTACACCAGGGTATGTGATTGGAGTGGAGCTGAGGGATTTTGAGCGGACTGTGTATAAAAATCAAACACATGATTATCTCTCTCACCACCTTTTTCTAATTTTAATCTTCTATATCAGTGTTTATGTATATGTGAGGAAGAGGATGATGAGGAAAGAGCAAATTGTCTTACTGGGGATAGATCTGCCTCCTGTGAAAAGTCTGTAGCTGACTTTCCTCGACCTATTTACACCACCATAAACAAACACGTCTGCTGTGGATGCTATGTCCCGGACAGGGAGCAACACTCGGACCTTAAAAGGAGACATATTATACCCTATTTCCCCAAGTTAAAATAGTTCCCTGGTGTCCTAATGAACATGTCTGTGACATGCTTTGGTCAAAATACCATAAGGATGAAGCATCATAGCAGTTCAATAACCCTGCCAAAACCGCCCCTTTCAGAACACTCTGTTTTGTGCATGGTCCCTTTATATGCAAATGAGACACAGGCAAACACACACCCACTTCTTCCAGAGGGTTTCTGATTTGTCCTTTTTACTGCGCTCACTCGCTCAGCTCCTGTTCCCTCTGCTACATTCCTCTCCCCCTCCCTCCACTAGTTCTCTGACAATATCAACACGGCATGCACGGACAACAGCGAGAGTGCCGTCACAGGAAGAGACGTCCGACACAAGGATCAAGCTGAACAGTGCCGAACTGTAAATCAGTTAAAAACACTTAGGGGCAGCACCGCTGATCGCCAGTGGCGAGCGGCGAGCTGCATAAACCGCCGCCGTATGTGACTGTATCAGACTGAGTCTGTGCTCCGGTCATGGAGGACGTACTGAACAAATCTTTTTAATTAGGATGTGTCAGAATGGTCAGTTATGAGCCTTTTCTTAAAAATGTGTGTGTTTGTACGTCGGTGAAATACGGTCGCTGACTAAATACGGCGACCGCTGGCCACAGTCTGATGCGAAGTGGTGCGAACACACGCAGCGCAGGGAATTCAACATTGCGTGTTTTATCGCCTATACTTACACTTAGGGGGACCACGAAAACATGACTGAGTATTATTTTTCCACACTTTGGCGACTGGTAGTGCCTCCAGAGTCCCAAATATAAGTATTGAAATGGTTAAAAAGTTGATTTTGCATAATATGTCCCCTTTAAGCTAAGGTTAGAGAACACACGCTCTCCCCCTCTCTCTCATACACGTTGTTGGGGAATATTTAAAATCTAGAATGCTTTACGGTCTGTTATTGTACTCTTATCATCTATGATTATCATGTGAAGCAGACACACTCTTGATCTCAATCTCTGTCATTGAAAGCATTTAATGGCTCAGGTTTTCACTTCATACCAGGAGGAGCTAGTTTATAGAAACACACAAATTGAGTTACTTTTCACCCTGAGATTCTCTTGGTCTTTCTCGCCAACGCCATTTTCTGAGATTTTGGAACACAGTGAACTAAAAATATGTCCAACTGGCCTACAAACACATCAATCATATACAATGAAAACAAGACAACAGTTTATCCCAACAAACTTTCTTTATTACTTTAGTGATAACACTTGTATCACAACAGATATAGAGAGAAAGAAAAAAAATTCAAGTTCAAATAATAAAAAAAAGAAGAAGCTTCCCTTTACATCAGACTATGGGATTAAATTACTTTGGCTGCAGGCCTGATAACCACGAACCAAGTGGCACATGAACCCTATTAACCCCGTTCTCAATGTTGTCCTTGGTGTGTAGAGGTTTGCTAATGAACTAAGGTGGAACACTTGAAATTTTGAGTGTTTTATGCGAGCTGTCACTCTGAAAAGAGTAGATAATGGAAGTGTTTCTTTTGATTGCATCCTCTGCATCTGTTGCAGCTGCTCAAGCTCAAGGATCCCTGTGTCACATTAATGGGAGATTGTGGAGCATCACGGGGTCCCGAGGGTTGAAACCATCAAACTTTGTTTATTTTACAGAAGTACAACAAAGAAGGGAAGAGCAGGTTCCTTCGTTTGGATCATTGTCTATGCAAGATAAGAAAAAAAAGCTTTACTTGAAATATCAGCTCCAAAGAAAATGAAATTTGTAAAGCCTAACATAAAAACATGCCTATATGGACATCATTAGTGGAGATACTGGACTAAATTGACAGTAAGTCGTTGTCAGGATTTGTATTCAGTCCTGTTATCTCAGCTGACCCATGCCAGACCTTCAAAATCTACTAAACTATTTGGACATGCAGTACATAAACTTTCCATCCATAATCAGAGCCTGTTGCTTTTAATAGCACACTTGTATGCAATTATTGGCAAAGTCAGGGTTCCCACAGGTCCTTGAAATCCTTGAAAGTTGTGAATTTGAATTCAATGCCCTTGAAAGTTTTTGAAAATTGCCCTAAATAGACATGGGTCATTTAAAGTGTTGCAATTTTTTTTGGAAGAACAAAGTTATGTTGATATTTAGGTAAATGTCTCCTGCCACTGATGTGTTCTTGTTTGTTACAGCGCCACCTATTGCATTGCTTGAAGACTAGGCCTACGAAGCACAAACGTGGAGTTGTAATTATTGGCGGTATTGCATTGCCTCTCTTGCCATTGAGGTGAGTTTCCGTGCAGAACAACAAGTGAGTAACGTTAAAAAAAACAGAGCGCAGATGACGTGATGCCTGGGAAATGCAAATTCCAAGATCTCTGTCTCACCAAAGAAAATGACAAAGACTGACTTTGACCAAGATCCCAAGGACAATCACTTGTCCAGATGCTGCAAATCAATAAAAGTGCCAGCCACCACGGGCGAATCAGCTCTTAGAAGCTGCCCTCCCATCTTAAGCAGTCTTAGCACATTCAGTCCTTGAATTTGAGGGAATTGGTCCTGGAAAGTCCTTGCATTTGATGTCAACTAAGGTGCAGAAACCCTGCAAACTTAAAAAACCTACTTCAACATAAGTCTACACAAACTGATGCAGTCTATCAGTATTGACTTTTTTTTGGGCAATCGGACATACTTGTACTTTTATATTGTTGGGTCTTGCTGAGACTTGCAGCATGCTCCGTCAATATTGCATGTTTCTTTGCAAATTAAAGCCAATCATAAATATTCAGTGTCATCGTGTCTGAATGAATGCTATACAAAAACATTCCGAGTCACCACAGCGTGATGCAAATCCTCCCTCCCTCAACTATTCCTTTAAAAACTCATAGATATAGAATTTAGTCAATGAAAAGCGAGCAGCCAGAGGATCACACTGTGCACCACAGTAGGGGGTAAAGGCAGATATTGACAGATTCTCTTTTTTTTTTTTTTTATTGGTTTGCTGACTGATCTGTAGAATAGGCATCTCTTGGTCAACCTCATTCTTGTGTCTCAATTTACCGTAAGTGTAGCTCCCTAATCAAATGATGCTCACGGTGAAGCCATTCAGAGGCTTTTAATGTTATTAACGATAATTCCGAGGTAACACATTGTTAATGGAAGCAAAAATCACTAAGATCAATCCTTTTGTTCTTAAATTAGCAGTGACACATTTAGAGCATTAAGAACATGCACGGTAGGTGTATTAGTAGGAGCATTTTCTTTTGAATTGTTCATTTTCAATTAAACCGGAGACATGGAGTAAACCCACACACACAAGGAGAACACATACCTTCTTGCTATAAGGCAACAGTGCTAGCCACTATTTGTGCATTTTGTTTTACCGACTCTTTGAATATTTCGTTAAAATTTGTGATACACTGTAATGGAAGCTTAGCTCGTGAGGGTGCTCTGAGGACATAAAAATGCGGTAATGTGAGCAGGTGTTTATTGTTTTTTGATTGGAATTATTATTTACAAACAACAGAAAGATATAAAATCCTGGGGGGGGTGTATGTAGCCGTGCGTTCTCAGATCTTCCTGGTTCCCCCTCAGGCGAAGCAGAATGGAAGTCAACACAAACAGAACCAGCGTATGATCATCACTTTTTTAAGAAGCTGTCATCTCTCTGATGATTAGTCAGGCAGATTTAGCAGGTCTTTGTGAAGAGAGAGCAAAACACTGCGGTGGCAGATGCCTGCCAGCACTTTCCCCATCAGGCAGCTGTTTACAATAAAGAGTGGTAAAGGTTGGTGTGGGGTGGTTTATGTGTCTCTGAATTGACACTTAAATGATTAAGTGAACCCATTTTTTTCCCCTCCATGTGATGGAAGAACAGATGTGAAAGAAGGACTGGGCCCTGGGGCTGATTTCCTTTTGTCGTCTCTTACGTCTCTGAACTCTGCGTCAGTTCAGCCTCCACCTCATGTTTCTCCTCAGGGCTTTCACAGCAACAGCAATGATGCAATGATAAATATAACTGCAGCTTTAATATACATTCAATAAAACCTCTGGAGAACTGAATGCAAGTCTGAATGAAATATGCACATTCCATATGCCCACACTCAAGGGCTTCTTTTTTTTCTTCCAAAATACTGTGAAGGTTAAGGGGGAAATGATCCTCAAACACTGTTGCTGAATGTGCCAGTGTTTGAGATGAATACAAATAATTGGCTGCAATGTGCAACAGCATCGAAGACCAACAAATGTGATAAAGCCTATGAAATGTGCAGCTCTCTGAATTTGTAAGAATGATCTACCTATATAAAATTCCACAAATTATAGATTTACTTTTTCTCCCAGCAACCATAACCACGTTTCCAGTGAATCAACACTTTTCTTTGTGTGTGTTTGTGTCGACTACAGGTTGCCGCGTTGTCATTTGCACTGCCGTTGACATTTCTATTGTGTTAATTAACCATGAATTAATGCCTCTGAGAGAACTTCAAAAGGCAATGTCAGAGGAGTAGGAGCGATGGAAAATGACAGGTTGCAGTATTTTTGATCCCAGTTGGTGAATCAGCCTTTGCGGTTTTCCCTCACACACTTCCTCTGAACTTGTTTCATGCCTACACCGAGGTGCTCGCTCATCTTTGCAGTGTGGGTCTAAAAATATATTTATTCATTTTCATTTATTTATTTCTTTAAAAATAAAAACTGGTAAAGAACATTTCAAGTTGAGAAAAAAATCTCTTATGAACGCCAGATACCGTAAAAAAACACCACTACCCTACTGTTGAGCTGACTCTCAGAATGGGTCTGAAAACTACACTTCCCAGAGTTCACCAGCAGCAGCAAACTGACTGCCTGTCACCTGATCAGTCATTGTCACTTATTTGGAGCACCTGTGAAGACACTGAGGGACTCAGCCATTCAGTCAAACAAACTTCAGAAAGAAGACCTCAAGTTCACTCATAGGTTCAGTCCAAAGACGCCAAAGGTCGGTGAAACATTTTATTTACTTTCATGGTGTTTGAAACGCTGCTTCAAATGTTTAAGTTTATGTTTTACTTTGTAGATTGCATTGGCTGCATTGATTTAAGTTAAATAGATTTGTGATAAAACAGTATTTCATTTTTGAGTTGTCCTTGTGTCCTTTGGATTTTGAACAAGAGGAGGACTTGACACCTACAAACCTTATTATGTTGACTAGAAATGTGAATTTAATTCTATAGCCTTCTTTTTTCTTGTTTATTTTGGCATGTCAAGACATTTTTGGGAGAGATAGGGAGGCTTTTTAGGCACAGTAATGTCAGCTAACTGCTCTCTGCTTTCCTCTCCTAAGTTGTGCTGGGTGGCAAACTCGGGCATAACCCGAGTTTGCAGCCTGAAAATTACAATCTATATACATATCTTGATTATTTAATCTATCTTAATCTAATCTATTTTTTTAAAAAAAAATACCTTTAAAAACCCTGAAATACTAAAGTTTTTACTACTTATATGAGCCCACGGGCCTCACCTTGTGCAGAACTTCTTATTTCTCAACATATAGTTCCCATTGGTCCTCAATGACATTTCCTCACCTAAAAGTGCCCAGTGGCTCCCCACAGCTTGTCATACTGTCACATAAGTACCCAAAGCAGCAGCAGGACTGGAAGACACTAATAAGGTGACAAAACACAGAGGCAAGCATTTTCTAGAGGGAAATGCTGCCACGGTGCCTTCATATGAAAGAGAAAATTAATCCTGAATCTTATCTGTCCCCTCAGAATGCTTCAATAGTTATTGCCACCAGAATTGCAGGATTTCTCCCAGCCTTAAAAAAAGACAGTGTGATATGCTCTCTATATGCAGCTTATGCATGATGATAGACAAAATGCTGCTGCAGTAATATCATCTTTTCTTTTTTTTTGACCACTGTCTTGGTTTATAGAGAGGAGACGGAAAATTGACAGCTCAACATAAAACTAGAGGTTGTGATGCTCATAAAAAAAAATGTCTAAACAAATATTTATTGCAGAAGAAAATTAAGCGCACATGTGTGATATATAGTCTTTATGCGCTCAGCCAGTGTTAACACTGACGTTATAAATGGAAATTTTTAATTGCTGCATCTTGATAGCTGATGTCAATTAAGAAGCCCAGAGGGACTGTGTTGTTTTGAAATATGCTCATCAGAACAAAACTGATGTGTGCAGGCCAATGGATAGAAGTTGCTGATCCCCTTGTTTGTCGTTTGTCACCGACTGTGCCGCTGTGCTAATGAACCTGTTTTCACTCTCAGCTCCATATCCACAAGAGAATAATTTCTAAAATTGCACCCTCTCATCAGTACTTCATGGGCTTCAACCCAGCTGTCACTCTGATCCACTATACTCAGTGGCTTGACACAGAAAAAAAATGACTATAAGTGTGTGTTTTAGAGGAATCTGATACCAACAATTGTGCTATACATAGGGAGGCTTTGGGGAGAACTTCTCTCAAGGCTATGTGAAAACACCTGCACGCCTAGTGCACCATCCATTACATATAAGCTAGTCTCGAATGGCCTATTCTCAATTGGGTAAGATCATTACTTTTGCTTGAGCCCCTATCACTACATAGACTTAACTTTTATGTCATGAGGGACTTCCATCTGCTGCTCCCACCAGCTTTTACCTCCTCCACTTTTGTCATTTCTCCCCCTGATGATGCCCCATCATACTTTATTCCATGCCGTTCCCTTCACCTTCATCATATATACTGTCTTCGCTTTGTCGGAGCCCACTCCTATTCTCAACTTTGTTATACTTAATTTCCATCCTCTGTTCTCTTTGAACTTTTCACTCCTCCACTCAATCTGTCCATTTGTTCTCCTCTCTACCATCTCTGTTTCTCCTGCCCTTCTCCTCCTTTTCTAACCCATCCACTCTTTTTTTCCCCTCATGTCTCCTCTGCCTTGCTAAACAGAGCCCCACATTATCCCCCGCCTGCTTCTATCGGGGGTAGCTAGCCTGTCAGCCTCAAGCCTTAGTTAATCACTCAGGCAGTCGGGCAACTCGCTGCTAGCTCCCTGGACACTAATACCAAGACAAGCAGAGAACGAGAGCAGGGAGGGAGGGAGGGCTATGTGGACTCATTAGGAATACAGGTATTTAAGGAAATGGTCCATTTCCAATCAAAAGATAATTTGTCTCCTGCTCAAATGAAGACTTTCTATGAGACAGGAGTTATATTAGTTTAGCAGCAATTGCGAACTGGTTGGGTCATGCTTCTGGCCCACTCCGCGGCCTCTTGACATTATCAGTGTGAGGCTTGATAAATGCTCCTTGGGTTTGGGTGGCATATTTTATCTCCAAAAGAGAGGTTGGGTTTGCTACCCGAAGGCATTATTTATTTATTTCTTTTTTAATGCTGACTCCATGTTGTTCCTGCGCCGATGGGGCAGGACTCGATAATGTTGAAATATGACCTCCATTTGCAAAATGACATTACATCAAATAAAAAAGGGGGTGCTGTCAGACATGTTAGGTGATCAATGCCTTTCAAAATACCCCTCATTGCCCATTATGTGATTTCATGGTCAAATCAATACTGTTGCAAATAAAAAAAATCATACCTAACAGGCAAATGAAACTTTAGAAGTGAATGGCAATACTTTTTATCCAATATGACATGGTCAACATGACAACTTCTGGACCTACTTTTCTTATGGATCCATACTTTATATTAAGGAGGGGAATAGAGTAATACCTTAACTGGGTTACACTGTGTGAGAGTCTGTGTATGTACCTTATGAAAGAAGAAATGTTCCCCTTACAAATAAAAAGTTGAATTCATTGGCTATAAAGCGCACCTGTGCGTAGTTAAGTACACTCCAGGGTTTTGCCGCTACAGTGATACTGTGGCCACGTTCAGAGTAAAAATCCAACATATAGGTATCTGAGTAGGACAATTTTGGCCTGACAGTCCAATGTGCAGGTGCACTTTGTGGAAATCATTGAAATAAGATAAAATGCAATTACTTGAGAGAGTTATATATTGTTCACATTTAAAAAGCCGATGACCCACAATTTATGGTGGGCATACCATGCCATCATAAGAACAAAATAGGTAGTACTGAAAAAACCCATACAACTATGTGTCCAAAAAATAGGTCAGCTGACAGCCTAAATATTCCGAATGACCACTTTTTCCATCAAGTGATTTGTTTTTTTTCTTCCCAAAATGGCAATACCAAGATTCAGTGTGAACGATTGGTTCAGGGAGCATGAGCCAACATTTCAAATTGACCACCGCAGAGTCCAGACCTTTGGGAATCGTTGGGATGTGCTGAGGAATACTTTACAAAGCAGTCCAACTCTCCCACCATAAATACGATATATATACAGTAAGATCTTTGAGAAAATTGTACGTAGCTAGGGATGGAAATAAATGTGGTGACACTGCAATAACTTATCAAAACAATGTGTGCCATAATCAAACCTAAAGGCCGTCTAAGGAAGTATTAGTTTCTGTCTTTTTTTGGCTATAGGCAATAATGACAATGTCACTCCTGACACCTCTCAGAACAGACTGGGCTATTCACTCACATGGATTTTTTTTGCATTAGAAAAGTACTCAAGCTTTTCTTCTTACAGGCAGTAAGATAAATTATCAGACCTTAGTCAAAATGATGTGTGAATGAGGAGTTGGCCTGCATTTTGGTGCTTTCATTAACTCACCTTACATAACAGAACACTTCTGTTCAACTATTTTTGCCGATAAAATCAATGTCCTTTCTGATTGGTTTTGTCAAGGTATGGGTTTCTGGGCTGTTTGAAGAGTTAGAAATTGCTTTTTGAGGCAGGAAATGACTGAATTCTGCATTGTCACTGAAGCATGTCATTGTCAGTTAATGGTAAATTACCGTATAAGTACTTTTTGGTATTTTTCCTCGATACTGCACATCTGATGAATTTACTGTCACATTCCAATAGATAATCTCAGCACTTCAGTCAGGGGCAGAGTGATAAAGGGTGAAGATGTCCAGACGGAGTGCAGCAGGATTCATGAGAGAGTTTTTTACCACTGAACAACAGGCAGAACAGAATCATGGCACAAGACAGCTTCGCTACTATTAGTGTCAAGAAAAGGTATGTTTTAGTCTGGTCCATTCCTCTTGTTGGTTGGAGAGGTGTTGTTTAGTGTTTTAGCTCTGCTTGCCACCACACAGCACGGCTGTGGAAGCTGTTACATTCTCTTACGTGACCTACACTGAGTCATTTTGGCCACCAGTTACATATTACTCTCCAGGAGACACGTTTGTAATTTTGGTGTATGTCACAGTTGGCCCAAAAATACAAACAAAATCACAAAATCCCTTAAATAATAAACACTGTTCATGCTCAGAGAAAAACAGACTGAATACATAATGTAAGTGAGTCAATAGTCAGAGTAAAAGGGAAGCAAGATATTCCAACAAAATGACTACAATTAGGTCAGAAACAACAACAGAGTATTACAAGTATATAACTTTTGAGTGTGTGGGGAAGTATATATATATATGTTCATGCTTTGTGGGTATAAAGGTATTGATGCCTGAAGAACTTTTCCATTGTATGGGCCTGGATAACTGGAACTGGAACGAACGAGGTGTCGCCTTGGGACACGGTGTCCTGTTCTCTAAATACATTCATGCTGTGCTCAACTTCTGTTCTGTCAGTCAGTTGACCAAAGTGACATTTTTAATGCTGCTGACTTATGAGGGTAGTGAATTTCAACGTGGCAGAGCTGCGATGGCCATAATAGTTGCTGTCAATCCAGGGAGTTGTTTCCTGCTATTTAAGTATGGTGGATGGCAATGGGCATATTAAAGACCACTGAGAAGCAGTAGAATTCTACCAACTTTATTTTAACTCCTACGCTCAAGGTTTGCATTCCAGATGCATTTTTACCATTACTAAGCAACCACACTTTTGAGTTGTAGCACCCTTACTGAACTACTTAACCCATTCAAAAACAGTTAATTAAACTGTCTGATTATTTATTTTAATTATTTTGAAGAATTGCAAAAACTTAAGGGAATTTCTTCATGTCAAAGAAAAAACTAAAACCCTGGTGGTTGCAGGATGCTAGCCATTAAGCGTATGCATGTAAGTACATGAAAACACAAATTGTTCTAGAAATCTTCTTAGACTATTGCTTTTCTTGTCTCTACAAAGGAATCAACACTACAGAGTAAGATAATAAAGACGATAATGAAATGTTAAACGTGTATTTGCTACTGTCCACATAATCAATTAACAGAAGAACGTGACGTGTTAATGTACAGATGAAAAAAAGGGGAAAGAGGGGGGGGGCAGAAATACAGTTGGTGCAAAGGAAGTGGACCTGACAG
Source organism: Solea senegalensis (assembly GCF_019176455.1). NCBI lineage: Eukaryota > Metazoa > Chordata > Actinopteri > Pleuronectiformes > Soleidae > Solea > Solea senegalensis. The sequence continues at coordinate 19,009,178 of NC_058034.1, forward strand.
CATGTTGACATTCCTGCTATTAGGAGAGCATTCTCAGGTGCAGTGGCTGGCAGTCTCTAGTGTTTACAGAGGAGCATCATTAGCCTGGCGTCTCACAGCCTTAAAATGTCATATATCCACAGTAATGAACTGTGAGAGCGTTCACTATTCCCAAACTTCCCCACAGCAGCGCCCACATTAATCCAAATGCTCAAACTCTGCCACTGGAGTCCCTCCACTCATTAACAGTGGCAGATATCAAGATAGGAATAATGAGGAAGTGCCCGCAAGTCAGGACATATATTAAAGAAACAGAAAGAGCAGGAGAGAGAGGTAGATTCAGAGAGCGGGAGAAGGAGGAAGAGAGAAAAATAAATCCTGTCATAAATGGGGGAAATACCCCTGAGAAATGGCCTCGGCTTGGATGACAAAGAGAATGCATTCATATTGTATGGGTATAGTGACAGCATCTTCTTCTCATGCACGAAGACAAAATCATGTACAGTTGCACAAATTGCACCATAAATACAGCTTTTACAAGTGTTTATAAAGAACACTAGACACTCTTTATGTACTGTGTACCTTTGTAATGTCAAAGAAGTGCCCGGTCAGTAGTAAAAGTTAAGTAGCATTGTCTTTAAAGGGGTTAATCTCAAATGGCCTTAAATTGCATAACTGTTGTATAAAATTAAACTTTATTGGGGCTAATTTGACGATAAAATCACAAACATCCACACGTCACTGTTTCCTGTAGTGCAGTAAATTGACTTGGTTCAACCATCTGTCATAATGACCTCACATGGAAGCGAAGAAAGTTAACAGCTGATGAAAAATGTTTTATCTCCACCAAGGAGTTTATATGTTTGCTGCCATTTATTTACTTCTCTATTAACAAGATTAACAAACCAATAGTCTTGGAACCTGGTGAAGGACTGGGGGATGAGCCAAGGAACAGGTTATTTAATTATAAGAATTTTATTTAGGTCTAAATCACTACAACTTTTTCACTCCAAGTTATTTCACAACTATGGAAAGATTAATGATATTCATAACAGCCTATTCTGTTTCTGATTGGGCATACATCCACTGGATGTACAGCAGAATGTGCGTTAATATACAGTAAAATGTGCCACACAATACACAAAAATTGTGCTCAGTCCTGATCCCTCACAGCCGTGCACCAGTTATGCACGGTTGCTGGTGGATAATAGGTTCATACACTGAATTTTCAGGTTGCCTCAATTAAGTCAACCAGGAAGTTACATTATATTGAATAGCCACCAGGGGACAACTTTGCTAGTTGCAAATTGCCTGTTTGAATGGACGTCTGTGGGAAAATGGGCCCGCCTTTCACTTGAATTATCGTGACATACATTTTCCTGAGGAGTCAGAGGTCTCAGTCGTTGATTTCATGACTTATCCAATAAAAACATTTTGTGAATTACCTTCGATATTGCGATATAGTAGGGCACACATACATGTGGACACCAGTGTGACAGATGGTATTGTCCTACAGGAGACAAGTTACAAGTGACGCCTCTGAACTTTAGGTTGCAAAAATGTCAACATGCCTCCGGCATAATTGCAGTTCTAGAGGCTTCAGAGTTGAGATTCTTATGGGTGACATCACTTGTGTTTATTAAAGCAGAAGTAACCATATTTGGAACAGTGGGGTTTGGCAATGACTGTGCAGTGGACAGCTTGTCCAATTTTTCCAGCTGACAATTAAACTGGGTCCATGCATCAATACACGGGGACTCTAAATTGGACTAAATTACACAATGGACATCATGCTATATTGAAACAGACGTGAACTCTTCACTAAAAAAAAAGAGTTTCCCCTGATGCTCATACATGACAAGTTCCAGTATGCACTAGCCTTGCATTATGTAAAGTCTACAGAAAAAAAAAACAAGTGAAATATGGTATGTATTCAACCAGGAAATCAGCCATCAAGTGTTTGTAGGTACTGTTTGCAGCAGGCTGCACTCATGTGCCATGAACATAGTACAAGTACAAAAATAATACAAGTAATACAAGTTAACATGCACACATGAATATGTTGATTAAGAAAGTTAGGTCAAAACATTTTTTTTTTTCCCTCAATGACAATTCTTCTTCTTTGTTGGAGATTCATTCAGTATCACTGGACAGCCAGTTCAACAATAATTTTATGTGAAAGCATTTCATTACTTTACATGAGTGACTAATCATCTCAGAATCTGTTCGGAGTCTTATTACACATGCATCCATCAACGAATGGCATTTTATCAATATGAAATCTTGCCAAAGCATTACTGTGCTACGATTGTTTTCCATTTCAGAGCTTCAAAGTTTATTGCAAGTCATTACACTTCTACGCTGCGCCCCGTTTGATAAATATAGAAATCAAATGACTGCGATCCATCTTCATACAAGTCCACCTTGAGCAACAACAGACTGACACCTTTCAGATGATTTTTTAAATCAAGTGAGGAAGCACAACTGTCTATGAGCTCCGTGTAGAAGCACTTCTATGTTCATGGACCAAACAGTAAAACTCAGATGCAATAGTGCTCTTCATATTCAAGAAAACAAGTATATAGCGTATAGGAAAATTGCCAGTATTGCTCGTGAATCAGGGAACTCCAATGAAGTTGGGATAACACTAGGAAATGCTTGGCGTAGGTTCTGAACCCTGGTGAAGTTTTCTTTTGTCTCTCTTTTATCTTTCAACCAAGTGCAGCTGATCCAGGTGCCCCCCAGGCTAAAGACAGATATTTTATTTCAGCCAGTAACTGTGCAAATAGCCAAGCGTTTTGACACCACTGTGTCTTTACTAGAGCCAGAGCAAACAAAGACCTCAACCAATGGATGAACTGACTGTACAGACATTAGCTATAAGCTGCACACAGACTATCTGTGTTAACCTCTGCCGCACACTGATCTCGGGATTCACAGGTAACTCCAGTTTTTTTTTTTTTTCTGGGAGTGTTTTTTTTCCCTGAAGTCCTCACACTTTCCTTCATCCTCTTGACTTTTACATGTTATGGAGAGGATTTATAAAGCCCTGGGATACGTGCAGATCTTTCTTGCCGAAGGGAAACTTTTTCCAGCCGGTGCAGATGCATCTTCTGTGCCTTCCTCTAAAAGTCCTCTGTTGACATTGTCAGATATGCAGTTGTATTGATGTGGCTGTGATAATTTATAGTGCTTTCCACGGAAAAAAAGCAAAATAAAGCACATTTTAAACGCCTACTGATGCGCGATGATGTATTTCTACACTGCTCTGCATTGTAGTGAGTTCTGACCAAAAGTTCTTCACTGCTTTTCACTTTGCATGAGAGCATGTGTGTTTGCGTCAGTCTTGCAGTCTCTGTGCAAGTAACCGGGAAAGAGAATCAGAATCAGAATCAGAATCAGAAGAGCTTTATTGCCAAGTACGATTTGCACATACAAGGAATTTGTTCTGGTGTCATTGGCGCATAACAAGCATACAAAATTTTAAAATTTTAAAAGGAAAGAAAAAACAGTGCTGTACACTCTCAACATGCTGCTGCTCAAACAAGACTTTAACAGCTGCAAATAAATGAAATAGAGGGGATGTAATGCAACAACACATCAACTTGGAGCAGGTGCTCCCTTCCTTCCTTCCTTCCTTCCTCACACACTCAAAGCAAATGATAATGATAAAATGAATGTGGGTTCACAAGGCAGCCTACATTAAAGTACCTTTAAAGGCACTCAAACTGATAGTGAACGACAGTACCCATTTATGCGGACAATTTTCACATCCAATCTAGACACCAATTAGTTTATCTCTCAGCCATTCCTCACACTGACAACGTGTTCCTCTCATCTCAATCTCCTGTCTCTCATGTGGTTGTGGGGAGAAAAAAAAGGAAAAGGAAAAAAAGAGTTCCACCAATTTATATCCAGGACAGCACGCATCACTTAGCTTGTTTTGATCACTGTACTGGGTAATTGTGATTTGCAGTAGAACTGCGATGCAGAAAAAATAGTTCCATGTTTAAAGTGCAATGCAGAGCTGGCACCTTTATTGGGCTTTAGATTTGCTGATTTATACTAACTGAAGCCGTGCTATGTTGCCCTGACACTTTGTGAGTCTCAGTCTTTATAACGTCCTTTGAGGGCCACGCTAAATTATTGAACAAACATATCACACTAACCTCTGCAATGCCATGGCTGGCGCTGCCTCTCTTTGATGTGGCAATTGATGTCAAATGGTAGCGATGCTGATGCTATACTCACAGCCAATTATCCAGCTGGATCTTTACAAGAGCCGGTCAAGAAAAAGAAACAAAAAACAACAAAAAAAAAACACTTTACAGCAGGAGATTGCCACAAGGAGAGACACAATCTTTAAGGGGCACCCTGGAATTATTGTCAATACTGCATGCTCTGGATTATGACAGAGAAGTTTGCCCTTGCACAAAGGTGTGTTACATGTTACAAAGTCATGGTGGCAGCACACCATCAGTGTAAATGTGGAGCCTTCCTATTGGACAAATACTGTATAAACACAGCCAATCCCCCTTGATCGCCACATGGGCTGCTTTTGCGAAGTGTTCAATATGCAACTGCCCAATTTAAGAGACCTGACAATAATGTGTCACAGGCCCTGATCTCAATATCAGTGAGATGGAGAATGAAAACTAAGGAATACAGAATTAACAATTTGTGCAAGATCACAGCAGCACTCCTGCAAGTTCACCCGAGCGAAATTTATTCATAATTATTCAGGATTAATTGGAATTCCTTTGCTGTTTTTGTGAACTCATAAGTGTTTTCATGATGGCACCACATAGGTGGCGCCTCCTGGTGAAAGCACTGTGTGACCATCTGTCGGCAGTCACTCAGAGGTTGAACTCGTGACGACTTTTAATACCCCAGATCACCAGCTTGCACATTATGTATATTGCGATGCAAACCAAAACCTATTTTCAATGTAATTTACTGGGGACTTGGCTTAAATCCTTCCAATACAAGAAGTACAATGCATGCCAGTGAAAGAGAATGAAACAAAGTTGTCAAAATTGATCTAAACCACACAAATCTCCTTAACACAATGTTGAGTGCATGGTCCCAATGGTGAAACATTCGGAACATTTGGACGGTTTATGGAAATCAAGCAGAGCAACCCTGTGGCTTTGAGCTCATGGTTTCTTTTTTTGTGACTCCCTAATGTTGCTGTGGTTTATCAAGCGCATCAGATGGTTCCACATTAAAATAGATCCGATATGTCCGGTTACTTTTGTTTACTTCATGTCCGCAAACCTCACAAAATCCCTGAATCCATTACAGACACATCGTAGCAGGCCTTTGTTGTTGTAGAGTGGGAAAGTTAACCCTTTTTCACATCATTACCACAACACGCATAGCTTTCATTGGCAACATTTCGGACCTGGTAGTTGTGTGGTGTCGTTATCTCTGTCGTTCCATTACAGGCCAGGAGAAAAAAAAAGGGTCTGTCAGTGTTACTCAGTGACAGTGCAAACTGTGACCCATTTTTTACTTTGTCCATTTCGAGCAGCGAAGCATCGGCAACAAAATGTAGTGATTATTTTCAGTTTTTCTGACTCACTGATACTGCTCAGTATTAACTAATTACCTTGTGGGTCAGTAAAACTCTCAGAGGACAATAGGAAATAGCAGACATTAGCGTGGCTGCATCCGCCAAGCAGCATCTGCCATATTACTCACTCCATCGGACACAGATGGACTAAATAGAAATATAGACTTTCCAAAGTGTAATCAACAAAAATAGCGTTTATTACGAACGGAAAATAACGGAGATGGAGGGAGAGGAAGCATGGGAAATAAGAGAAAATGAGTGAGTGATTTTGTCCAACTGAGAGACAAAATACCCTCTATCATGCTCTCATGTTCTATAAGCTCATTGCCATATGGACTTACTTGAAATTTCCTCTCATGATTACATGCCACCACAGCTGTCAGCATGTCAAAGTTGACCTGTAGCGTAGCTCTGATTGCTCCTGCAGTGGGCATTGCAGGAAGGGACCCATATTATTGGCTGGCTGCTGCGGCCAGGCCGCTGGTGGAGCTGCAAGTTGACTTCACGGAAGACACTCAAAATGAGCAACTGCGTCAAAAATTGAGTTTGGCAAGCTCCATGCACGTCTGGGCAATTTTTCAAATAAGCATTTCTTAGTCCCAGAGGTAACCAAGGCGCTGCTGCTATCATAAGCATTTGGAATGGAAATGGACAGGTTTTTTCTTTTTTTTTACCCTCACATTCAAAAAAAAGGCTGGACAGGAGGGCATGCTGTGATGTTCAAGGAACAAAAAGAGACATGTTTTATTTTCTAAGAAATGAGGTGAGCATATTTTTCACAGGTGGCTGCCTTTTAAGTCTCACACGTACTTGTGTGTTGTCTAAAGATTGAAACGAGATCAAAGATGAGAATAATAACACGAGGTGCGGCAGGATGAGTCCAGCTGCCATTGAGCTTTGAAAACCCATAGGCGAGGTATTTCAGGACAAAAAATAAATAAATAAAAAATACTTATCTCATTTTCTGTTAATCCAAACCCGCTCTCATAACACAAGTATCAGTGCGGAGAGCTGACAGCGGCCATCACTGGCGGCGACACCATTGGCATCAGCACAACTTTAAAAGCAACAAACTGTAACCGCATTGATGTTTGCAGCCATTTCCAAGGCTGAATTTAAAGTGGAGGGTTCTAATCTTTCTACTCCATTATCTTGAATATTTCATTCACTTCAGGCCTTTATTCAAATCTGATGATGGGGGGAGCTTTGAAAAGCCTGAGAACCAGTTTGCATGTCACGCCTGAGCAGAACTTGGTGGAGTTGATTGAGGGACACATTTGCATTTGGCCGACCAAATCACAATTTTTATAGACCCCCTTTCGCAATTACATATTCTCCGTGTTAATGTTACTTTCAGATGGAATTAGCTCTTTATGTGCTCCGATGGTTGTAGTCCATTAATTTAGTTTTATTGCCGCTAAATTAGATTCACTTACCCCCTCTGGCAAGGAGGCATAATGTGCATAAAAATAACTTATAACCCTAAACATTTGTTCGCAAAATATCCAGCTCAAGTTCACTGTAGGTAGGCAACAAGAATGCCAATAACCTTCACAAGTCCTTTATTTTTCAGACATTTATTTGGACATGAAGTGACTTACCTTCTCCTACCTTTTTTGTTCGACCTCATGTAGGAGTCTCAGACAGTTTCTGAGGAAAATGTTTGCTCTAAGGATTTGGCATCGCGTTGATGATGATGATGATGATGATGATAATATTGTCAGCTTCACGACGCACACCACATTCTTTACAGACGGTGCTCTTTCACTTTATGTTTTAGTGCCACTATTAGGCCATTATGACTTTGCATGCATTGTTTCCTTCCTCCCTGCAGGAAAAGAAGGGCTCTGGCTGTCTGGCGCCACTTTGGGAATTGTGTCTTATTGCCACTCGAGTTATGAACTATGAAGTGCATTTTCAAAGAGCCGCGCAGATTGCCCCGTAGGGGACAGAACGCTGGGACCAGGCTGAGGAGAAACAAGCCAATGTTGAACAATAAAAAGCAATAGGGGGGCTGATAGGAGGGATACATTTTGACTCACAAATCACAGAGTATCTGTCTCTTGGGGTGGGGGGGGTGGGGTACTGCGAAAGGAGAGTTAAAATCTGGAACTTAGATGGAGCTACTGATTCAGTGGTCATAAGATGCAGAAAATGAGGGAAAAGAGGAGACAATATAAATATCCAATAAAAGGAGAGGGATAGTGTTTACCCTTCAGACTTTAGCCCCTGAATCAATAGTCTTTATTCGAAAGGTTGGACATTTTTCACCATTATTTTTTACAGCATTTTCTGGAAATCACCATGTTTTTTTCCATTATTGTTTCACTTTAATTTATAAAATGTGCGCATAATGTAAAGGATATCATTATTAATCCTTTAATGATAGGATGTTTAATAACACGTGCTGAACAACCTACAGTATAGGCGGCCATTAGAGATGTACAGTATGGGCTGTACCTGCAAATCCCTGTTCGAATAGTTCTTTTCAGTAAATGTTTTGTGGTGTGGAGACACAAAGAATCTCAAGAAAATCAATTATTTATTCTGTCTCATCCCTAGTTTGTTCTACACATATACTACACGTATAATTCATGCTTATTTCCCCACAGTTGTTGCTGATCCTGGTCTTGTGACTGGCACCTGCAGCTGTTCAGTACAGCCAACAGGAATGTCCTCTCTCTGCTCGACCATATGATTGGCTAAAATCTGTTTCTCCCTCAGATCACCTGATTTACACTATGTTAAATAAGTTAAAATGGAATTATGGTATTCAACCTTCAAGTTCTAAAGGGGCTTTGTTTGATTACATCAGCATACGGCCGTGGGGATTGAATTGAATATTCATGAATGCATTTCTGTTTATCTTATAATAAATTGTACACATAGTTGGCACAGTGCAGTCGTGGTTAAGAGTGTCCCCTCACAGCATGTGTTTTTTGATTTCAATCTTTGTGCAGCTGGAGGATTTGATCTATGTGGGTTTTTAGCTGAACACACTGGCTTCCTCCCACAGTTGAAACACATGCAGATTGGGGTTAGGTTAATTGGAGGCTCTAAATTACTTATAGGTGTGAATGTGTGTGAATGATTGTTTGTTTCCGTATCTTGGCTGCTAAATACAGGCAATCTCTCATCCAGTGTCAACTGGGATTGGCTCCAGCTCCCCAAGTGACCTTAAAAGGAAAAGTGGTAAACAGAGAGATTTGTTGGCTTAGTGTTATTTGTGTTATAGTGTTATCTTCAGTTACTGTTTGAGTTGAGGTTATAGTTTCCTTTATATGCAGCAGTTGTTTTGGTAGTGTTTTCTTATATTCAAATATATGAAATACCATGAATTTAAATACATATTTAATCACATTTATCCAACATGTGAAACGGAACATTTTTTAATTAATTATGCATCAACATTTTAAACATAATACTAATATAATGTACCTTTATCTTTGTTTGTGCATCAGTGTGGTAAAATGGGCTGTTAATATGAATGTTTTTGTCTGGCAATATCTCTAACCTTAGCTGCCATGAGCAGCCAAGAAAACCTTGCCGTTGGATTAAATGAGTACAGATAATATTGTCACCTTTACACTTCCCATTTGCATTACTATGTTGTAACATAAAGATTGGTTGATAGTAATGGAATGATATAAGCTTGATACACTAAGGCCCAGTCCACAGTGTAAGTGGGTACTTAAGAGGTTTTCCTTCCTCTGGTTTTTAAATAATTCTGTCCACATTAAAACACAAAAGCCCCATTGTTTAGCCAAGTTGACTGTAAAACTGTAACTGATAAGAGTTGTTGGCCAATCTGCAGGGCTACAGAAAAATGTCATTACCTGTTCCGAGTGGCAAACAACAAAAAACCCAAAAATTTGACGCCATTCCATAACTCATCAAATATAAATGTGATGACGTTTTACATCATTTCAACAAACAGAGGACGCGCTGGTTCACGGTGCGACTTTACAAGCCAAACACCTTGTTTTCTCTGTCATATGTCTCTGACAAATTTACACTGTGAACAGAGATTGTGAAAATTGCCATCATTAAACATGTTTATGAAAATATGGCTTTTCGGAGAGATATCCCACAGTTTGCCTGTGCTGTGTATAAAAGACCAAAAACGCAGAGAAAAAGCTGAAGTTTTCATGTCCGCAACTCTATCATCTTTTTGTTCATTGGTCGAACAATGATTCTTAGTGGTAACCTTTGTGCTGTGAGGCAACAATGGCATTCATTAGCATTTGGTGGATTTGTTTTGGAATCTCAGCCCTTCCAATGTAACATTAGCAATTAAATTGCCCGACATTGAAAACATTAACATTGACCTTCAGTAGTTTTTTTAGTAGTTAGCTCTGAGGGATTCAAAGTGGCCTAAAATGAAAAGTAAAAAGGATTGTGGGCGGAGATAAGCGGAGGACTGCTCCATTCCTCTGTGCACAAACTCATCATTATCTCTGTAATTTGTATCTTAATACTCTTGGTAACTTCTGTAGACACCGACTGCAGAATATCTGCATCATTGGCAGACAGCTTACTGGAAATAGTCGAGCTGACTTGAATTGAAAAGCAGGAAGAGACGCATGTGCATATAATCAGCACAGATCCTGCCTTCCTTTCAGGCCACCTGGTTTGCTCCACCCTTGTCCTCAGCTGCACCACATTCGCTCATCAGGCCCTCAGTATATATACCAGTCAACATTCACTTCACCTCTCTTAGTTTGTCTTGTGGGTCTTAGCTCTTGGGTGCCTTTGCTCTCTTCTTGTTATTATTGTCCAATATATATGTTTCTTAAAACTCTTTTTTGGGGATCCTTCCTGCAAACGACAACAGCCTTGCAATATAAAGGGTTTCAAAAAGATTTGGCATGAGCAAGCACAATTTTAAACGTCTGTATTCAATATGTATGCCGAAGTCGTACCTAAATTGCAGGCGCCACTTTATTTTGTGATTGTTTTGCTTGAGACCCTGAGGCAGCAACGCACTCGAAGTGTTCCAACAACAGAATGTGTTCGTTGTAAACAGTTTGTCTCTGTGAATTGCCTCCTTTATGTGAACGACAGGAGCCAGCTGCTGCCAAGTAGCTGGCTATATAGTTTTTTTTTTCTTTTGTATTGGTTAATTAACATACATTAAAAACATTATGGACAAATACCAGCTGCACTCTTTTATGTCTATAACAAAATGTTAATTTACATAGTTCAATATAATTAAGCAGTCCATACACAAACGGTATATTGGATCTTAGTATGAATAGACAAAAGACTATATGTATATCAACCATGGGTTAAAATGGCTAAAATAAAAAAAGCCATGTGTCTAAAATGAAGAGCAGTTTGGGAGCTGAACAAGTTGGCTCTCGTTGCTGCGCTAAGCCCAACAAGCTATTACTCACTGGAAAGAGCCAGTATTCACACCACCCAAACATTTTCAAAAATAATGTTTTGCAAATGTTTTATGAAGGAAATAAATATGTTTTGCATGATTCAGACCACAGGGATGCACTTTTCGAGGCACATTTACCAAAAAAAACCTTGTTTTTGCAACCAATTCTCAACTTGGGACGGATTTGAACAGATGTTGTTATTTGCTCCTGTTCAATACATTTCCATGACTAAATTTGTTTGTTTTTTTTTGCATTTTTAAATATAGTGGTCTGTAATTTTCTAGTGCTATACATTACTGACACATGATTTTACTACTGGCTAAAAATCATTGTTCTCAGTAAGTATCTCCACAGATCTGAAGGCCTGAGTTTAGTGAGGCATTAGCGTTGATTGCTGTGTGATGTGGAAATCCTTCATTTGAGAATTTCACAAGCTATTAGGATCAGTTTTAGTGCGAGGCTATGTTTGAAAGGGCATCATTTTGCAGCTTTTGATTTCTGCTATATTTAACTGATTTGAAGTCAAAGTCTGAGTATATCTTTTTGTGCAAAGCGGGTGATATTTCTTACTTGGAAGGACACGATTTGAGAAAACAATAATAAGCACTTGGAAGGAAATTTCTGTTCATTTAAAATAAAAGCGATAACTGTATTTTGGTGGCGAGGCTAAAATTAAATTTCAAGGTCAAGATTGGAGTCGTCGGTTTTTGCGGCGTGTCAACACCACATGAGTCACACATATCATTGGCTGCCATCAATGAGCTACTGTCTGAATGTCTGGTTATAAGTCAGTGACATGATTTTATCACCAAAGAAGCAGAAAGTCAGAGGCATTTGCGTCCTCTCAAATTCATCGTGGCACAAAACAGACTTCCTTTCCTGTCCATCCTTCCTCCTCACAGTGCTCTCTACTGCCCCGTGTTAATTCTGTCAGGCTCTCTGGACCCCTCCATTTCCTCACCTATGCATTTAATGGATGGGTTATGATGGCGACCCGAGCTTGAAGCACATTTTGTTGGAAATCCAAGCAGAAAGTGTTTCTTTTTGCACCGACATAAAATGGAGTCACAGAGTTAAACATTCCACGCAGATGTTACTTTTTGATTGTTGTGATGCATGAACCAAATCACTATGCAGAAAAATAATGACAAAAACAAAACACCAGACATTCCAGGGCATGACGGGGCTTATGCTCTGTTCCATTAAATGTTGGAGGGGGTAAATTTCCCCTCTGGTGGTGTGTAATTACACCATTGGTATGATACAGAGATCCAGCTCGGATAGTAGAAAATAAAATGGATAAAAAATTAAGGCTTGTTGGTTTAGATTATTCTTTTCAACACTAACACTATGTGCTGTATGACAATGAAATATTAATAATACTGTGTTTGCCTTTCCAGACATGCACTGGTGCACATTATTAACATGAGAACTATGTGTTCAGTATTTAATCATGCAGATTTATGTATCTTTTGATGAAAAATAACACAAGTTAAGCTATATTTTTTTTAGGATGTCATAGGTTAGGAGAACATTCTGTGCTACTTTAGCTAATTTTAATTGTTCCTTTTCTATCTTGGAAAGAGCCTAAGCAATCTTTGAAATCCAACTTTTTTTTATTTCAGCATGATCTGCCCTTTCATACCACCATTCTACTGGGAGGGAGCAATTTGCATTTTTTCATCCTTGGCAGATAGCATTATTGGTGTTGGAATATGTGATGGGGAATACGCTGGGCGACTTGAGCATCTGAATCTGCATTTCCACATGATCTGCTTTCATCATGCACAATGGTTAAACATCAGAGAGGAGGAAGAGAGAATGGCTATGCGTCGTGCAGGGCTGCACACTGCCAGTATGGCACAAATCACTCGGGGGAACTGGAAGTGTGATGCTTTTATTTCACGGCTTGGAGTAAGACATAAAGCCCTGCAAATTACAACAGCGGGAGAACCACCTGAGATAACAGGCTTTGATGCTGCGTCTTGCACTGCCTCCAGCAGCCATCCATTAGCGGTAATCCAAAAGGGATCCAAAGCCCAGGAACACTCTTTCTGTTGCTCCATGGCCCTAGTATATGCTGCTATGTATCTTAAGAATCAGTCAGATCTTGTAGGTTTTTTTTGTGTCCGACTAAAACATGACTGAAACTGGACTAAACTGAATTTCTGAAAGTCAGACAAACACACCCAGATAATGCAGTTGAGTTAATGCTGCAACAACTGCATTTGGACCAGAGTCTGACTCCAGTTGGCCTGGGTACTCTTCACATGTGCCACAGTTCCCACTCCCCTGTCTTCAACCTGGGGATAATAAAAGAAGCAGAAAAATAAGAAAACAGCGATAACAACTTGGCAAAATCCAGCAAGCTAAACTGGAACCCACCAAATAGCCGACAGGGGGGCATATCGCCACCTAGCATAGTGGAGGAAGAACTACTTCATTGAATAAAGTGATTCCTCAGTGCTTGCATTTTGGGACAAGAACCATAGTCAAGTTGAACGGTGTAGTCGAACTGCAACTTAACTATGCATGGAAATGTTCTGAAACACGTCACAGCAAATATTTTTTTTTATTTAGAGGTTTTGTGTTGATGTCCAGAAGAAAAGTGCGTTTCTGACGCACCGAGTAAAACTGATATTCAATGAAAACCCCCCCAAAATGTACTTAAGAAATCCATGTGCACTGTGCTGATAAAAGGTGTCATTCAGAAATGCATGCAACAGCTCTTAATGAGATTCAGAAAACGCATTCCACTTAATCACTCCGATTCACCTCGCTTCTCTCTGCTTTTCAAAATATGCTTTTTAATGATTCCCTTTTTTAAAAAAAAAAGGAACTTAAATAAATAAACTACTTCACGTGGAAAAGAAAAAAGCTCTTGTGTGCAGCTATAAAACTTTCTAGTTTGTTAAACAGACATTTGATGTGCCCTTCACCTTCAGCAGTCCTCTCTCTGAGGAATTATGTATCTCTTTTACCAAGTATTAACATAATTGCTACCTAAATTATGTTCATCTGCAAAAGTACTGTGCGAAAGTGCAGGAATTTAGTTTAAAGATTTCAAACATCAAATTAACGAGTCAATTTAATATTTAAATCTGACCATTTAAAGTGATTTATTTGAATCCATCACAAAGTTTAATAAGTACACTATGCAAACTGTCTCAGTTTATGCATATAATTCCCTGATTATATGACCCTTTTATCTAGAATAAGACAGACAGTGCTGACCTTGTGGTTTTTTCCTATAAAAGCCGTTGTGTGGATAAATCCTCCATTTTTTGGTTGTGTGATATGTTCGGACATGTCGTAGATAATGAGGACCGAGCAAGGAAGTCGGCCAGCGTGCTAATCGTGACACAGAAACTGATGCAGTGAAATAGAAATCACAGAACATTACTTGAATTATTTAAACCCACACATTGCCGGCTGTGACTGTCACAACACGATTCTGGCTCTGCTGTAGCAGTAGATGGGAGTATCTCGTTCTATTCTGCGTGGATAGTTAATTGGAAAGGAATCCTCAAATCCGAAGAGTTACGTCATGGACATGCATGAAAATACACTATCTATAGACCACACATAAAAATTCATTTTATTTAGTGTATTAACAAACTGTATTATACATTTTATAGACAGTGTTCTTATAACTTTTGTTTCACAAACGACAGCATTATAAAAATAAAAGCACATGTAACATTGTTATGATAATGGTGTTTTTCGTTTTTTTTTCCTCAACAAATCTGGAACATTACACCATCTATTTACTCACTTTGTTTTATTCTTTTCTTACAAAAATTGTACTTGAGTTTAGAAAGTAGTGAGATTTTTGTTGTATGTTGTTGGAAAACTAAAAACAATGAAGTGTCCATGTCTCGGTTAAAAGGGAGGGCCATGATATTAAACATAAAGTATTTATTTTTGCAACCAGAAAATAAAAGTGACTAAAAAGAAACAAAACAAATCATCATGATAGCAAAAAGAACACATGCTGGTTTTGAAATGCTTGTGAGATGATCACATTGCTTGAGTAATACTTCGCCTGCAAAAGCTTTTGTTTGCGTATGTGAGTGATTCATATTTGTGCAATATACAAACATCAGCACATGAGCAACATATCAGTGACAGCAGAGCTTAAAATTTATATTGGCAACTGTCAAAGTTATCATTTTCAACAGGAAGGGAAGGGGGGAGGGCCTACGAGGCAAGTTTGGTGAAATCCTCCTTAATTCTACGACGTTGTACAAATTTATACGAAAAGCTGACATGAGAATCTCCAATGCACACTTGAGATTCATGACAACAGCAAAAATGTCCCCCAGATGTCCCCTTGTACTGCTTCAAAATTGCTCTTTGCCGTCATCAGGCCTGTGTGATAACTGATCTGCCATCTGTGCACCTGGACGACTGCCCACTTATTAGCTACATAATTTGGTTGTTTCGTATTCCATTGAGTTGGGCTGCTTGGCAGTGAAAGTCTGCAGTGCTGCCTGGATCCTGGCAACGTCTGTGGTGGACAGTTTAAGTCGGTGCCTCAGCAGACAGGAGAAAAGGTCCAGAGGTTGAGCGCCGGGTGGGGAAAGCCTGTTGACCCGATCCCTGATCTCCAGCAGCTGCAGCAGGGCAGAGTCCTGCGATCCCTGAGTATATGGGTAGTCCAGCTGTAAAATCAAGTCCTGGATCGCATCTGGGTCAAAGTGCATACTGTAGCCATACACCTGTATACTGTTGATCTTCATGTAGCCTAGATTGCGCCCTGGCTCCAGGTACTCCAAGGGTTCGTAATATACAGTTCCGTTCCCGGTGGTGGACGGTCCCTTGATCCGGCTCCGCAGATAAAAGTGGACTGTCTCAAAAAAGGTTTTCCACTTGTTGCCCAAAGTCAAAGTCCAATTGTAACAGTCATAGGGAATGTCTAATTTAGTCCTCTCCCAGTCTGGGTAGTTGTTCTGGTCAATTGGCATGATCCAACTCTCTGAGTGGCTTCCCCCAAATGGATTGATGTAGACGGATAACATTGGGTCGAGAGTGGTGTTCTTGGTAAGGCAGATCTGTAGAGACATCCCCAGGAGCATGTGGACATGGTTTGACTTATATTTATTACTTTTCAGTGTCAGCAGCATCCTCTTCCTCCATGACGGGTCGAACCAGTTATTCAATCTGACATCATTGCTGACAAAGATCCCATGGATGCTGATGCGGTTGTCACGCTTCTGCAGGAGGTAGCGCAGCTCCAGGTCCTGCAGGTCCGTCTCAAAGCCGATGTAGTGGTCGGTGGAGTCAGGGACTTCGTTGCGGCACGCGCCCTGACTTAGCATGTAGCCTTGGTTGCAGGTGGCACAACGAGAGCGGTTCTCATAGGAGCAGGATGCACAAGAGGTGCCCTCGCCCACCGAGCAGGGGATCACGCCCTGGCAGGGTGGGTGCTCATATGGGCAGGAGCAGCTGCGGGTCTCCTCCAAGTAGGAGCCGATTTGGTTGTTCTCACTGCAGTACATGATGGAAAGGATGTAGTTCAGCCAGTAGCTGAAGGGTCTGCAAAAGAGAGAGAAAAGTATGCACATTTACTCAAAATATTGATGCAGTTAAAATGTAAAATCGCATAATAATAGGTACGTTGGGACTAATTAGGACATACTGGAAATGACACAAAAATCAACTACCTTTTATACTTGTACTGGCAAAAAATCAAATCAAAGACAATATGACATATTTATTACTCTGTGTACCACAAATAAAATACATTGAATGACCTTGTTTGTGTTTTCCTTTACAGCATGTATTACAACATCAAATTATATATAATCTATAAGCTTGTTTAGTGTTTGCATATTTTCATTACAGTTTATTTCTGCCTGCTTTGTGATATGTTTATATTTAGCATCTTCTTTTTTTTTAAGTACTGTACAGTAATGACATTGTACTTTCAAATGCCAAAATGTAAGTACTCTGAAAAGTGGTGACAGTATATTCTTTGGACTAATGACAAAATGTTTATGTACTTGAGAAAAAATAAGGAATAGTTGAAAGTCTAACAGATAATGTTTTAGGAAATAAGCAAAAAACAAATTTAAATCCTCTCCTGAAAGAAGCCTTCACACTTGATTAATAGCTCACAGGTTGTATTAGTTTGCAAAGCCATAGTTTGGGGGCAAATGGGCTGTCCTTATCCATATTCTGATCCAACAACATGGGCGAGGGATGTATAGGTTTATGTCCTCCACAGTTACTCATGCATACTAAGCAAGGCCAGTGTTTGAGCTATCCATTCATATTCCTGAATATTTGAATTTATAAATCCTTGTAGAACAGAGACAATGTCCACATGTTGGACTTCAGTCCAAAGGAGATCACAGTACACTAAAACGTACGTGGATTTTCACCGTAAATGCTCGTGAAATGACGCTTAAGCAAAAGTAAATATAAGTGACAACACAGTTCCTGCCACCTCTCAGCTCCACTAGCTTATTCTTGTTTTCATCCACTCGCCTCGAGCCAGTCATTTTAAAGCCTTCTCTCATTCCATGCAATCAGCTGTAATTTCAGCATCGTGATCACTGTGCAACCAACCCTATGCGGACAGTCTGCAGATTACGCTTTGGAAGGTAATCTGCAGAGTGTATCAAGTATCAAGGGTTTCTTTGATCGGACCGACCAATAATGCAAATGAAAGTAAGAGTGTTTCCTTCACAGCTGATCATGGAGTTGTGGCCAATAAGAAACATACAGGAAGTGAATGGACGTAACGTTTTCTAAAGGTCTCACTTTTTATCTGTCTTTGTAAAAGCACAGCCCTAAGGTTTTCGAATGAAATGCTGAAATGCCAGGGTAGTGTGAAGGACAGGTGTATTTGGAGCAGAATATATGCATTTTTTTAAAATGAAAATGGATTAGTATGGATGTAGCCTTCATTAAATTAGGCCTTAATTGAATTAAAGCAGGACATGAAAGTCATCTGTCCCATCTGCAGTCACGCTCCAATCACAGCTACGCTCACACCAAGGCAGGCCATTTAAATAAGACACCTCCTTTCACTCATTTCTTGACACACCAATGTTGCCTCACAGCGTCGCTGCTGGCAAAAGCTTTGATGCCACCACACCAGCGTCCGCCTTTTTAATTCAGGCTCAAAGGAAAATATGATTACTTGTCTTGCTTGGGCTCGTTCTTTGTACCGGGGGTTTCTGCGTTGTGCACACTGACCGTGGAGCATCTACAGAGCAGAGCCATCAGTCGAGAGTCTAGGTGCAACGACTGGTTTAATTATGACAATTGTTCCTGACTGAATTGTCCAACCACAAGATTTCCTAATTTCATGGCTCACTCCAAATTACCACCCAAAGATCTGCTACATCAAAGCCCCAGGGGAACTTTCCTTTTATAGGGATTGCATACATCCTGCCAAGGTCAAAGATTGTAGTGTTTTATTTTATTTAAATGCTAGTAGCACTTAAAAGTAGCACTTTTTCCCCCAAATTAATAGTTTTTTGTCTTGAAATCTAAAGCACAAATAACCACACTCAGACCCCAAAGGTCTTCCTCTTCAAACATACATTGCACCAGCTTGGTGAAAAGCATACATAATCAAATGGAAAATCCCCCCTACTTTTAGTATGAAGCTGATAAAGAAAACATATATTCATGGCCTTTAAAACATGGTGCCATATCATAAATATTTTCCACAAAGAACATCTGATTTTAAAAACATTGGAGTCTGTGTTTCCTGATCACGACTCAACCCAGAGCAATGGTTGGCAGTCAGTGACAAGGACTCCACAATCAGCAATTGTAAAATGTTTTATTCTTTATTATAAGACACAAACTCTAATAATAAATCAATATGCCCAAACATTCCTGTTTGTGTAGACAGGAGCAGATGGACCTGATGACAAGAATATAATGTCATAAATCAGCCTTTCACTTTCTTTGTTTCACATCTGTCACATTTCGGAATCCATTTCTGTTTTCTGGCAGAGCTAGAAATTGTGTTATTACGGCTGTGTGCTACTGCTAAATTAATTTAGGAGAAACAATGGAGCATGTGTAACTAATTTACATTCAAAAACGCATTTTCAAAGCACGAACAAAGAAAAAAAAAGTCCAATCAGCTGTTTGACTAAATAATAACTGGGCTGCATAGTATGCGTCGCACTGGGAATTTCAACTTTAATAATGAATATTAGATCAACGTCATTGAAAAGTCAAAGACAAGTTTCATTCCAAGGCTTCACAAAGCAGCTTCAGAGGATAATCCGTGACACTTATTTCAGCATTTCAAAAATAAGAGGCCGCCTCAGTACATCCTCCGGAGACACGTATCCCACTTTCTACACAGGAACAAACACTGTAGTTTGGCACACTTCTCATCCTATGACACAATAATGAATGTTAAATGCCCGTCTTTGTACAAAACTTTATGTGAAACACTCATGATGAAGACGTATAACTTTGTCAAACTGAGACCTGATAAATAATATATATGCTTGAGCAAGCCAGCAAACAGTATGCCGTCGTCGGATCTAATATATAGATCAGATCTAATAATAAGAATTCAGTCGTATTTAATTAGTTTTTTTGTTCAACATTGTAAAGAATAAGGCTCTACTTCATCACAATTGCATTTTATATTGATTCTTTAGACGACGATACAATATTTGCTGACATCACAGTCATATCTGCCATAATACAATTAAGGAACCTGGCATCTATGTGAAACAATATTATATGCCCATTTTACACAATTACATTCATATCAGCTGACAAAACGCAACTGAATAGAGTTTGACATTTGTATCTCTCGTCCTTTCCTTTAACTCGATTTGAATAAGAGGAATCCATCCCTCAAAAATAAGGGCACATGTGGAAGTATGAATCGCTGCTTATGGATTCACTTTTGCATCATTTCAACACTGACAAACACGCCTTTAAAAGGCAACTGAAACAAGAGCCTGATGAGCTCGGCACAGGGTGGGGCTGCAGCTTAAGAATATTGTAATTGCCAACTAATGTGTTATTTTCTCATTTCCTTCTTTAGTTGTTCTCAAACTCAGAAGGACAGTGTCCTCACTTTTGCTCACAAAAACAACAGATATTAAGTTTCCTGTCACAGAGGAGCAAAGAAACAAGAACACATATTCACTATGAAAAAGCCGAAAAATCTATTTTTATTAAAGGAAATAATGATTAATAATTGTCACTGATTTATTGTTGATTACGGTACAGTAACAATTTCAAAGCAGCTGTACATAGTACCAAATCTTCAGTGCATGTCAGTTTCTGCATCTGTCTTGTAGTGAAAAATCATGATGACGAGGCGACAAAACAGGAGGATACACTCGACTTAACACACGTATTAATGAGAGGGAAAAAAACGGTGTGTATCCAGAACTGTGACAGATTTTCTTTCCCCGCCAGCAGTACATTTTTATTCCCTCCAGTGTTTCCAGTTTCAATCAGCAGCTGTTCAAATACTCGGCAGTGACATGTGAAATAAAAAAAAATACGAGTAGCAAAAGACGTCTTCAAAAACCACCAAATGACAGCAAAAAAAAATATAAACGCATGAAGAAAACGTGTCTAGCAGTTGCTCTGAGAGAGGTGCATCAGTGAGAGTCAGCTGTGCATATCTCATCTCCACAGTGGGAGAGAGAGACAGGAATCGGTCTCACCATCATGAAGTGCACCGTGTCAGCAGGACATGTAAACTGTCATGGAGACACAGTGTGAAATACAGGCCAGAAGAAAGCCGGGTGTTCACGCTGCAATCTGTTCATAGTCTGTCAGCACGTCTCACACAAGTCACTGCCACACAACAACAACTTTCTCCTTCTGCCACATACTCAATTTTCACTTGTGGATAAAACTTTTTTTTTTCTTATCCCTCAGAAAATGCACTCTATTTTTCTTTTCCCATTAAAAGCGTTATTTATTTACTTTGGGAGCCAAAAAAAAAGAAGAAAAAGACAGCACATCAGTACAGCTCCATCACTATCACTGCTACTCTGACACCTCTTGTATCCTCAGTCAGTGCAGCTAAACAAAAAAAATGTCCTTAAACTCCAAAGTATGTGCTTCAAAGTTACAAAAGAACCCCCCAAAATGAATTTCTGAGTGTCAAGACATGTTTCTATTTGGCTTGTCCTCATCTGACAAAGACCATACGGATGCAGTAAATGAATAATAGCAAAGATGCATCCAGATGAATATTCTCTTTTATAAAATGGAGAGAGAAAAAAAAAAAACTCACAAAATTCTCCCTGAACTAGGTCATTACATACAACGCATTATGGAAATGCATCTTGTCTAGAGAGGAAATCACTGTTCTCTTTAGTGGAGAAAGTGAGAAAACGGTTCTTATCATTGGAAAAGTTACATAATGATATGAAAATGTTCCATGTGAATGGGAAGAAATGGCATAAATTTGATTTCAGTCATGTTCTAAATACTCTGCGCTTTGAACCCCGTTAAATATGCGGCCCACCAGACTCTTTCTCAGATCCATTAAGAGCACCAGGTTATTTCACAGCAGGATTTAAAATATCCACTTTTATGTATTTACTTTCATCACACTGGCTATATCTCATTACTGTGTTTACTGCTCTCTCTATATTATCCTCTATATTTTCCCCTGCATACTCTTTCAGTTAGAGTGCGGGAAAACGGATTCAGTGCCTGCGGTGGCTGCACATGTCGACGTGCCTTGTTTTACACTATAAAGGCATTTTGCATCTAGTTTTTTGTCAGTAACATTCAATTAATTTGCATTTCTCCTGAGTGCTTTGAGGCAGCATCGGAATCTTACAGTCAACTATCTATTTCATGTGATTTTCTTTTTTCTTTTTTTCTTTTTACACAGAGCAAAACACTGCTAAAGGTCACTGCTTGTGATTCCACAAAATCAATGCAGTGGTATTAAACAAGATATTCCATTCAAACAGTAATTAAATCATCTTTTACATAATAATTGATTTGTTTATGAAAAAATGTCACATCTCTGTAGAGGAGCCTTGCTTCCCTGTAAGGCTCCCTAATTTAGCGCCCAATTTAATTGTATGTGTGTGTGTGTGTGTGTAAAGGCACTAAAGCACTTTGTAATATGTGTGAAAGTGCTGTATGTAAAAATTCACATAATAAGGGGTTATTTTTATAGCCTTGTTTCATTTTGCCAATTAATATTTGTCATCACAGTGTTAATTGCCTGAGTTTTATAGAGCTTAATTGTTTTCATAGTTTTAGTGTTATACTCTGGCTGGTTACTGAGCCAGTTTTAAAAAAAAAAATATATATATATATGTGTGTGTGTGTGTATATGTATGTATATTATGCTACACTATAACGCTACACGGTGCTGCACACAGGAAGTAATTTGCTTTATGTCGCGAAAGTAGTTGCACAATTAAAGTGAGACGTCTACAAACAGGTGGAATGAAAACAGAAGGTTTTAGACGGGAATTCTGCTGCTCAAAAATCATTCTCGAAATTTGAAAGCATCCTGCGCTGCCACTGTATCCACACAAGGGCTCCCTCAGTCAGGTCTGACAGACTGCAGCTTCAAATAGTCCAACAGTCCAGCGTCATTGAATGGAAAGTCACCTTGGGAGATTTTAGCTTAACATTTCAGCAGATTATATTGGCCTTCATAATGACCATTACTGTCACCTTCCATCATACTGCAGTGCACTAAAGCTGCTCCGAGGCATCGTGGTAAAAATAAGAAGTTGCTGCTTCTCTTTCGTCTTGTTTTTTTGTCGCGCCGAAACCTCAGCTGGATCAAAATCAAGTCGCTAACATTTGCCCACAGAGCGACTTCTGGCTGAGCTTGAACTTATCATACTGGCTAACGCTCCTTCAGAGTCTGTGATTCTCCAAGGAAAGTCACCTCGAGTTGGGAGGCTCCAGACTGGTTCCCTCGGTGGCGGAGCGAGATAAAATGCTCTCCGAGCGGTAGTGACCCTCTTTATTCCCAAGTATGTATTAAAGTATCAACTACTCTCATAACAGCTAAAACTCTGTCACTTACTGTGCCCTTAAGTGTCCCTCTTTTACCTCGTCTCGCACACTTTGTCTTATTACCAGCACAAAGAAGGTTATGTTTTGGCAGCATTTATGCATTTGTGAGCAGCACAACTCAAAAAGTAAAGACTTAGTTCAAATGTTCCTGAGGATGTAGCCTATGTGGCAAAACGAGGAAACTGGAAGAAAGGGGTTAACCCTGCACGATATTGGAGTGCACTGACACTGGTGGGAGCTTGCACTCTTTAGTTGAACAGATGTAACGGTTAGGCCTTTACGACAAGATATCACATGGTACTGAAGCTTTAGGGTTGTCTCTCAGTTCCATGTAACTTATGTCTCTGCCAAACGAGTGAATGTAAATTTAAATGAAGCTCAACTAAATTAACTCAGTAATGCATTTGTTTGAATTTCTCATACCCTCGCTGTGTCTGTTAATAGCCTCGCTCTTGCAGTCAGCATCTGATGAAACCGTTCTGTAGATTTCACACCTGCTTTTCCAGGTTTATGTCTGTATTTCCTCATTCACAGTGGTCTGCCTGCTATGATACATTAGGTGCAACAGTTCATTCCATTTGCTTCATTTGCTTGCAAAATGAATTTTTTTTTGTCTTTTAAATACATATTGCATAACATGTCAAACTTAAACATTAGCCACCGTTGCACATGCTAAAAAAAAAAAAGTCCCATAAAGCCGGGAAATCATCATGGTTCTGAGGTTAGCAATACGCGGGGCATGGTCTGATGAGATTTTGTGGGTGACTGATGAAAGAATACTTTGCTGTTTCAATGGCCGGGCATGGTATTTCCATATTTAATTAACAGGAAGTGAAGGTAGTGGGCATGTGGGTGGCACGAGAATGTCACTGTAGCTAAAAATCACACTGCACAGGATAAATCGGTCTCACCTGAAATAGACCTGGCTGCATCAGCTTTGCAGAGATAATCACGTTAGTATTTAAGAGTGTGAATACTATAAAATTGCAAAGACAAAAAATAGAAGTCTATGGTTTCTTCACAGACTAGTTCACCAACGTGAAAATCTCCCAAACTCGGCATATTCCTTTAAAACACTGCAAACTTTAATTTCACAGGCGGATGGCTTTGATTTCCTGGACGCAAAGGAGACTCGGACTGGGAGTACGGCCAAGTCATCAGGTGTGACGCTATAGCTCACTTCAGTGTGACCTCAGTTGAATAGCAAAAGCACTTGATACATACATTGTGAGTATTATTAGCATAATGCCAATTTCAGGGGGATAACAAAGTCTTACACGCAGACAGGCCACGCACGCACACATACACACACTTCCACACCCATGTCAACAGAAAGGTCAGCAGGAATATGTATCAGCTCCTCACCTCTCCCTCAGCATAATAATTTTGGGCTGAGTTCGACATCTCTTGCTGAGGGTGAAGAGCTTGTTGATGATGCGCCGGGCTTTGCTCAGGAGCTGCTGCGTGTTGAGCTCAAGCTGTTTGTAGCGTTGGTGAACGCCCGGCTCCGTCGTCCAGAAGTACTGGATGGCGGACGTGTTCAGAGCGTAGAAAGTGGGAAGCTTTCGAACAAAGCTCTGGAACTCATCTGTAAGGCAGACAAAGATGTGAGATGAGAGGTGGACAATGTCATTACAGCAGATTCTACATGTGAACCTAAAAGTCTTGATTCCACAGCATAAAGACCTCCGTCTGGTTTCTAATTCCACCAATAATGTTAGAGCAGACTGTGGTTGATCACATCGAACTAGTCAGTGAAGAATAACACACACCAAAATGTATCTTTTCGCCTTTTAATTGATCTGCATTCACATTGTGACAGTTTGATTTTATGCTCCTAATTTATTGCTTTTCTTTATTACTATAATATTATATTTTATTTTAAGGTTTTATGGGGTGACGGCCAAGTCTCTCTCCTCGCATGAAAAAGAGATCCTTGGTTTCAGTAGGACTAAAGTGGTTCAATGAAGGTTAAATAAAATGAAACACTGGAGTTTTCTTTTTCTTTTAATTTAATTCCAGAAGAGTTTCTTCCTCTTCACAATCATATTGATCTCTTTATTCATTCAAGTTTAATTGAGTTTAGTCCCATCTAGGCTGCTAATTGACAGATTTAGTGATGTTGTAAGTATTTTAGGTTTTAAGTTTCAGCAGGCAGCCGTTTCTGTTTAGAGGTTATCCAAAAGCAAGCTCCTCACGTCTCACAGAGCTCATCTTGGATATTTGCTGTCTCCCCCGGAAGCCCAAAAATATTAACTGTTGTCTCCAGAGGCTAATTAGTCATCCAACAATAACAGACAGCCTCCAAGATTGAGGTCAATCTACTATCTTTGTTCCCTCCTTACAAAAAATATGTATCAGAGGAGCTGTTGTTTGATGCAGAGCCATAGATAAATGGTTGTTGTTAGCTTCTTCTTTTTTTTGTCATTAAAGAACTGCAAGGAGCTTTTCCAAGGTTAATACTGCAGGTCTGTCTGTGAGAAAACAGGGTGGACAAGGAGCAAAGAGGATAATATCTGTCCTGTCCTCAGAGCCACTGTCTGCTGCACACACAAGGCACAGTAAACAGATTACACTTCCAAGACCTTCAATAACAATGCCATCATCATCATAATCATGATTGGTAGAATGGGAAATCGATGCATGTGCGCCGCTGATGAGAAAATGGCTGTGCGACTGTTTGTAATTAGTGAATGTTATCGTGATAACACAGCATCTGATTAGAAAACCAATTATGTGTCAATGGCTTCCCAGGTGATTATGCAATGTGTATTACACATTCCTGTTAAATTAATAAGTTGATTAAACAGCTTGTAATAAAATATATTAAAGGCTATTTGGAGGTCTTTCCATGACCTACATTTTCTAAACGGGAGCGATTCTGCCGGGGAGACATGGTGCAGCTTCTGCGTTTGTCCATGTTAAATAAAGATCATTGCCTTTTGACATAATCATTCCTTTTAAATCAAATAAGGAGTTAAAATGAGTTTGCACTTGTCAAATATATATATATATATATATGTATATATGTATATGTATGTGTGTGTATATGTATGTATATATATATATATATATATATATATATATATGTATATATATATATACTAATATACTATACCTGTGATTTGTTATCCTTCCCCCTCAATACCCAGCATCTTTCCTGACTTAACATATGCACAGGCTTGTTGGTTCCTTCATAAGCAGACAACAAGCCTGTGTCAAGCCATTTACACGAGTCAAACCGGGGGGAAAAAAAGCATATTTATAGCAACATGATGCACGTGGGATTGTCTCCAAATAAAGTGCAGTGCACAGGCGAGTCAATGAAGGAACAGTGCAACAGCCAGGCTTACTGATGTATTTTTAACCATTCTTTAGACGGCAATGAAGCTTGGCAGTACCAAGGATTAAGAAACATACAGACGATCACTATGAATATGATCAGTTTGGTTAAGTTTGTTATGGGATTTGTTGACAGTCAGTGCCACTGATATACAATTTGTGTTTTAACTTTAAGTGATTGAAGAAAAATAAGGGATTTTTAATTGATACTAGAAAATTCTTCGCTAATCCAAACCCATTGGATTTCTAAGAAAAAGCACTGGGCTTGACCAAATCCCAATAGGCATGCAGCGTTGCATGTCTGCAACATAAACATAAACAGTTGCCTCTTTACCCTAATTACGTGTATGTGGAATAACTTTGTTGAATTAGGTAATAAAATTGTATAAAACTTCTATACCAAAGACAAATCCCGCCGCAACCTTGACGAGGTCGAGTCAGTCTTGTGTATCTTCAAATTTCTACACTCAGATCGACTGTAAATCTTTGTTTGTTATTTAATGTGTTTTAGTTAAAGGTTTCACTAATCAAGCTTAACAAATATGCTTAGTAAATGATGGACAATAATAGGTTTAAATAACATCCTCCCCTCTTCTGCTCTATTTAGCCAGAGCTCCCCTGTAAAAACAGAAGACAAAACCACAACTTAACTTCTTTTTTCCCCCCCCGAGAATCCTGTGGAAGGTACAAACTGCAAGGTGCTGCTGAACCAGACCATTATTTTATCACCAGGAAACGATATCTCATCCCTGGACACCCACTCTCTACCCACCATTATTATCTTGTCAGCCACTGAATCCAGGAAGGTAACAGCATTTCCCATTTTTATTATTTTAAAAATAGAAAGCCTGGTCAAATTTGGAGGAGCACGAGCACAGACACTGTGGGGGCATTATTAGAAATTAGATTGGGGTTGGAGCATTATTTGGCCGCTCGTTTCTGAAATGCTGAATCTTGAAGATCATGATCAAATCGCTGGATTAATTTTCAGGTTCTAATTATTGTACGAAACTGCGCCATAAGTCATTTTGGATCATTGCCTATTCAACCAATTAATGCATACACTCACCGACCACTGTATTATTTCAGCCATTATGCAACTGGCTGTTCACACAAATATTTAATCAGCCAGTTGCGTGACAGCAACTCAGTGCAAACTGCTGAAGTTCAAACTGAGCATCGAAATGTGGAAGAAAGGAAAAATGGCGCCATACAGACTGCTGATCTACAGGGATTTTCACACAACCATCTCTAGGGTTTACAGAGAATGGTCTGAAATAGAGGAAATATCTCGTGAGTGACACCTCTCTTGGTGAAAACATATTGGGATCAGAGGAGAATGGCCTGACTGGTTCAAAATGACAGAAAAGCAACAGTAACAACTCACTCAAAAAAAACAACCCTTTTTTTGTTTGAGTGCAAAACAAACCAAACCTTGAAGCAGATGCTGCCTATGGTAGCAGAACATAATTTGGACTCTTGTGTGTTAAGCCAGTCCCACACTAGAGGATAATTTGGCCAGATTTTGGTTCCCGACCTGGCCCTTTCCACAATCTTGGGTACTTTTGGATTATAGGCTGATTTAAACAGATTATCTGGCCAAATGATCCTGTAGTGTGAGGGGTTAACAGACACAATTATAATATCAATCATAATATACGCGACAGAACAGGCATATTTGAGGCAAATTATGATTGAGGCATAAACAGATCCCCACAATAACCAATAAATGTGAGGTGACTGGGCTGCCCACAGTGCAACGAGAATGAATGGGAAGACGGTCTCCCCAGCCTGGTGGACCGTAGAGGAAGAGGACAAGCTTGTGGATTTACGATCACAACCGAATGGAGAACAAACTGACGACGCCTCAGTGTCTATTTTTACATTCTGAAGTCACGTTAAATCACGCATGTTCCTGTGAAATCCCAAGTCCCTGGAATCCCCTCCAATAAATCATTTGATTAAACGCCAAGTGTGTGGTCCTGCATCTTGACTGGATCGTCTAGTCTGTGCTTTCTCGGGATTAAAACATTCTGTGATGAAGTTACAAAGTTCATTGTGTCCATCCACGTTTTTAAAATCAAGTCAGATTTGAAAATCCTCTAGTGTGGGGCTGTCATTAAAGTCTATGAAGAATGAAGTTACTGACCAGGCAGAAGAATTGGTGGTTTCCTAATTGAAGCATATCACACTCAAAGCCAATCCTGTCCACAGTCATTAGACCCAATTTAACAATCACAGTCATGATTACACATCTCCCCACTGCCTGTGTTAAGGTGTTCTCTTTTAAATCAAATGCACAAGTGGATCTCCAGTGGTCTCCAAAGAACTTACTTCCCCCACCGATTATTTAATTCAACACTGCAGTTGCACTTCTCATGGCATCTTGCTGCGTAAGTTATTGCCAGCTGTGCGCTAATCAAGTTGCCCCTAGTATTGAAGTATGTAGCAGGTAATAACAATCTCCGCCGGCAAAGACCACAAAGAACAGCTTATGGTGGGGCTGGACATGACTGAAACAGCATGATGCACTTTGAGCCTGAGGATGCAGCGCACAGTTTCCATAATGACAGCAGGACCGGCACTGAGTGGAGAGAAATGGTGGTCAATATGTGCCTGAAAGTGTGTTTGTTAAGCATGAGTGTGGTTAGACTTTTACCAACTATGGATTAGAGATGGGGAAGATATATCATCTCAGATAATATCCTGATTTAAAGATGTGCACATTTACATTATTGGGTATTTAAATGACTTTGCAAAAGCCAGTGTGTACAGCAGAGGCCTTCCTTGAGCCAGATTCAGCATCACATGACCTTTTTCTAGCGTCCTCCCTTCCACACAGGTCAAGTGTGGTTATGCTAATATGATGAAAACATGGAGACACCACCCCCTGCAACAAAGTTGTTTTTTTTTTTAAATGTTTTATGATTTGCTCTTGCATGTTTCCTGCACAATTTACCTTCCAGCAGAGCATCTGTATGTTTACTTGTATTCCAGGGTTTCTACACTCAATTCAATTACAAGTCTTCAATTTTGGATTCAATGCTAAAGTTGAAGGAAAATAGGAGTTAGAGTTGGAGCAACAATTAATGACGTAAATCATTAAAATAGAATGTCAAAATATTGTTCTCATCAAGATTCTAGCTATAATGTTTTGCCCATACCAATCACCCCTAGGATCCAATTCCAAATCTGCTTATCAATTCACGTTCTTATTGATACCACTAAAAATGGGTCAAATATTTGTGTGTAAAGTGTGAAAAAAAAAAGTCCAACAAAGCATTAAATGAAATACAGTATGTGACAATTAATGTTCACAGTACAACATGTACCTGCACCTGATGTATACAACAACTAACTTAACAGTTCTACATAAATAGAAGTACTTCAGCCTTTTCTGGTAGCACACGTTATATTATTACAGGCCAAGTCCGTCCCTTTAAGAAGGCGTATAAGTAGTTAGATGTGGAATTCTGGAAAGTAAAGTGTAGAACAGATGGTATTCAGTTCCACGAACTTACAATTCTCCATTCCAGTCCCTATGTTTAGCAAACGAAAACCAAGAGAAAAAACTTCAAAAAACCTTCTGCTAAGTCTTTACTCGTGTTTTCACTGTGAGCACAGTGCTTTGCTGATGGCTGTTTACCTGCTTCCCCCACTTTACCCCGCTGACATCAATTTAGGTCAGCTAATAAAAATGGCTGAACAGAAGCAACAGCAGAGCGGCGATAAAGTGTTTAATGGCAGCTAACATCACAGGCAGCTACCAGACAGCAACAACAGCCACAGTTTTTTTCTGTCCTCTTATGTTAGAGAAATTCCATCATCAGACTGGATCTCAACTGCTGACCCAGTCACATTAGAGTAAACACTGGCCATTCATTGAGACACTGAGATTTGCACGGTGCAATTTATCTGTATAGACAGGCTCAAATAGCAGGACGAGGCGGCTGTCTGCATGCAAGAGAAGAGGACCGGTCGCCCTGACAATGCACACTGAGAGATGACAGATGTTAAGTGAGACTTTGCTATGGCATTTCTACAGAGTCAGCTATGCTTTTACTATCTCTGGCTGCTTTTAGGCCGCTGAGGGAAAAATGCTTCAAATCAATGCACACGGCTGCTTTATGGCAATATTGGATTTACAGGACTTTTGCATCAGTGCCACTGGTTTTTAAGTGCTGTAATTTGTCAGACCTTTAATTTAGCAAATTGTTCGACAAACATTCAGTGTTTGAACATCCTCTCAAGTGAGTTTGCAGAGATTTTATAGTATCACAGCATACAATGGATGTTGTAAAAAAAAAAAACAGATTTCCTCTATCCATATTGTTCGCCCTTAAGCTGTTTTTAGAAATGAACTCTGGAAAATGTCCAGAGAATTGAGCAAATTGTCTGAGTACCGTCCCGTTGGTATTAACATTCATCGTCGGTGATGTATTCGCGTGTAGATCTTGCTAAGTACTGGACTGAACCGCTCCCAATCTATCCTGAATGCATACTAATATCCAATCGCAAAAAACACACTCAGAGGTGGTTTGAGGACACGTGGCCACATTACTAAAATGAGCATGAGCAGAATCTGTCTTCAAGCGATCGTCTCCTTGGCTGTTACAGCTCCACTATCTTTTCTTTTGTAATCAACACCCAAACATTGATTTATTATCTTATTTCATGTTATAGCAGTGTATCACTTTGATTTACACGAGTTTCTCCCGACTCTTCCCTGTCTCTGTCACAAACACAAACACATTGACAATCAACAGAGACAGACTTGTTGAAACCATATTGTTCTTGCAAACAGACATGACGTCAATGTGTATTTTCATACAGGGCAGACGTAAACTCAACATGCGACTGAATCACCAAGAACGGACATTGGGTTACAGACTTTGATTTCATCTACGGTTCGGTTTCCGAAATAAATAACCCTAATAATTATTGTTTACTCATTACTGTCCAATTTGCAAACATTTGTCAACGTCTCCACGAATAAACCTGATGCTCCTCCTGCTGTTTTCACCCATGCATGGCGACGTTGCACTCAAATCACTTTCATTTTAATCACTTTCCCTCTTGAATGTCTCTTCACCGGGGAGGTGCCGTTTTTGAAAGGAAAATAATCAGTAAATAAGACAAACAAGTAATCTTGTATTTTTGAACGGTCTATGGGAAGTCACATAGCAGTGCTACCTGAAAATAGGGTTTCTCCAAATGCCACGGTGTAACTCTAACACTGAGTTTGATTAGTTGCAGCAAAGGGAAAGAACTTGCAGTTAATGAGATGCCTTAACATTTTTTTCTCTATTTAATAAGTTACTTTACAGCCAACCTTCACACTGGGACTTTTAGGAAGATTCATCAAAACTATGTCTTTTCAGTTAATAGGAAAGAGATGGTCTTCTGTTTTGTTTGTGTTCAATTTTGTTTCAAAGTTGCGCCAGTGTGTAATGATGAATTCCCATTACATGGATTGGAGGTAATTGTCCCTTGTTTTTATGGTCTCTCTGTCCTTGTTTATTCTTTGCCCATCGACTTTTCTAAAAGCAGGGTCCAATTTGTTGCCTGATTGCAGTCATCAAATGTGTGCAAAAAAAGGAGAAATACTGACCTGACTCCTCAAAGTCTTGGTTGGCCAAATTCCAGGAATCTCGGATTTGCAGTAAACTGGTTTCCATAGCCCTCAGATTCACCTCAGGGCAATTACACTGTGGGTAGTCCACCGCACACTGGCACCAGCAGTCATTGTCCCGGCACACAAACTGGCCCTCCTCATTACAGCCAATGTAGCTGAGAGCTGCCTGCACGAACCTGGCCCTCAGATACTCTGGCAGCACGGCCTGCAGACCTGAGGCAAGGACATGGACATGGAAATGCCACATAGATGAGTGAAGAGGGAACTGTAAGCACTTTGGGTTTTACAGAAAATGTGTTTAGATGTGCTGCTGCATGCTGGATCTGTAAATTGCTCAAGGGCGACACTCATTTTCTCTGCTTTTTTTTTTTTTTTGCCACACTTGACATATGCTTGGTGTCACATGCAGTATGCTGAGATTCACTTAAAGTTTTTACAGCACACAAGTTCTGCTGCTTTTGTTCTGAATGATTACTGCCGCAAATTCACTTCAGAACTCTGCGAGCATGCATGGCAAAGAAAAAACAAAAAAAACTAAAAAAAAGGGGGGGCGAAAGAGTGATTGAAGCTAAATTTGTTCTGACACTCTAATGTTGCAGTTATAAGCTTGCCAGAGAACAGACAGTGTGACAATTTCATCAGAAATTGGGGGAGTTCAATTATGGATGGCCAACCTTGCAAATGAATCTTGTTTTCAGGGCTCTGAACCAAAACGGAGCTGACAGAGTCGAGGTTGTCATAGTTACTGCATCCGAGAGGGCCCGTCCTTGTTTCGGTCACCTTAAGGGAGAAAAACAGAGGCACATAACAATAATCCACACTGAGAAGGAAGACCACTAATGTCATTAAATATACAAAAAAGAGATAAATGAAATAAATAAAGGGGGGGAAACTAGCAAACGTCACGCAGAATAAGATTAACGACATCCTTCCTGTTTGCAATGTGCTCTCTTGAGAAACAAAATATATTACGCATTATTTAGACTTCTCTGTTGTGCAAATCATATTTAGGATAATGACTCAGTGAGCCAGTGGCTTGGAAATTGAGTTGTGATAAGGATCCCCGGAGTAAAGCATAATGAGTAAGTTGCGGTGTCATCTGTCAAATCCATCTCCACATTGTGTTTACCTATTACAATGCCCACTGACAAGACATAACATGCAGAAATCCATTGTGATGCCAGCGTACGCGCGTCTTATTCAGTTATAAACACACCTAAGGATTTGTGTAATTGCCTGATGCAAAATTGTACACCAGATTCACAATATTGTAACAGAACTAAACGGGCTGTAATTTGATTAGAGGATTGGCAACACAATCAACTTGGATCTGTGGGCCTTTTTTTTTCCAAATAAAGCATGGAAGAGTATTTCTGTTTTACTCCTGCAATATTGCACACTTACTTTTAAAATGTGTCAACTGTGTTAACGTTAACTCCATCTATCATTTTGATTCCATGCATACTTATGCCCTGTCTAAACTGTGTGCACACACAATGGCACTCTGAACTCCTCAGCCTCTACCAGCACTGATGAGTGACATCGCTTGAGGCAATTTCAGATTGTTCACAGCCCCCCGTCCCCCCAGAGCTCCAAAGGTCTTTACACTTCTTTTCTTAGAGATGCAGTAATAATCCCTGAAAACCTGTGAAATTGAGCTCCCTATGACTAATCCAAACATGCACTTGGTTTGATCAATATTCACTTCTCATGGTTCTTTCAATTTAATGTCTCACCACCTTGCAACACATTTAAACTGCTTTTTTTATTGATACAATGTTGTAAAACTATAGACCAATGCGATCCATTACTTATGCTCTCTTATGTTTTACTATGCTAGGTGTTCTATTAAACTCCACATACATGTGCAAACATCAGGCACAGCATTGGTGTCATAACCCGATGCTGTGCCTAGTGGGGGGCACGGCACACTATCACTGACCTAAATGATCCTCAGAAAAGCAAATAGGGTTAGCAAATAGCCTATTTTATAATGGTGTGTGTGTGTGTGTGTATATATATATACATATCTGTTTTTATGGTGCATTTCTAGTCTTGATGACCACTGGAGGCCCATTTATAAAAACCGGAGACCGACGGAGCCTTTTGTCCGTACTTAGCTTTCATTTCATCCATTGTGTGCCAAAAACAGACAGAACGGAGCAATACCACTGGTAATCTTCGGGGCAGTATAGAGTCAGTCAGGAAAACAACAAAGACTTTATACGGGCATTTATAACTAGTTGCCATAGTTCACTGGATTATCCCTGGAGTCAGAAAAGAGAGTGACTGTCAAGCATTAGGCCCTCATGCACTGGTGCTGACATACTTAAATATGTGTGGTCTAACATTCCACCACTGCAAAATCCACTTGCGTTTCAGTCTATTTTGGATCAAGTGCAATAAAGTAACCTCTTCAATGGTCGCCATGTTTGTTGATGCCTGCAACTGGTACTGCCCTCTAAAGCAGGGGTGTCAAACATATGGCCCGGGGGCCAGAACTGGCCCACCAGAGGGTCCAATCCGGCCCACAGGATGAATTTGTTAAAATTTCACACTACGATTACAATCTAAATCTATTCCAGATACCTGTGACTAAATGTTTGTGCCTTTATAGAGCCAGTGTGATGTGTAAATAGCACATTCAGGCACAATATTGTTGAAATTGCACTTATATTTCTCAAGAAACTTCATGTTTTGTAATAATATCCTCCATTAAATGTAAAACAAAGGAGAAAAAAAGCAAGGAGTTCTTGTTGTTAATAGGTTATTATGCTATTATTTTACTATTTTTACAGGTCTGGCCCACTTTAGATCAAATTGTGCTGTATGTGGCCCCTGAACAAAAATGAGTTTGACACCCCTGCTCTAAAGGAAGTATGTAGGGTAGTGACAGAGATAACGTTTGGGTATTTGGGTAACAGTTTGAGTATGAATGGACCTTAGAAGTACTTTACACTGCACTTTGCCACATTCAGTGCTGCCAGGACCACTTTAGGTTTAAAGGGGGTGAAGGGACACTTCAGCAGCCAGGATCCAACCTCCAACCTTCCATTTACTTTGACAACAGTGAGGGGCCTCACATAACACTTGGACTCGTGATGGGAATGTCGTCGATTGTTGTTGACATTTTATGAGTGTAACAGTAACACTGCGATATGACTGGTGTTTGAATGGAATGTTGAATCCTCAAAGTGTCTTATTTGTTTACCCTGCTTGTATTGTCACATCAATGGACACTTGACATGCTTTACTCTCTGAAATATTGTTTCCCTCCATGGACAATAAAGTTCCCATTTTATTCTAAATGGGTTTGGTTGTTTTGAAGGTGTTCTCGACAAAGTCAGAAAAAATAACAAAACAGCAAAACAGACTTAAATCATGGGCTGAAAGGCAGCAGGAGCAGCAGACCTCACACTCGGAGCATCTCTCCTTTCAGATGCTGCCACAGGAGCTTTTGAGCCGAGGTGCAGCCCTTTGAGGATTGAGCATGTCGCACCTAGTGGAGCGACCTGCTCAATCCTCTTTGTGCTGTAGAGAACTGAGAAAACGGACTGGGCGAATTCACATGTAGCCTTATCCAGCCATAATGTACAGGATGTTTTTTGTTTGTTATTTTGTGCACACAGCACGGAGATCCGTAAATACATATGTGCTCAACAATGTAACAAGTGTTTTTTTTTTTTTCTCCTCCAATTGCTGTGTACCTGGGGTGAACTTGAAAACAAAACTACAGTGGGACTGCGTCATCCATATGTGTGATTTTTTTCCAATCATAGCCAATCAAGCCACCTTTTTTCCCCTGCTCTCCTGTAGTTTTCAGAATGTTGGCCAATTTAATGATGGAGAAAGAGCACAGCGAAATGCAGTTTTCACTCCCAGCGGAAACTGATGTCTGTGTGGGAGGGGTAAAGTTTCCATGAGAAAATGAAAATAATTGACACTCCAAGACAGAGACTGAGGGTTGGAGGAGTGCAGCTTGAGGAGAGAACACATTTGGTTTGCTTGAGTTTTTCTTGTCCCGGGAGAACTCTTGTACAAATCTAGGAAATGGTTCACTGACATCTATTGAGGTGCCAAACAAATTGGCAGAATTTGTTGGTGTAGCTCTAAGACAGGGTCATTTTCAAGGCTGTGTGAGGAAGATTTGGCCTCCTTTATTTATCTCCATGCCACATGTGTTATTATGGCATTTCTGTGTATCAGACAATCTGTCACAGAACAGCTATGTGTACATAATTAGCAGTGAGACATGACTGACAGATGACGGCTCTGTTTCACAGACGCCATTGGAGGCACGATCTGCTCTGTCATGAGTGTCCGATTTGAGTCCAATTTATTGCAAATGACTCAGGGAGTGCAGTTGTCAAAAATATTGACATTAATCAATGCTAAAACTTAGTGATGGATTAAAACTATTGATACCAACAGTGCCCTCTTCTGTAATGTTAAAATACAATGTTATTTTCACAGGACAACACAATTATTTGAGCCTACAAGTTACTAAATTGAAGTCCCTAAATTGAAGCCGAGAAAGTCGACCAGCAACGAGAAAAAGAGAGGCAGTCGGAAATTGTATCAAGTATTTAATATTATCCTGGGCTTGAGTATCATGTTTGAAATCCCAGTATCATGACATACTAATCAGGAAAAGGCTGCTGTTGCCTGTTGCCTCATGGCAAAATGAGGGAAAAACTAAATTGGACTGAGCCATGTTGCATGTTTTCTTCGTGTCTGCGTAGGCTTTCTCCTCCCACAGTCCACAGACATGTAAAGTGCCTTGTGGATGTGTAAAAAAAAATTGTGTAAATGGTTGTTGGTTTCTGTGATAGACTGGCAGTCTGTTCGGCTTGTACTCAAAGTATCATCAAGTATGACACAGGACATGAGAGCGGGAGATAATTAATTAATTAGTTCCACTCTCTGTAACAAAAGCCAACATCCTGAAAATGCACTGAGTAAAAAAAAAAGGTTTGTGTCAAAAAGTTATGGAGAGGCTGGTGCTAATATAAATAAATGAGAACATGGCTTAATGACAGCAAATCTGACAGACTGTGGCGGACAAGATAATATTTCTTGTGTAGCATCTGTTGCTTGATTGGACTTATTTATGAGGAAAAATTAAGGGAACGCATCCTCTTCTTGTTTTTCAATCAGAACTCCAATTGTGTGCCGGAGAGACATGGTTGCAGTGGGACAACTGGAGGTGTTGAAGCTGCTCAGGGAGATGATGAACAGCTTCACTCCACCGCGACGTGTGTGTGTGTGTGTGCTTCTATTACCAGTTGGGGTAGCGATCTATTAAAAGGCACACAATGTTTTTCTGCTGGCGTGACTCCAAAGCACTTTCTGTATTTACATTTATTCCAAATGAAAATCTGATTCAATGTGTGGGGTTGACTGAATACAATAACACAAAGTAAAGTGAAAAGTCAGCATCTTTGATGTTGACTGCTTACATTTTCTGAAGCTGTCGGGCTACAGAGAAACTACACTGCCGAGATTGGTGAATTAAAATAATGGAGGCAAAGAGGTTTCAATACATATTAATTCATTTTTGTTTTTGTTTACGTTGAATATGTTGATGATCTCGCTAAATCTAGCTGTATAGTCTCTACAAATGAGAAAGAAGTAAAAGGAAAAGAAAAGTGGATCTTTTCACACCCTGTTCACTTGAATGACCCGGTGGTGAAATTGTGATTTTGAAACACTAATGTGCCTCGGAAAAGTAATTTGAGTTGTGCTTCAAACTGAGACGCTCCACAGCCTTATTGCAAAGGCCTCCTTTATTATATTGAGCCAATGATGCTCAATATAATATCAGCGAATATGTAAAACTATGCACATAAACCAGAACGATCTAAAATGTCATTACATTTCAAGCTGGAGTGAAGAGTCAAACAATGCCACTTGGGAGTGGATTGTTGCCAATTAATCACAAGATGTTTTACACTGAACATCTAAAATTGTTGGACAGATTAAAAAATAAAAACTACATTTGGTGATCCAAATGGAGTAAAGTTAATTAAAAATGTGTATGAAATTGAGTTGACATAACTTGTTAATTGTAAGTTGTTATGTGAGTGAACCTCATTCATTAATTAAGTCCTTTTCTTAAACATTTAAGAACAGTTTCATCTCAGAATCAGTAGGAAAAAGGTGAATTGTAACATCTCTAACTCATTATTGAGTTTCTATAACTGATTTCATGCAAACAGAGATTGTTTGCTTTGAAACCACTTCTTCATTCAACATTTTCGAAACTTCTTTTTTTGTTGCTGTATTCTAGGATCTAAAATGTTTGATTATGAGAAAACCTACAGCTTCTGAGTTCCAGATTTGAATAATCCCCCAGATGGTGGTTTATTAAAATCTGTGACACAGACTCCGTGCTGCAGCACAGTGATTGCAGAACTGCAAAATATAAACGAAAATGTTCACGAAGAGATTCTGCCCTGTGTGGATATTTGACTCAGGATCGGAGAGTCAGCTAAGTTTAGCCGATCAAAGACTGCGTCGTGATAAGGACGGAGTGACATTACAGCAGATTTGTGCCTGACAAGAAAGAGGGACATTGAAAATCGTCTGATTTTTTTTTTCTCTTCTCTTTTTAGCTCATGTTGATTTCTTCACAATCTCAGCTCAGTCATCTTTCACAAAAGCCTGATATAGAGCACATATATATATATATATATATATATATATATATATATATCCAGGCTGCACAGGCAAAGATAAAGTGCCATCCTGAAGGGACATCCATCTCCTCCTTCTCCGTTAGTCTCAAATTATTGCCAAACACCATGACGGTGTCTCCTTTTAATATTTTCCCAAAGGTTCAATAAAAGTAAGCACATCCCTTTGCTAGATTAATGACAGAAACAGTGGTTTCCAGCCCAGAGGAAGAGGAAGAGTTTTGCCGCTGTGGGCTGAAATATTCTTTCTTTTGACGTCTACTTTTTTTGACGACTCCAAGGTCAGTGCAGAGACGAAGCACAAAGAGTAAAAGCTGGGAGCCTTGTTATGTATTATCCACATCATTTTGGTCTCCAGCTCAAAAATACTAGGTAACTGCAGAGGCCACCGTTTGTCATCGTTACAAAAAAAGACATCGAGTGAATAACTGACTTCCATTCTCTTTTAATATTGATGCGTTAACACAATTAATTAAAATCTGAGGAGCCTCCACAGGGAGCTGCAGATTAATCCCTAACATAGACAGATGTCGAACTTAAAGGGGGAAAAAATGGACCAAATGCAAATCTAAAGATGACTTTTCTATGCATAGCAATGAGACCATCTGCAAAAATAAAGAACCCAGTGGAGCAGAGCATGTGTGCACAGTCAGACTGTGCTATTAGGAATCGACCCCAAAAGAAAAGTCCTTTGCTTTCCCCTTTTTGATTTCATCACTTTCAGCACCTCATGGGGCTTCTTTTTTTTTTTCTTTTCTTCCCTAAAAGGGGAGAAAACACACTTAAAATGCAAAATGTAAATGACAACGGATCAGTCGGTGGGGGAATTATTAATGTGCCATAATTGAGTACAAGATAATTGTGCTGACTGTGTTGGAATAACTAACAGCTGCATTTAATGGAACATTTAATTGCACTTAAAGGCTTTTCTAGAATAAGCAGTTTTTGGTGCTTACACATGCTGTGGATGTGACTTGTTTATCTTATCATTATGAATTTCACTTTGCCCTACAGGCATGGTTTCTGGTGTCTCCGTAGTGTCTAATTGCTCCCGTAGAATGTATTAATCCTCAAAGTATTCCTTGCGCAACTTGTGCTATCGGGACCTTTTTATTTAACTAGAGACTGACTGATATTACTGCAGTAATACATAATTATTGTGCGGTAAATAAAAAC
This sequence comes from Solea senegalensis, assembly GCF_019176455.1. Lineage (NCBI taxonomy): Eukaryota > Metazoa > Chordata > Actinopteri > Pleuronectiformes > Soleidae > Solea > Solea senegalensis. The sequence continues at coordinate 19,048,979 of NC_058034.1, forward strand.
AAAATGACCACATGGAGAAGTGCAGTCTCTAATATGTCAGGGATTTTGTTTTATGAATGGCCTTTTGGTGCAAAACATATTTATTAGTTTGTGATTATAGCGTAATTGCAATTACTTCATTTTGTAAGGACTGTGGTCTCTCAGCATGGACTTGAAGGAACAAAATATGTAATCAATTAAATGAGGATTAGAAGAAAAGTAAACACAATCATTTGTGTTAGCTTATTAAAAGCTAACAACTTTTATAATTTGCAGAGAAATTGTACAGAGCAGGTATAAGGGGGTTCATTTATTTCCATACACACACACATATAAGCTGTATATGCAACAAATTGACCCATCTGCAAAAAGTGAGGCAGACACAAATTAGCACAACTAAATTATTAAGTTAAGAATCACAGATGGAAAGAAATATATATATATATATTTTTTTTTTTCCACCCTCACCACATGGTACACACCCTGCAGCCTTCTTGATTAGAGGGCAATTAAATATGTTGTATTTATTCATTTATTTATGTCTTTATTTGTTCATTTATTTGGGAAATTGCAGAGAAACATCTGCCATCTCAGGTTGACTCGCTGAATTAGGAGCGGCAGCGCTGTCAGGTGCCACCAAGAAAACCAACCGGATACAAACAAACTAACAAAAAAAAAAAGTTTTTACCAGCGGAAACAACTGTGGTTAAGAACTGCTGCCATCGTCTCTCTTGAGAGCACAGTTGTTATTTATTTACTTTTCCTTTCCTTTCAGTGATACAATATTAAGTTTGACGCAATAACCACGACAGCCCTGTGATGTATACTAGTGAGCTACAAAGCAACAAAAGCTCATCTATATTTATGAGATCCTATACAGTATATATATATATATGTATATATACTGTACGCCACAGCTTAGCTGCTGTTTATTGTTATTTACAAAAAAGAAAAGATCATTTCGACGTATAAGCTTGCGGAACTCTACATATCTCAGGTAACTTTGTTCTCCGGGATTAAGATGTGGTCACTGCCAATGACATCGTTACCATCAAGCCATTCACTGAGCCCTTGTGCCCCATACGGAAGCCACTGAATTTGCTCCTTTGCCTCCATTCATTTAACTTCCTTCTTCCACGTGTCTGTGTATCCAAGCAGCAAGCAAATACTCCCCAGTGAGCCCTGAAGACATCTTTTTTTAGTTCTTGCCACATCGTGCACTTTGTCCGTGGAAATAGTGCTGCCTGCTGCCAGACATGTTGTTCATGGGAGAAAAAAAACACGAAACAACAACACTGCTGCTTGGAAAAGTTCCACTGGGTGACAACACAGCAGCCCCGTGCACACTCACGGTGGCTTAGGACGTGTCCTTTTAACTTTTACAGCCGGGGAGAGTCTGAGCCATCATAACTGGCTGGATCGCGGCACAGCTGCCTCCGTTTTACAGTTGTTTGGTCTGGAGCTGTCACGAGAGACTATTACGCACATGCACACACACTCAGATACACTTTATTTGATAAATTGCAACATGGAATGTGCTGAAATGTTACAGTCACATAAGAAACAATAAAATAATAAGAAAACCATTCTTATTTCTTTGGTAGGCAGGTAGTCCTAATATACTGTGAATACACATCTAGGCTTCTCTAAGAGCTAAATTTATGAATAATAAATTGAATAAAAGGACCATGATAAAAGGAAATTATGCTGCAAATAGACTGTTAAAATACCCGTGCTATCTAAAATCAGATTATGCCTTCCACCATGTACTGATTGATGATAGCCTGCGTGTTCTTGGTGTGTGGCCTCAGCAGGGCAACACAGCGCTTCGCATTTTACCATCGTCAACCCCTACAAATGCTTGTGAGGCACATCCATTATTTAAAAAAAAAAACATACGGCTTTAATAGTATTATAAGCCTGGGAAGGCGGGGAGTGTTTTACTGATGAAGATTCATCACTGCTGTGAATCCCTCATATGAATAATTCCACCAAAACAGCATAAAATGTCACTTAGTGAGCCGGTGGTGTCAGATATTTGAGCAACAATGGACTTTAAATGGGTGCACTTTCTACTCACTGGACAAGAAGAAGGAAAAAACCACAACAAGACGGCATTAATGTTTCATGAAAATCATCGCTCATTTCAAAATTGCCTTATTTGGCGCACCTTCAAGAATAGTCGTCGGCTTAATCACCACCATGCAGAGTGTGTGTGCAAATCCACATTTGCATCAGAGATGCATTTCCGCCTGTTTATTCAGTCTTTGAGGATTTCAGTGCATGTTTTAAGACCACTTTGTTGCACTGGCTTACACTCTAATGTCAAGCGGGGAGGGATAAGCTCATAAACTATAAGCAAGAAAAAAAGGGGAAGACGGTGGGGAAAATAGCATCAGAATGAGATTATTGTGTGCCCTGAAAGAGAGAGAGGAAAAAAAAAGATGCCACTCAAAGCCACAGGGGAACCGAGGGAACCTTTGGAAGAAGAAAGTAGAATTTAATACTTTATATACTGTTATACAGTATTTACTCTGTTTCACTATGGGATATTAAGCTGTACTGTTCGCAGAAAGTACCAGACGCTTGAAAGTGGACCAAGTGAGAAAATGCGATTCCATATAGTGTTGACGCTCTTCCGGGCTTTGCTTCTTTTAACCAGCTGCAGATTAAAGATAAAAAGCCATCGCTGCAGGAGGTGGAATTTCTTCAAAATGTCTACATCGACAGTCTACGGCTGCACAACTAATCATGAGATAATCAAACGGCAAGATAATAAACTGTATATCTGCAATATCCAAATCAAAAGACAAAGATTATTTGATTGATTGTTTTTTTTTCACAGTGAAATACTGCAGTGCTGCAAAAATTCACTTGCTCTACAGACAAGGACAATAACAGATAAGATTGTCAAAATCAGCAAAATCAAGATTTGGATTTTGCAGTACCAGTTTCCAATCATAACATCATAACCATAAAAATCATAATCATAACATATGTCAGATACTACAGATTCATGCCCACATATCATATTCTTTGATTATGACATATCAAGCAACAACACGTGTATAGATCATGTTAAAGTGCTGACGAACAGTAATCGTCATCATTTCATTCTGAATGATGACGATTATGTCCCAAATTGTAACCCACAGTAGCCATCACCTGATTCCAGAAGCTTAATTTTGTTATAAGTTATGTCCTTCTTGTTCTTCTTTTCCAGTAAATGAAGTGCAACACTGCATGACTGACTGAACACTCAGGGCTCAAACAGCAAAGTGGGTCAAACGTTCCATATTACTTCTCCTCCCTGTCAATGATATTCTCCTCCCGAACTTTAGTTTAATGAATCTTCAATATGGCAGAGCCTTGGCTGTAAATCAAAGGTAAGTACACGTATTGACGCAGCGTTCTCCGTGTGCCTTCCGCGCCCCGATCCAGGCTAAGAAAGGGCTGCTTGAGAATGTCCGTCTGTCCTTCATCTCCGCGACACGTCGACGTGTCGCAGAAATGTTTGAAAAATGACTCGCGAAGCAAATTACTGAAATGAAAGAGCTGATTCATCGTGCTCTGTAACATGGGATCCCTCCCCCCCGTCCCCCGTCCCACCTACACTATCTCCTTTTTCCTGTCTTTGATTATTTTCCACTGCTAATGTGCTCAGACCTGCAGGTCTCCAGGCCAGACATTTTAAATGTGTTATCTCTTTAAAGCAGGGGAACCAGACTTTGTCTTGGCATCCGTCTTCATTGGTGTAAGAAAAACCTGTTCAAAATTAAAGGCTGCTGATGCTGAGAATATTTCACATCAGCCTCCTGAAAATGCCTCACAAACAAATGTACCCCAGAGGACTTTCACTCTATTCATCTCAATCAGCAGGGTTTTTAGCAGGACCTTGGTTCAGTGGCGGCTGCCAAATCAGCTCTATGTCCTCTTGCCAATTCACTTTAGAGAATGTAGAGTTTTTATCTCCGACGGACTATATAGTGACGCATCAATAACTGCAAGTCCATGAAAAATGGGCCACGATTCAGAAAAAGGCAAGCAATTTAGTTTTTTTTTAGCCGCAGCTTCAGAGCCTTAATGATGGAAATAGCAGTGTTTTTACTTCTTAGTGGAGATTGTATTGGCTTCGTGTTACTGACACCCATTTTTTTTTTTTTTTTTAAATGAAATGAAATCTACTTACAGTAGTTATCAATTCATTGATGTATCGTGAAAACAAAACCCCCAAAGCATTACATTTACAAGAAAGGACCAATACATCACTAAAGTTACAGAAATGATATGAGTGAGAACAGATATAACTCTTTTGAAATTGATAAAGGACGACAAAAAAAGGGAAAAACAATACCTAGTCTAGTGTACGAGGAGCAATTGCCCCTTTCAATTACACAGTATGTTACCAGGGAACGTGTGCACCACCTGTCCTCCATCCCACCATGTGGTTCGTGTAATTTCATTCGGCAACCAAGTACAAACAATTAGTCAACTAAATCACCGTGTAATTTTGTGAAATGAACAATAATAATAATAATTGTAGTCATTAAAATATGTTTCTAAAAGCATTTTTCTTGCATTTGTATCAGCTTTTTTAACAAGACTGGATGAGATGAGACAGATCCACTTGATTTTGCATTTTGCAAACAGGTTCTTAATAATCTCAGTGGGATTATTTATTGGATAAATAAAGGTTAAACATTATTATGTTTTTTTTCATTGTGTTATTAAACAGTGATTAGGGCTTAACGATTTGGATAAAGTAGTAATTGCAGTATACAGCATTTAAATCAAGGTTTAATTCAGTATTTACTGTTATATAGATTAAAAACAAGATAGAGCGCTACCACATGAGATACCATCAAGTGATGGTGCCTCTTGAGGTGATAAGTCAGCAGAGGTCCACCCTGCCGGAAATTATTGGAAGAAGACGAAAGTAGAGGTCTCAGACCCCCCCATTTTTATTTTTAAAGTCTTATATTTTCCTGTTTTTGAGCTATGTAGTTTTTCCAGGATAAAGGGTAATGATGCCGGTATAATATGGATTGGAATCACATCACATCACATAATAATGGCTTTGTGTTTTTGCCAAATTGATATTTTAATTCCGTGACCTTTCTTCAGTCATAGGATGACACCTGAGCCAGCTCCATTTTCTATTGAAGACCATTAAATCTGCAAATGCCACTAAATGGATCTTTTGAATTGAGATTTTTTAGATGCTCTTCCATTTCGTCCCATCTATTTTACGCTCAATTGATTTCAGGTCATTTTCACATTATCGCATTTTTCCTTCACAAAGTCTAACCATTGTCTCATGCCAAAGCACACATTTGCAAAATGTCAATGCAGCAAAGTGACTCCACCACAGATCTAAACATAGGTAATATGAGATTGATTCTGCAAAGAACTGTTGCTCGTGAGGCGTTAATGTGATACATCCAGTCCCACGGGCACAAATAGGCGGAATCGCAGTATACAGCATATGCATAGTATGATAAACAGGAAGCGGGGCAGTGTCCCCAGATGGGTGTTTTCAATTTTACCTACACTCTGTAACATTAATCTGTTGTTTACCACAAACAAATACACACACAGCAAAGCGATATTATACATATAAGGAGCCTGATTCCTCACAAAGTAAAGAGAATTAAGTCTGAGCCACAAAGGGCAAACTAGCTGCATTCAATTCATTCCACTTGATAACTACTGACAGAGTGATGAATGAACACACCCTGAAGGTATGAGGCAGTAAAAGATGCAGGAGTTATATTTACATCATAAGCATATTTTGATATGCATAGACTGCGGCTCCTAATAACAAGCCTATGCGTACACACATGGACGCGTCGGGAGGGAAGTAAACAATACCGCTTGCTTCATCTCCTCTCTTGGCTGACCTCGCCGTCACTCTCTGACTCGTCTCCTCCAGTATCACATCAAAGTGTCGTCGGGTTAATACTATAATTGAAGGTTAGGATGTAAAAGGTATGTTTATCATCAAAAAGCTAAAGAAAAAAGAAAAACAGCAATTCAATAGGTCTGCTTCTTTGCTCATACAGCGTGTCACTGCTCAGTGGACTTAATTTATTGTTTTCCCCGTAGAGCAGTGGTTCTCAAACTTTCTCAAAGTGAGAAAATATTGAGCTCTTGAAGTGTCGCCATTATCGCAAACGTTGAAAAACAGTGGTGTAAATGGGCCGAGGAAACTCTGCAGCTACGGACTTTTCACAGGAGGCAATAATTTGCTCTCTCATCATCCTCATCTTCCTCACACACTGGTATAGTGAAATTAGATTAAGATGGAGCGACTCTAAGGTGACTGTAATTATTATTGTTATTATTGTTATTGTTATTGTTATTATTATTATTATTATTATTATTATTATTATTAATAATAATATTTTTTTTACTTTTTTTGTTATTTGTTTCATCTTCTATGCTCATTGGTCATCTATCTATCTATCTATCTATCTATCTATCTATCTATCTATCTATCTATGCTGCCATCATTTACAGAAAAATAAATGTATGTGAAGCTCTTGCCATTGCCATTCAGTGTTTTGCTCCAGTTCGGAGTAAATGTAAGAGGTTTCCTCAACAAAATATCTTCCCCTTGAATCATTTTGCAATTTGCCCCTGTGAAAATACTGATTTATCAAATCAACACATAGGTAGACACTGTCTGAAGGTCTGTCCACTATGGACGGTTAATGAATTTAAATCGAAAAGTTCAGAGAGGCCTTGAGGATAGAGGGTGCCTTCCGGGGGCAGTCGTGGTTCAGCGGTAGAGCAGCAGGTCGGCGGTTTGATCCCCAGTTCCATGAGTCTACATGCTGATGTGTCTCTCTCTGGGAAACGCTATACATAAAAATGTGGATGTAGTGTTTTGGTTTCAGTGAAGCTAATGAGGAAGAAAGAGTAAACTGAATAGTTACCAGGGGGGGCGACTCCTCAGCAAAAGAACGCCAGTTAAATTGAAGTGTATAGAAAAATGAGCACACTTCCCACTTGATTTACAAAGTCAGCAACCATGTTGCCTGGTCACGGTTGACTTCTGTGGAATTTCATGGTTGCAAAAGTTCAGATTCTTATCGGTAACGACACAAACACTGTCGCCTGGGCAGAACACTTAACCCCAATTTGCAAACTGACAACTTGGAGCTGGGGTTGACAATAGCTCTACATTTACGACCCACTCAATTTGACTCACTTGTAGATCAGCACCCAAAAATACACAGGCCTGTATCAGTGAGAACTATTTAACACATTGTATCTTTAGTATTTGACTGACAGCTCACTTTATTTGAAGAAAATAACACATTAAAATAAGCTAAACCTGCTGATTGTATGGTTTCTATCCGAATGATCCAAACGGGCCACGATTTCATTAATTCTATAGTGCGTGAGCTAATCTATACCACTTGCCTTTGTTTTGAAAAATAAGATAATTATGTTTATCCACCGAAACAAAATCTAATTTGAACAATGTCTTAATGGAAATTCTGTGGCCATTCGTGAAAAAGAAAATCCAACAAAGGAGCAATTTAAAGCTTCTGCAAATGAAAATGTGATTTTATTATTTATTTTTTTTTTTCTCTATTATGGGTGACAGAGAAAGTCAGGCTTTTACCTTAATGGCAGTGGATGCGATCTGGATGTGATGCAGCTTGTGCAGAGTGCTCTCCCTGTCGATAAAGTAGGAGGCAGCCAGCTGGTGCAAAGCTTCCAGGGTCACGGCTGTGCCATTGGATTCACTTCCTTCAGTCGTCCGGCTCAACTTTCGCTTGTCCACAAAGATCATTAATGACTCCTCTCCTATGAACACGAGCAGCACACATACATATATCAACATTCGACCCTCAGCAACATACACAAGGTGCTCTCAATGGCATTGGAATAAATGTTAACCTGGAACACCTGCTTGTTTATACACTCACATACGCTGGGCAGGAAAAAAGGACAGACTTCTGCTGATGAAAAGCTGCTGAGAATCTTAAGTCTGGACGGTTTTATCCCACACTCAAAAATTATTGATAATAAATCTGCAGCTCTAGTGCACAAATGGAGATGCTGTCTGTCAATACGGGCCCTGCCAAAGCTGTGAGAGGACAGCATTGACAGAGACAGGATCAATAGAGACATCTTTTCTAACAGCATTAGGGTTTTATAGCCAACACAGATTTTAATTTGGAGAGAATATGGCACTAACATACAGTGCATTGGCACTTGGGACCGATAATGCGTAACACTTGCCTCCAACTTTTTAACAACTCGTCCAGTCCATTTTTGAATCCTGAAAGCTTTAAAGACCATGAAATAAACCATAAAAGTATGGCATCATTTTATGTGTGCTAACATTTGTTCTTAAACATTTCAGTCCCTGACCTTTAAAATAATGACACCCAGAGACTTGGTCCCCTTTTGTCCCAAATGACATAAAACACATGATATTTTTATTTGTCTGTGTTGCAAAGCAACAGAAGGTACATTTTTGCAACATTTAGTGACATTTTAATAATTTTAGTGGCTGGAAATGACCTCCAAATCTCCTTTTGTGCCCTACAACACATCTGGGCATCCTGACCTTTTAGGTTGGGCCCCACTGTGCTCAAAGTTAATGATGGTGAACATGCACATCACCCCTTTTCTTCTGAAGGAGCAGGGCCAGTAGAATACACAGTGCAATAGAGCCCACACACACGTGGCAACAGAGTGAGTGTAAGGGCTTTAACCACTGTGCTATTAGACATGACATTGCAGGTGTAGCACTGTTTAGCCAAGCTAAGATAAGCATCCACTTGTTTAGATTTAAAGGTGTAGTTAGTCACATTTAGGAGGGTTTTTTTCAGGTGTGAAAGTGTATTATCGCTTTAGAATAAAACACGTTTTGGTTTTCATAGCCTTTAAATAGGCCTTTTGGGGAAGGAGGGGGTCCTGTATTTGATGCGGTCTGCATCCTCACAATTTGATGCCCCTGACTCTAACACACTGAACTTTATTTGTCAAATTGGCATCCCCTCATACATATCAGCAACAAAGCAAATACATATATTTTCCGGGGCTGATTATTTATTCTCTTTGAAAAGACTTTTACAGCAGCGTGTTGTTGTTGTTTTTTTATCCAGCAATAAAGAATAAGAATTGGATTAATGATTATATTCAGTATGGGATGGATGATTAAAATGCCACATAGAACACCAGCTTTGTTATTTATAATGGCCTCGGATGCTTACAAAGCTAATTGTCACACGCTACAAAGCAAATAGGCTATATCGGGACATGCTTTAGCTGTGGGTCTCCACACATAATGTGCAGGATTGTCTTTGTAATCTATTTTAAATACTGTTGGTATTCATCATTGCCTCATGAGTTTGTGCACAGGAGACAAAAAAAAAAAAAGATGAAAAGAGCCAGCGGAGGAGGTGGGAGGAGATGATGCAGCCATGGGAGCTTTGCAGTGAATCTGGCTAACTTGCAGCTATTGTTATAAAAATAACAATAATAATAATAATAATAACAATAATAAAAAGGCTCCAGTGACATTTAAGAAAAACATTTTCACACAGATTCTGCATGCTGAATCACAAAATGTCAGCTCCAACGTGCAATAATTATGCCATTTTCACAGATGAGCGGAGATTTAGTTACATCAAATCCTTTTGAGGAGAATGCACAAACCGTTACACTTTGTTATTCATGTTTGTATTCACATATTATAACAGATATATATGTATGTATACATTATAAACATATTGTCTATGTAACTTATTCATAATTTTATTTTTGTTTTATATAACTGAATTTGTTTACAGCTGATTTCACCCACAAGTTTTTCAAATTTGATCCCAACTTCTTTTTTGGGTGGGTTATTGTTGACAGCAGGTATAAATGTCTGAATGTGGCCTATCTTGGGTTGCATTCTTTTTGCTTTTATCTAAATACCAGTGGATTTAAAGGGCCACCCATTTGTCCATGTTTTGGACATTGGTCACCTGGAGGCCTGACACGTCACCCTTTCACACTTTTTCTGTCCCTCATGTGTTTTAGGTAGGTCAGTAAAAGCTACAGTTACCTCCCAGTGTTGCAGAGAGCAGGAAGTGGGTTCCATATTTCCTGATAATGTTGTCAGTGATGGCTCCCAGACTGGGCCTCCTTCCCAGCTGCCTAATGGTCTGGAGGAACTCGGGATCCAGTGGCAAGGAGAAGCCATTGTTCTCCTGTCTCTCCAGGACCAAGCTGTTCACCTTCCAGCGGCCAAACTCCCTGCAATGTCACACGAACACAGTGTAAGCAGAAGACACACCACGTATCCAAGTACAAACAAGGGCCTATAGCAGTTCAGCACAATGAGCTCCCGTCGTTGTCAAACATGTTCTGGGAATAATCTGGGAACTATTTGCAGGCGTCTCTATTTGTGACAATATAAATGCATCAAGTTGTTTTCCTCTTCTTGGAAAGGAGGGAAATATTGCACGGGTTTCCGGCGCAGCTTGCCCCCCGGGAAGAGGCTCACATTCAGATCCCTTCCTTGCAGAGCGTAAAATATGATGTCCACATGACCTCTAAGTGAATTTTCAGAGCCCCTCTTTTTAAAAGATGAATGGTCTCAAGCTGCTTCTACCTCTATCTCGGAGAACTGCCTCACACCACCGCGAAAAATATTGTGTTTGTCCACCAATTTTAAATAATAGCACAATCTTCTTCCACCTTGTGAGTTCTTTTTAAGGAGATGCAAAGCGATGGGCTATCATCATGGTGGGTTTTGCTGCTTTCAGGGTCTATTTTGTGGGGAAAAGGGTTCATCCGAAGCCATTTGATATTCATCCTGGCCTTGGAGCATGCCGACTGCCTTTATCTAGCAAGTGCAGACTGAGTGTTGCTGCTTGACGCATAGATTAGCTCTATTCAAATGCAACTGGTAATAATCGTGCTTCTATCCCAACCAAGCAGGGGAGAAATTGAGGACCTTTCAATCACAGTTGGGTATGAGGTTGACTTATCTATCAGGAAAAGGAGTATGAATAAAATGTTTGACTGTGTTCTTGCTTTGCAGATTGATAAGTAAAACCGAGCGTGGATAAGAGTTGCAGCAATGTGAGCTAAAGTATCTCGTCTGATGTATTCATCCGCATTAGATGGACTGCTAAAAAATGATGAGTTAAGAAGGGCAGAACATTTTGCGGATGTTTTTTGTCTTCCCACTGAAATCTGGTTTGTGGCACCTTGCTGCTGCTAAATTGTTAAATGTCCAAAAAATGACTTACGATCAAAACAATGAAAGTCATCACAAAGACAATTTACTGCATGTTGTAAAATTGCAATATTCTACTTATTCACACTCCTTGATAATGCAGTGATGGCATCGGGAAGAGATCTCCGATAGCCTGCAATTTAATTAGTCCTAATAAATCACTCTAATTTTGTGTCCTGAATTCAGAGGGTAAACTGAGACTGTTTGTGGCCGTGCAACACTGGACACCTATTGTTAAGCAGCGATACCAAAAGAAAAGTACAAGACACATGAGAAATGACAATGTCAGCAAGTCTTTTGTCCCCTAAGAACACATTTTCACAAAGCAGTATGTTAGCATTTTTAATTTGGATTCACGCTATGAAAGGAAAGTCCATCTTTAGCTCTGGTTTGGTCACAACCACCCACAAGAGTCTTAGGCACATTATTTTTCCTTCCACTGTCGCAATTGTTTATTAGTTAGGAAATAATATTATACTAATATTGGCAAACTCTCTATAAAGTGCCTTAACATTGTGTTATTATAAATAGAGCGATAGATAAAAAGAAAATTGTAATTGAATTGAATTTGTGTGCTTGCCATTTGGCACCAGGCAGGTGACGAACAATGGGTTTATCCGTGCTGGTTGTCTGCTTGCTGTCAGAAAAAGGGATAAAAAGAGTGCCCAGATTTAATCATACAATAAAAGCCCCACTGAGGTGCAGCTAGGTTACAGTTCTCTGTGCATAGATTAACCACTGAAGGTGAAAGAGGCTTCCAATCACTTGTGTTTTATTATTTATAATTTTATTTCATCGGCTGTACCGTCATTTGGTGTTTATTTTAAGTAACGGAGTAATGCCAAGATATACAAAACAGGCTCCTGCACTGTTAGACATGATAACACTGACACTAACACCTACCAGCCATTGTGTGTGACTTACGGAGTGTCTCTCGTACTTTTTCTGGATTTAAAGTTCAAGCCTTTTCAGGAGTTACAAGAAAGAAAGAAAGAAAGAAAGAAAGAGGTAACTGTCTTCACGAGGAAACAAACAAATATTCAGACCCCAAGCACCCTGCAGCTGCCCAGCAACTCCCTCGTGCAAAGACACATGCCCACACATATGAATCCACACCACCCCGAAGCTAGAACATCCATACAAAGCTGCCCTTGCTGCGACAACTTCCATTGCCCGGAATATCGCAGAGCCCCTCGCGGTGCCGGCCTGCTGCCAATCAATTCTCCACCAATAACAATGACCCCCCCCAAGAAAAATACGCAACAGAAAGCAGCTCATTATGGCCTATTTCATGTTGGTATTCCTATATAACGAGCTGCTATTAGTGTTTATCTCCGTCCGTTGGGACCAGCTGAAGGAGGGAGCAGCAAAAGGGAGCGAGAAAGAGGGAGGGAGAGAGAGAGAGAGAGCTTAACTGTGATGGACACACTGCCTTGCTGTGCTGCTCGCTTGATGGACGTTTATGAATGGAGCCACAGCTAAGCTGGGGAATACAGCACGGGCGTATGCAGATGTGTAGTCTAAGACTTCAGCTCAGACTCAAAGACACATTGAATAATTTTGTGTTTCACAGCGGAGCGTGAGTTTATTTCACCCTTAACACTTCTCAGTGAGATACTGGACTGCACTGTCCTACGCACACATACAGGCAGAGGGCAGGTGTATTTCACTCATAACAGTGTGAAGTCAGAGGCTTGCCGCACGTCTACCTGTCAGCCACCCTGTGAGCGGGCCAAAATGCCGGAGGAGAGCGGCTGCAGGAGCTACACGGGCAGCTATCAGAGCGAGGTAGAGTCGTACCCTGCAACCTGTCCATCATGGCTTGGGTGTCTCAGATCCATCACAGCATACAGGCAGCCTGAGGGCACTACTCGGTGCCCGACATAACAAATCAGGGAGTCAGCCCAGCGAATAAGCTGCTGATGCAGTTGAAACACGCCACTGAGCAAAGCAATGCAGATTTAGTTCAATCAGTTCACGATGTCGCTGAGCAGGTTAGTGGAGTGCCTGTCTTCTTTTGCTGTTGCTGCTGCTGCTTGTCTTGTGAGATATTTTAATTTGGGGAGTATGGTAAGAAAAATAAATGTCCTCACATTGACAATAAATGTATTTTATTAGCAGCAGTCTGGGAAAACAAAAACTGCCTTTCCACAACAAAACACTCATATTTGTAAATTAGTTAAAAAAAAAAAAGGAAAACAAAGTGTGTTTTAGTATCATAGCCTCGTAAAAGTTGCTTTTCATTTTCTTCCAGTATTTCTTTATTTTTTCACACCGATCAGTCACGACATTAAACTAGGTAATTTGTTTTAATGTGGTTTTCATTCTGAACTATCAATAACATTTTGCACATTTGATTATTTGTTGCAAGGTCAAGTCAAAAATACAGATCTGTATTTTACTGTATTTTAAGTAGCATTGTACCCACTTGCACTATTGTTTGGATCAACCTCAATGTCATTATTCTTTTTGGAAAAAAATACTTTGGGGACTGCAGACCTTATAAATAAAGGCTGTCCACAGAGTGAACGCCTGACCCCACTTTAATCATTGAATACAACTTGGGTTTTAAAGGGTTTTACACTAACCTCGAAACCTCGAAACTGCTCAAAAATAGCATATAATAGTCAGTTAAAAAATATGTCTGGATCTGATGATGAATAGAGCTGTGGCCTGCACAGAGTGACTGTTGCAAAGTACATCTTGTCATTCAGTAAGTAACACTGAAACTGCCTGTTGCCTTTTTTTTTAAAGAAGTCATTTGGATTGATTTATACGCGATTAGTAAAATAAAGGTTATCGTCTCTTCGTCTCGTTGATGCAACTTTCACACATCATAACACATGATGTCTGAATGTCACATGAGGAAGAACAGAAGGAAAGACAAAACGAGAAAATAAGAAAAGACTTGAATTTATGGGCGCTCGAAACATTTGGATTCATAAGCCATTTCTGTCAGGGTAACGATTTCCACTAAATACAGTTTACCCACACGTGACTCTGCAGCAGTTGGGTCCAGATCATTGCTCCTCACATTAAAACCGTGGATTAAGACTGTGATATATAAAGAAAATGCATAAATATTGACAGGCAAAATAAAGTGAGGAATGTCAGACCTTTCACTCTTTTATTTCCCTGTATTTAATATACATTTTAAACTAAATCGGTAGTTAAAAAAATAATATTTGACTAAATAAATTACACTGACCTAATGCAGTCATAAGCCCTTATTTCACATCACACTTGACTTTGATTATGCATCAGAATTTTGATCCACAATTGATCTACACGCAAACTTTTGTCTGATAGGTGATACAAACATATTATGTTTGCAGTTCTAAAGCGGGACTTAAATGCCAATTGAATCGCATTCACTATATATTTTAAGTGCTTTATGTTTTGTATGAATATGAAAATGAATCTTCCTCCATCCTATTTCATGCTTCACATAAGCTTTGCCTTTACCTTACGGGTGAGATGTGAATATGTAAATAAGAAAACAGACAAACAAGAAAGGTTAATTATGGTTTGCTATGATTGTGAGGGTCGATATTGTCAGCAAAACAATGTCTTTTTTTTTTGACATGACTGAAAAAATGTAGGCTGCATTATAGGTATATATATATATATATATACATATGGTATATATTATTTATTGTAGCTGTTTTTTTTAGCTGAAAAAAGTAGAAGTGGCCACAACATATTAAGCTCCAGGTTCTTTCATTTTAAAAACTATAATCCAATCTCTGGGAGGTTTATATTCAATTACATAAAATAAACAGGAAAAAAAGAGAGAAAATGATGATGCCATTGCATGGGAGAAACTCATAAAATGTAATTAGATATTTAATAGAAGGAAAACAAACTGCATTTACCTTACAGTGATAGACAAACATTTGCACATCATTAATAATGCCTGAGCGAGAACAAATTGTTGTGTTTTGTAGCTGGGTTACCCCAGATACCGAAATAACCCGCTGCGCAAAACAGTTGGTTGATGTGGACTCAAAGTTATTTCAAGGATCTCCCCAAAGAGAATTGTGCAAAATGGGAGAAAAGTCCTTCATGCTTCATTCAGTAAGTTACACCAAATTCCATTTATTTGGACGACCTATACAAGCAAACCACAACCAGTTCCCAGTGCTGCAGTTTTAGTTCTTTACAGTTAGTCTTTTTTTTTTTTTAGTTTAATCTGAAGTGACATTGATCCTTCTTAATATGTATAGACCATTAGAAAAGGAGAAATTATTTTTGAAATTGGGAATTACAGTGCTCACAAAGAGGCTTTTCATTTCAGAGACATCAAAAGGAATTCTGTGCATACCAATTGCATTGCACATGTTTTTTTTTTTCCTCCTCCTTCAAAGGCCTCGTCATATGTGAACACATCAATTCTGTAAATGAAGCTATACGAGTCAGGGCTCAACAAAAGGAGGGCTGGAGTCAAATGGGAGTTTGAGACTTCTGTGTGTCTTTTAGTTTGCCAGCTGCGGTGGAGAAACACACGAATACTGAAGGCGTAATGATGTAGCTTACAGCTAGTTGTGAATGATTCACGAAGATACACCCAACAGTTTCTCAACATCAAACAGACATCACATGATTCATTTGTGAAAATCCCATTTAACGTGCTGAGAGGTGCTATAAACAAGGCCACACACTGTTCCGTGCTCATGTCTACGTCTAATTTTACCTTTGATACTTGTGAGTGTTCCTCAGGTAAATTTCAGATGCTTAATTACCACTCAGGTCTGTAGTCGCTGACACTCTAACACTCCAGGAGAACAGATTGGCACAATATAACGCAGAATAGCTGTTATATGAACTTCATATGAAGACTTTTATGCCACAATAATCTGACTGCCAACATGTTTCCTTCTTTCCCTGTTTTAGCATCCTAAATAAACCTTCCGTGTTTTTGGTCCAAAATAATGTTCATCATGTACTAGAAACTGGCCCTAAGTCAAACTATACAGGAGCAGAATTGAGTCACCATTATTCAAGAGTCTTCCCAGTTGCCTAGCAACCCCACAGTGGCATTGCTTGGGAGCCCCATCTCTCTTCTCACCCGAGCTCTTTGCAATAAAGTGAATAAACTTTTTTTGTCTGTTCTCCGAATATTATCCAACAAACACGTGACACTCTGTTAGTGAAATATCGGGAATTTTGCTGTCTTGTCCCACAGTAAGACACTCCCAAATAAAACTTTATTTATTTATTTTAATATGATATATTATACTTGGTCGGCTAGTTTGGATGAAATAATGTGTGTCAGAGGTTGGACAAAAAAAAAAAAAGTAAAGTTGGTTTGGTCAAAAGCATCTGTGAGCAAGAACTGATGCGTCTTCTCAGTGTTGGAGCTATCTGTATTTCTAGCCGTACATGGTAATGTCAGGATCGTGGTCTAGTTACTGTTTCTGGGGCCTTGGATCAGGTTTGGTCAGAAATAAATTGCCCGGCCTGCACTCTATACCCAAGCATCGATAAATCGGGGCAATATTTGTCAAGTGAGCTTTGTTTTCCACAATTGATCTATCTGTCCATCCATGACTATGTAAGTCTGAGCTGATAAAAGTTTTAATAAGTTAAATTAATGACACACACTGAATTAACTGATTGGCATCAGCTATATGATCCATGTTTTACCATTAGCGGAACATTCATCAGCTGCTCTGCTGCCTAAGTGGTATCATCCATTTATATTTGTGCAGGTGCACAGTGTCGCGTAAAACCTGACATTTTACACTAATTACTGTGCTGATACACTCATTTGCTGCTGCTGCTGCTACTGCCGCCACATCATCGCTGCCCCAATCATCCTCCCCATGTTATACTTCTGAATATAGATCACTTTGTATGTGAGATTCAAATATGTAACACCCTGAGTAGTCTTGTGTCCTGTTTCCTGTTTTATTTTGAAATAATTACCATTGCCTCTCGTTTCAGAGTCTGCTTCCTGTAAAGTTTCCCTCCTCTGTGATTACCTGCCCCGCCCTGATGTGTTTCACCTGTTTATCATTATACCGCCACCTGTGTATTTAGCCTGCACCGGTAAGTGTCCTTGCCCTTATCTCAAGATTAGATACTAGTAGCCTTTTGACCTTGTTTGTGTTTTTCATCTTTTGTTGCCTTGTGCTTTTGGAAAACTGTTTTTGTTCAAGATCAGAAAAAAGTGTTGTTTTTTTCTTCTCACTGAGACTGTTGTTGAGTTGTGTTTATGAGTCCACATCCCAGTGTTTGTCCAGTGTGATAAAATATCCATCTAAGCGTGGGGGGGACAGTTCAAACTCGAACATTAAAAACCTGTTTAAAATGTGCAGCCTAGAAGCACCCAGACCTTCTGATGTAATGTTTGCATCATCCAGCAAAATTGACTTAAACTTCTTTTTCAACCCTCATATCTACATGGTGCTGCTCAGCCAAATAGCACTGGTTAATATCCCAGCTAGCATGTCCATATGGGCCCCATGAGGGTTATATTCGGGTTTATGGTCTGTGGTTTCCATGGTGGTCCCACCTGTGTTGGTCTACATGGGTTTCCCATCTGGGGCCCATTTTACTAAAACCATAGTGGACCTGCATAATTTGCCCACGTAGTCCCCAGTTCGTACCCAGGTAGCCTGGAAAGGGTGTTAAGTGGACGTGGATTTGAAGTGTGCAAACGCAGGTGGCATCACTATGGAAACCATGGGCAAACCCACTTGGGACCCGAATTGTCAGCCTGAATATAACCCCTAGGTGTCAACATCTCTGAAAAGCACCATTCAGAAGTGTTTGTGGTTCTTTGCCATAGATGATGAACTAACAAATAAATATGCAGAGACACGAGTTAACTTAGAAGTTTGGTGGTAGAGGAGGCATCACAGATGAGTGATGCCTCTCATCTAAGAGTGACTAAGAGTAATACATTGTCAAGTTTGTGAGTGTGCACATGCAGATATCTATAAATATATACTATTATGAACTAATGTGTCTTTAGTGTGTGTGTTGAGAGTAATCATCTTCTTATTCACTCCTTGAGAGCTCTCTTAAAATGCTCTCTAAAGGTATAATGAATGGGCTCTCACATTTCTCACTGAATTTAATGCCGTCTTGACTGAAACTGAACATTTTCAAATCAAAATCCTTTTTGCTACTTTACAACATTTTAAATCAGCCCGTTTATATAGAATTGTGACTCTCACTTGTGTTACTCTTTTTGCCATCTCGACAAAGACTTTCACCATTTGTCCTTATTTCAGCCCGGCTCTAAAATACGAAAATCACCAATAACAGTTTGGGAGGGAAAGCTTTGTTTTACAAAGTAATTGCCTTATTGATTTCTGCCTTCCATTAATATTATTGCTCCACTGGTAATAGTAGAAAACAAAAGAGGAAGAAAGAGAGGGCATATCATTTGCAGCAGGTTCTGCTGACATCATGACTGCTGATCTCCTTTGTACTGCAATTTGTCATAACACTGTTGACGAGACACTTTCCTTCCCACACAAAATAAGGAACGGAATCACACCGCGCACACACTTGGGCATGCACAGGCTTTAAACTCGCACAATGCAGACACACTCACGCTCACAAATAAGCAACATAGAAACGGAACAGAAGACGAGCGAATCACCTGCTATACTCCAAATCCTGCTCTTCACGACACAGGTGCTATATGTGGCACCTGCACTGGCTAATCTAACACTGCACTTGATGCAATCACCACATACAGTATGTATTATATTATCCATCCACTGTCAAACACACACAAGCACTGACTTCCTTGAATTCTATAGTTACTAAACACTTATCCAGCCAATGACATGGTATTTCCTTCACCTGGCTCTTATTTTTGATGTTTGGACACAATGTTTGTATTAAATTCAGACATGTAAACCAATATATATATGAGGTGGCATGAGTACAGTAGACAGGACAACAATAATACTACATTGGCCAAACGTGGATGTGAGACACATCATTGTCTAATCTAGTTGTTATTTTTATAATTAAAAATCCTTTCAATTAACGCATTATATAATGGTGGTAAGAAACTGAAGCCAGGCAACCAAATTGCCAGGATACACATTTCTGCAAACCAAATATGTGTGACCTCACGTTTCTGTACCCAAAATGTAATTTATTTAACATGAAAGCTGCTTGTTTGGCTAGGGCTTACCAGAACTATGAATGTTACAAGGTTAAGGCCTCATTGAGTAACATGGTTAGGTTTAGGCAGATAGGGACGTGATACAGGCAGATGGTCACAGTTTTTTTGTTTTTTTTCCCTTATAATGCTGCAACATAATAATAGCATTTAAACACACAAGGATGTCCTCATAACAGCGCACCGCATCACAGCACTACAACACTTCTAGTTGTCCTCAAACACACCACAAAAGTTGCAATGTTAATCGAGTCTTGAGCTGCAGTTTGCTTCTGAGCATCTCGCTCGCTACTGCTAGCATGTCATGTCATGTCATGTACTGCTACAGACCATTTGTTTAACTTTGCTTCAGATACGATCACAGAACAAAAATGATTGGATGCATGAGGAAATGTGTTGTTTTTCTGGTTCCATTTGCTCTTGCACTTTAGATTTGAGATGAATTCTTACACTGGTGGGCAATGGGATGTGTTTTTTTTTTTTTTTCTTGCCTTCTTTGTCCATCCAAACAGGATGTGTCTGCGTGCTGCATGCAGAATCTCTCTTTCATAAACACTTCTTCCATGGACTCCTGACCCTGATACCTCCCCCTTCACACACTTGTCAGAAGCCATAAGCTCTGCGTTGGATGAAGTCCTCCTCACTGCCTTTTGCTGGTGGTGATCAGGAGGAGGAGGCCGCTGTTCCGCTTCTGTCCCCGAGACACATTCAACCTCTGACTGGAGGACGCGAGAGAGACTCGTCTCTCCGCCACAGTTCTCTCCGAGCACAGGCTGCTCAGGCATTCATGCATGAGAGAAGCGGGTGTCTTGATGGAGACTCTATCTCATTCCGCTCCTCTGCTCTATCTTGGTCTGCTCTGCCAGCAAAATATTAACCATAATATTTCCCACACACAAAAAAATATTGATTGTAAACAGACAAGACAATCGCGACGAGGATGAACGGCCCCAACAAGCAACCAAACTGCAACACTGTACCACAAGGTCAGATTTCCTTCATTGTCAGGAGAGTGGAGATGCAGAGGAGACGTGTAGGAATGTGTTTGGAATTTAAAGAACTAGCCTCAGGAATTTACCGCAGCTATTGTTTTCACTGTAATTATACCAAAACATATTTTATATTTTATATACCCTTAAAAAAAGCAAAGACCACAGTTTTATAATATCCATTTTACCACATTTAAAAAAAATAAAAAAAAAAAATGGCACAATATAGTAGAACTCTACTATAGTATCACCTTCATAGCTCATTTGTGATGAGTGGTTACTTACTTACGTTACTGTTGCATTTCTATCATTTCAAGCCAGTCTTGCCATTTTCCTCTGACCTCTAGCACAAACAAGGCATTTTCGCCCAGAGAACTGCTGCTCAGTGGATATATTCTCTTTAAACCCGATAGATCAGGCACGAAAATCCCAGTAGCAGCAGCTTCTGAAATACTCAGACCTGCTGACCATCTGGCATCAACAACCAAGCCACATTCAAAGTCACCAAAATCACCTTTGCTGCCACTGGCTATTTCTACATTTGTGTGAATGAGTAGTTGAACAGATGGACACTAAAAAAAAAGTGTCCAGTAAGTGCATTTTTAGCCCGCATCAAATAAATACATGTCTTACTAATGTACTGTATAATTTAAAACTGGGAATTCTAGTGGAAGACATTAAAAAGTAAGCTCTGTATGTTACTGTGTTATTGGTTCTGTAATTTCTTCAAACCTACAGTATGAGTAGCCAAACAATCCATGTGGACTTTGAATTATCGTTATTCACATGCAAATAGCTGATGAAGGAAAGTAGCTCAAAACTTACAAAATCCATTCATGGATGTCGTCTCTCAGCTCTTTCTTGCATCTCACATTGCTAGACGGACTGCACACAAAGTGCAGCAAAGAAAAACAAAACAGAAAGACACTCAGAAATACTGCCCGTTGCCCGCAGAGGCTTATTTGTAGTCAGAAAACGGATGATGGGCTCGGATATTGCCTATTACGGTGTTTCCCAAACTACTTATATGGGGACCCACTTTTTAAAGATGACAAACCATTGTGACCCAAATCACAAAATAAGTCATGGGAAGAGCAAATCTGTGCATAATATCATGTCCCCGGCTCATTTATGTAACACCTGAACATATTTCAATCTGTAAACTAGCCTTTTCCGAGAGATGAACGGAGGATAAATGAATAAATTAAACTTGCACATAGTTTGATGAAAATGTTCTTGAAAGAAAAAAAAAAAAACATGCATACAACTCCCATCTTTAGTGTTATTTCATGTATTTTCCTGTTTCTCTGATATTATATTGCAAAGCCTATTAATGGCAATGGAGGATATTGGTAAAGCAAAGTGCAACATGCTTATTGGCTCTCACGTGTCAGAATTTTGGACCAAATGACGAGTTATTTTCCAATAAGCAACTGAGTCAGAGCAATAAATGTTTGATGCCCAGCCCTACGAGGTCCTGTGACTATGATTCTTTCTCGCTTATTAGCAACAGTGAAAGTAGAGTTTTTTTTTCCCCCAAAGAAATCCTGTTTCGGCTTCCACTGAACAACGAGACCATATTTCACGTCTCGTTCCATCTCACCACCAACAATTAGGCCAATCTTTCCTACAAGTCCTCCAAACTGAACAGCAAAATGAGTAGTTTATCAATTTGTTGTATTGATCTGCCATCCTCACCAGGACAGCACTGTTTGTCTGTTTTTGGGGCTTTTTTTCCACAGCCATTACAACTTGATTAGTATGGAAGTTAAAGGCACAAACTTGCTTAAGGCTAAGGACTGGTGAAGTAAAGAAGGTTGACGGTAGGGACTTAGACCGCCATCTTAAGGGTTGGAGGATGGTGCTTTAACAATCATGTCTTGACTTTGAGGTCCATGGACATTTAGGTCCAGGCTGCTAAATGTCTTTTAAACACGTAAACAATGATGTTGTTTATTTAGGCAAAACCAATTAGTTTCAGCTCCCCTTTGAACAAATAAGATAAGCAAGTAGTCATTGAGATTCATGGAGTCATCTTCAACAATAATTTACATCCTGCAATGTTTAGAGCTATATTTACTGGATTGCTGCCTTTTTTTTTTTTTTTCCTGCCTTTACAAGCACATTAATATTCTTCGTACGTTACTGCCACTGACTGATATGTAATCATATGAGCAGTGCACAGTGAAGCAAAGGCAACACTCTCGAGGCAGCACAAAGCATAAAGGCATGTATTTACGTTCTCGAATAAGTCAGTTAAAATGTCTGCTGATGCCTAATTCTGGGATTTTTTCATTGCAAAATTGTTGGAAAACAAACAACCAAAAGTAGAGTATTGTATTTTCTCACACTGTACTGTGGCGCATCCCTTCATGTTTTCTGCTTCCCTCTTCATTCTTCATGCCGCCGTGTACCTCATTCACCGCACCCCATTTTATAATCTCTTTTAAATGTAATTGTCATCTAAAGCATTTCAAAACACACCGGCGTCGCCATGAACAGGAGACAGATGAAGCACAAAAGGCTCGGCTTCTTTCAAATCAAAATGGCATGATTACACGGTGCAGGTATTGTAGTGTCGCGCCTCTGCACCCCATCATCTCCACAAACATGTTTGTATATAATTGAAACACTAATCACTCCATAATTACGAGGCACGACTCCTTCTATCAAATGCAGTCAATGTAATAGGCCGGTCAGCCGACAGGAGAGAAGAGGGGAGAAAACATGGGAGATGAGGCGTGATACAAAAGTTATGGTCCATGAAGAAGAATAAAGGAGGAGCTGACATTTTGAGTAATATGCTACTGTCTGTGGCTATGGCTCGGGCTACACAAAAGGAAACATGGAGCGAGAGCTTCCATCGTTCGCAGAAAAGGCTTCGAAACACAACCAGCCTCTAAATTATTAAATGAATCTTTTTTTTTTCCCCACCACACTTTTAATACACTCATTTCCAACTCTGATGTGCTGATAACGGCAACAACAGAAAAAGAAAAGAAACAGCCCTAATTTGATTTCATGCTATCAGTGCGAAGAGGAAGAGCAGTTCATAAAGAAATGCTAATTACGTATCCAAAGGTGTGACTGCTGGACGAGGAAACGCGCAAGCAGCTGACATTCAATTCAAAATGGAAGCGGGGAAACTGTTTTCCTCTTTGCGTAAACCCTTTCATTCTGTGCTTCTGAATCCGTGGAATCCATTAAATTCCATTTTTGTATTTGCCTAGACCTTGACAGCAGAAAACCACTTTTTGCAAGATGCTTTGCAGTATGAAAAACTTCCCCTCTCTCTGTTTTACATGTTTTTTTTTTTTACATTTTACATAACTTCAACTTCCACTGCTGCAGAGGTGGCTCTTTATTTGGGCAAGCAAAGACGGGACATCCAATTAAACACATCTTCCCTGAATATTCACTCTCTTCTTCTCTCCACACACAAAACACACACAAACACATACTTATTTTACAAATGTATTTCATTTACTACATCTCTATGGGGTGTTCTGGTGCAAAGTCCAACCAGCAGAGGGAGATAAAACCCTCATGCCCCTTCTTCTCCTAGAGCCCCGGTTCCGCGTTCCTGCCCCCTTATGGGAAAGGCCAGCTGAGCTCTGGAGAATATTTATGAGTGAGGGAGAGCAATTGTTTTGAGATCATTCGACAAGGGAGTACAGGAGGGAGCGATGGTGAGTGGGAGTATAGAGAAAAGAGTAAAATTATGAGATAGATGTGGAAATAGAGCGGAGACAGAGGTGAGATTTTTAATGTTCATATTTAACCCTCTTTTTAACCTGGTGGTTAATTAAAACTAATTTCTTTCTCTACGGGTGCTTGTACAGCTGGTGGTACAGCATACATGTGAGGACCAAGTTTCATCCGCGGTACAATGCAGGGCTTTGTCCTTTGGATCTAAGGACCACAATACAATACAGTGACGATCCAAGGAGGCAATAATGAGCCTGTAACTGATGCTGAAAGAGGTGTGACATGTCTCCTAGAAGCACAACACTGCTGCTTGACAATGCAAATGACTCGAGGATTGTTTTTGTGTCTCTTTTGGGGCGTACAAATGTTAAGAAAGCAACTGCACAAGCCGTTGCAGTTTGAAGGCAGTTGTGATTTCTTCAGTTCTCATTTAACTCGCACCTTTGACAGCTCAGCCATGGACAGCTGTTGTTTAATAGAAAAGAAAACAAAAAGAAGAAAATATGGTTGTTTTCCAAGCCAAGGAGAAGCAAATTACAATACAGGATTGCAACTCCACTTTTTAATAAGCAGATATTTTCACTATTCACCTGAGCTTATATTGTATTATTATTTTTTTTTTGTTCTAATTAGCCAACTTACGTTCACTCTTCAGGGGAAATTGAAAAGGTCACCATACCTCGAGGGGGAAGCAGGATACAACATCAACCTTGCGTATACCGATATTTGCTGATTGGGGTCAATCTTAGTCATACTGTAGGTTACTGAATGCTAAAGAGGCTTAGAGGTGTAGTGTGGTCAAACAAAACAATTTAAAACGAGTAAAACTGGTGAGTTTACTGCGTGTGCAACCGTCCATAGGTCGGCATTCATAAGGCAGAATGACAATTTTTAAAGAAGGAGAGGGGAGGGAAAAACAAGGTATGGAGACATCCTGAGAGATGAAAAGAAGAGGCCAACAGAGAGCAAGGGAAGGAGGAAGTGATGGATGAGGGTATGCCAATAGCGCAACATTCTCTATCTTTGCCTGGCATTGTCACCCTGTCAGCAGCTAAATGCCAGTGTCAGTCAAACCTCTGTTCAGCTGGCATCAGCTCCTGCACTGCACAGCTGCGGATGCTCCGACAGCAACAGAAAATCAAAACACTTACCTGGCAAATGGCCAGCATCTCATTTACTGTCGAGAGTTGCACTACTGCTTACACGTCTGCATGAATCATTGCATTCACTTTATATGCAAGATACATTTTAGGGAGATTAAAACTACCCCTTTTCTGTTTTTTCAATTCCCGATTCAAGATTTTTAGGTATAAAAACACTCCTTAAAAGCAAAATGTGTGCATATTTTAAACCATTTTATAACAATATGTCCGACAGTTTCTGCGGAGCATTCATTGAAGTGTGTTTGCTGAAATGCGGCTTTATTTCCCCTTTCGTGTAAACAAAAGAAAAGAAAAAAAAACAAAAAACATGTCATTGTAGCGAGCTTTTTAAACAATACCCTGCTGCTTCTAAGCAAAAACTCACTATACATCATACCACACACTTCTGAAACCCTTCTTGCTTCCCACTGTCACACATCAACTGGCTCAGTCAGATATCTGTTACTTCCCGCTGCTTTGCTCAAACCCTCCTGCGGTACCTTCACTTTGAGTTTCCACTGATATTCAGCAATCCGTGGATTTGTATCGTATTCAGACCATATGTCTCGGCTGCCCACAAAAAAAGAGAGAGGAAGCAGGCGGTTGCTCCCCAAGGAAGCTTACATCTGTGCAGATTCCATGCAGAGCTTTCATTTGCATGCAAAACTCCGCGAAGTAATCTTCTCACTGCTCATCCCACAGTTTGCCACCAACTAAATATGTATCTCTAACAGTCTGAAGATATTATATGAGCTCTTGCCTTTACTCTACTAAAACATCCCTTTTTTTTGTTGTTGTTTTTTTTTTTCTCAAAGCAAAGCACCACAAGAATCAGAGCCTCAATTCCATCAGACTTTCATGAACCACACATCGATCTCAGATTTCATATCTCAACATTTCTCACGTCATGCATGCGAGACCCTGCTGTCCACCGTCGCTCACCTGTATATCTTGTACTTGGTGTTGAACCCGAGCTGGTAGCGATCTGTGAAATCAACAAACTCCTGTGAGCGCTGAAAAGGACCCTTGTCCGACAGGAGCCAGCCAAGGGGCCCGGTAGAGCCACTGAAGCCAGCCCCAGTGCGGTCGGCTGCCCCCACTGATACCCAGCTCTGGAGCAGGCTTAGTGTTAACCACTTCCATAGAAACATGAGAGCCGTCAGTCTAATAATGATGGAGATGCACGGGCCACTCATGCTGCTTCCCCCGGCCCCGGTGACTCCTCATTCTCCTGCACTCTGGATGAGTCCTGCTGAGAGGTGGAAGGAGTGGAAGAAGAGGGAGAAGAGTTGGAGCAGATGGGGAGATACTGGAGAATATTAAGTCATTTTGCTTGGGCTGTGAGTGGTGTTGCTGGGTCAGAAAGCATGGCAATGGGGCACCAGTCGACTATCTACAGTGAATTTATCATACAGTAGATTAAACACAAAGACATTATTTATCCACTATTATTTAGGATGCTGTACAAGGCTAAGTACAAAATGTTTGTATAGTCATGTTCTTCTCCATTTTTATTGTTTTTTTGTTTTTTTGGTTTTTTTTTAATATAAATTAAGCTGTTGATTTTTACCGTATTCTCTAAGTATTGTGATCCGTGAATGGTGGGGACAGGTCTCTGCAAGATTTCCAGATAGCACCATGAAGTTGGATGCGGCTCGGCGCACAGATGGGACGGCATTGGGAAAACGACTTTTCTCGTTAAGGACTTTGACCTATGCAGAATTAGTGGCATCGGAGCTTCGGCAAAACCGAATTTGACATCCAACCTCCTCAGAGCGCACTCTTCTCCTCTTCTCTCTCACTGTGGCATATTTCCAGCCTACGATGACGCGCAGTGTTGTACTGTAAGTCCAATCCAACGGAATGAGTGGCAGCCGACTCGATATTTCTGGAGCGCACGTCAAAAACCTCCATGTAGACTAACGTTTGAAGTACATCATTGGACCTTGGAGTACGCGGTGAATGCACACGGACCGAATGAAAACCTCACATGCGGGAGGAGCGTTCTCCTGCTGCCGTCCTCTCACTCATACATCTGCTCTTGATTGGAGAGACGCGCTCGGAGCGCATGCAGGGCGCACTGGACTCCCAGCGCACGGAACGTGTGAATGGCATTCGTGGATCTCTCTTCCTCTCTCTCTCTCTCTCTCTCTCTCTCTCTCGCTCTCTCTCCCTCCTGCACAGTGGAGCTGCAATTTAATTTATTCCAGCAGCGAGCGCACTCCCGGTTGGCTGGGACAAGGAAGTGAGAGTAGGAGGTGTTCAGATGGGGGAGGAGGAGAAGAAGGGGGAAAGGGCAGGATGTGGCGATTGGCATAATCATGCGCATCAGTCAGATTCGTTTAATTCAAGTCATATAAGTCACATAAGATGAATGATTTAATAAGAGAAAGGAGGGAATAGGAGGAAACAATACGTACACACTTTTGTTTATTGACTCTATCATTGTATTTCAGTCCCTCATTAAAATTACACTTTGAGTCCAAGATAAATATTGGATGTTGGGTAAATAAACAGTAATTACACTGGTATTAGTTTTACATTACTGCACAAATACAGTTTTTTTTTTTGTTATTTTTTTAAATAAAATTGATTTAGTTAAAAAAACCTTATTGTGCGTTATTTACAAAAGTAATATAATAACAACTAATGTACCTTACTAAGTTAAAGTGATATTAAAGGAGTGATATGGAGCTAATTGTACTTCTATGTAAGAGTAAGTTGCCCAGAACGGATTGTTCTGATTGACCAATTATATTAAATGTTGATTGTTAACAGTGTACATATAAAGATAATACATGTAAATGAATAAAGAATAACCCAGTTTTAATTATCTTAATAATAACTTTTATGATAGCTGTGGTGATGATGATGATGATGCTTCCAAATCCCCACTCCGTCTCCTTTGTCTTTCTCCTCAATTTCCTTTCTTCCTGCAGAACAATCATCACTTTCACCATCAGCAACCGTAATTAGATCAGTTCTTCTACTCCCCCCCCCCTCTCTATATCACACCTTGTGTCCATCGGACACCAAGCGCATGGATCAGAGAGGCAGAGAGCAGGCAAAGGCATGCAGGGAGGGATATGTGTGTGCAGCCTTTCAGCTTTTCTGTGGATGTTCAAAGGCAGGGGTTTTACAGGGTTTGGATTAGAGAAATGAACACCATTGAATCATGAGATTCACTGGCTCCCAAACTCATAGAGAAGCGGAAATCCCATGGTACAGCGAATTGCAGAATCTGGAGTGAAATAATAAGTTGATTTGTCACAGTTTCATCATCATGTCTTCATGGGAATGGGTGCCTTTTTCTTCTGACCCTGTGCCTTGGAGCTATGGCGGCTATGACTTGATGGACAGCTACCTAATGGGAACAGACATTCTTTGGTCTGTATATGGCTTTTTTTCCCCACCTGCCTCTTCTTCAGCTGCACTGTAGTTGACAATTTGAAGTTTGTCTGCAAGCACATGTAATACTTGTTTGAATCCTTGAATTAAAGATGACTTTATTTATTTTTTATTTATTTTTTTTATGGAGTGTCTTGGCTCATTACTTCCATGGATTCCTGTTACATTTAAGTCAGCTTTTTGAACCCTGCTCTATGTTTCCGAGCCCCAAAACTCAGAGTGTGAGCAGAGCCCCCGCAGCTTATATTTTCTGCTTCAGATAAATCATTCATCATTTTTGTGCATGTTTTATGTGTGCACAAAAACAGATATGTTGACGCTTGTATGTGTGCACAACACCGAATGTGCTTGTTCATTTCTTTTCAGGAGAAATTAAATGAACCAAATAGATTTGCATTTCATGTAACATGCATGTTCCTTCCAGTGCTTCATGTCTATGTGCATCCATATGTGAACAAAAACACAGGAAGGAGAAAAGAAAACATAATAAAATGTTGCTGAATGGGGCTCATTATGGCTCAAAGACATACGACAACCATTGATCCACATCCTCCTGAGGGCCTTGGTCACCAAAGGGACATCCATGAAAACTGCATTCACCCAGATGTTCTTTTTCATGTGGAGGTTAACAATTTGTTAAATCAACTAAGAAACATTACAAGCACTTTGCAATGGCAACATAGTCACATTCATAGTCATTCATTCTTAGGGGTATTTCTGGCTTCCACTTCATTGTTGCTTTCATCGCTTCATCGTTGTTGTTTTGTTTGTTTGTTATTGCACTCTGTAGAAGTGCAGGCACAAAGTTCTGTGGAAAAGTCCAAGGTATAGGCCTACCATTATATTAGTTTTGTTAGCAATGATAAAGACCATACAGGGCTTTTATTTCTCAATCACATATTGGAACACATTTGGCAAACATGAAAGCAGTTTTAATATGAACTGAAACCCTGATTAATGACACTGGTAAAACCTGCGTTTG
Source organism: Solea senegalensis (assembly GCF_019176455.1). Lineage (NCBI taxonomy): Eukaryota > Metazoa > Chordata > Actinopteri > Pleuronectiformes > Soleidae > Solea > Solea senegalensis. The sequence continues at coordinate 19,078,590 of NC_058034.1, forward strand.
TCCTACTATTTAATGGCAACCCATGACAGTTGAGATTGGCACAGAACCTATCCTCCAGATGACCCTCATCTGGAGGATAAAGTGGTAGAAGATGGATGGATGTGTGGATGGAAGACATGATTGAGCGTTACATACAAATGTTGAGTTAAATCCATTGACAGCTTGCTATATTAAGACCAGCCTTTAGTCACATCATATACAAAAGGCTGGTTAGTATATAACAAACACATGTTTTTAAAACGTAACATTACTCCACTCACACTAAATACTAATGCAGTTATTTTAAAACTGCATTTTCCCCTGTATTTTCTGGATGTGCTCTAATAAAGTGATTGGGGAATTGTTACACTGGGTTATAGCACTGCTAACACAACAAACCTAATGGTGACCAAAGACCTTTCATGGTACTGTACATCACAAAGCATTTCTGGAGATATACCAGGTTTTTTGTTTAGCCGTGCAATCTCTTCCACAACATTAACTACATGCAGAGTCTTTCTGGCAGAATGCCTTAAGGGCAATCATCTCCCATGTGCCCAGAAAACACCCTGACTTGGTCATCCTTCTTCACATGGCAAACACAGATAAAGAGACTTTCCTATTAACATTCACACATGCCAACAGTACACATTCCTTCATCCACCCACTTTTCAGGAGCTGGTGTGAAGCTTCAAGCGGACATGAAAGAGGTGTAAAGTCAAACTAGCATTTTCTTACTGTTAACACTGTGCACTTCTGGGCTGCCGTGCTGTCAAACAATCATTACGCTTGGTAAAATAATAACCAACGAATGGTCTTTTGTGTTGACAAACAGCTGGTAAACAGACCTCGGGCTGGGGTCTCGTCTCTGTGTGAGTGTGCATAAGCTCAACGAGTGGTTGAGAAGACGAAAGCAGTCGCATTTACTCAGCTCGGAGACAGATAGTCATTAGGGAAGGTAAACATTCACTTAAGCCTGAGCGTGCTCATTGATGCCACTCAAGAGTCTTTGTGAGGAGTGATCAGGGAACAGAGTGAAGCTGAGGTTTTAATTAGCCTGAAAACCTGACAGTCTTTGTCAGTGCTCTGTCACAGCAGTATTGGCTTGACTTGTTTTTTTCCACTCCACAGGATAGCGGAAAAATCATGTTTCCTTCACATTCAGAGGTGCTAGATAAAACCGTATATGCACGCAATGTCTGTGCTCAAAAATAAATCTTCCTACAAGCTTTGATGGCATCTACCTTTGGATATGGAGCACTAAGTGGTGCCGGATGTCAGTTAACTCCCTCTGAGTGTCTTTAAATCATAAATTGCCACCAGTCAGTTGGGGAAAGACGAGAATCATCCTCGCTTAATGTTGAGCGCAGCACATATCTCAGCAGGGTCAGAGGCACACACATAATGTTGCGATTAAAAAGCCAAAAGCCTGACAAAGCTGCAACCCGTATCTGAATTGCTTATTGCTCATCTGGGTCACACAACTCACCATTAATCAACTTACGGAAATGCATGAGGCTTTTGTCCAGTCCTCGGGCTTTGTCTTAATCATCATTATTGTGTTTTGTTTTGTTTCCTCTCCGCTGTTAGACAAGCATGACTTCATTATTGAAGTTTGTTCATTTAATAATAAGAAACTTTATTTAAATAGCACATATGTTACAAATTGCTTAACAGTCCAATCAAGCCAAATATTTCTTGGCTTTCTGTTCTGGTGAAATACAAATTAATACATTAATGCAACATGTTGGTTTTCTTATATTAAATTCCTGACATTTCTCTCTTTTTTCATACAAGTTTAAACATTTTGAAAACGGGGGGTGAATGAGGATATGTACAGCTTTTTTTTTGTGCACAAAATAAATAATAACCAATAATAATAATAAGGCCTTCTCGAGACATGACATCAATCTAGTGTCTGTGCACGCACATAGGCACCTTAAATAATTATTTGTGGTGATAAATGTGACATTTTGTTGTTAAGCTGTGAAAAACAATTCTGCGAAAAAACAAAAAGCGTAGCACAAATGTGCAAAGTGCATTATGACCTGCCATTTCAGAGACACGGCAGCTGTTTGCGTGGATGGTGTAAAGTTACTGCACAGAATATAATAACACACTGTACAATATAGAAACAGTCAGTGTGATTTATTTTATTTTCTGTTGTTACATAATGTGCAAGCAGTGTTGGAGTTCTTTTAAAAGAACAAGTCAAAAAAAAACAATAATGCATGACATTACCTAAACTTGAAACTTACACACAGCGGAAAGTGGAAATTCTAATAAGGTGGACATGCACAAGATGAAGAGCTATTTATTGAAGTATGACAACAAAGCTGACATCAACGCTGGCAAAACCACCCTCAAACATGCACTTCACTGAAAAAATGTCCTAGTGTGAGCAAAGCCTTGTTCTTCAGTGGCATGTCGAGAATCAAGGCTGCACTAACAGTAACCTATAACTGTCTCAAAATAAAGCCAGTGACCAGAAAAGTGGTATATTTGGTTTTACCATTAGATGATGAGTAACTTCAAAGGGGAAACATGTTTAACATGCATATTTAAATGTTCTATGGAGTGAGTTTTAATCAATCAATCAATTATTTTTCTGTCAACTTTCATACAAAGCAGTGCAACTCAAAGTGCCAAAATCAAAACGTGGAACAACCACCACCACCACTCTTGTCTATCATCCATACTTAACAACAAATGAATGAAGGTCGGAGCTAAAAAAATAAATTAGAAAGTAAGGAAATCAGCCACACAGTCAACTTATTTGATGTTTTTGCCATGGTTGTACCTAATGAGAAGAAGTCTCTCAAATCAGTTGTCAGACAACGCGTTCAGCCTGCTCAGAGTCAGCACGAGACCGCCAGGACTGCTGCGCTCCTCACCAGGCAGCCCCACACTGCTGAGTTGCACATCATTTAATGCTGGTAAAAGGTTTAAGATGTCATTATCCGCCTTCAAATATTCAGTGACAACAGTGTCGGGCAGAGGAGGGAAGCTCGAGCCTCCTCATCAACACTGCCGCTGCTTGTGCGCTGCGTGCTGCTGCTCGTCGGCAGGGATGAATTAAAGTGCGTCACTTGGTAGTCAGCGTTGACTTCAGGGCTTCTCACGCTTTAAACTATTGCAAAGTGACAGCAGCAGGGAGAATATCTCTGCTGTCCGACAAGAAGCAAAATGCATGTCCCAGTGGCCTGCGGTATATCTTGGCGAGATAGAATAAGGTCAACTAACTGTGTCACGGTCTGCCCCGTAAGACTTTCTGGACATTTAAGTTGTTCTATTCAGATTTTTGAATTAAATATCAAGGTTTTGATGTTGTCTAGCATGCCTTTACATGCATTTCATTTCCTTGTCTAGCTTGTCTTGTTTAACTTCCTGTTTTACTTTGTCATTTTGAACTTCTTCACCTAGCTTTACTTCCTGCTTTCCAGTGTTTCCCGCCTCCTTTATTACCCACACCTGACCCTAATTGTGTCACTCCCATGTTTCTGTGTGTTTCCCTCTCTTGTCCTCTGGTTGTTGTTGTGACCTTGTGTGCAGTGTTCCAACAGGAGATTACTTTTCCCTGCGTGACCTTCACGGTAAGTTTTGTTGCCTGTGTTTTGGAATCATCACCTGTGCACTGGTCATGTGGAAAGTCCAGGCGGCTTAATTTAAATGAAGTGCAGACTGTAAGTCTACATTTATCAGCACCGTTTTTCCCATCTAACAACTCACTGCACATGTGGGCTAATCATATCTAATTGGGCAAGCCTTACATTGGAGGCATTCTTCTTGATTAACATGTTCAAGATAAATTCCTTGTGCTGTAGGCAATTATGGAGACCTGCTGTCATTCAGGGGAGCCCATTTCCATATACTGTACAATACAATACACTTTATTATCCTCTTGGGTGAAATGTGTCTTGGACTCAAGTGCTGTGCAATCAAAATACCTCCAAAGTTATGGTAAAAATACACACTGCCTGAACCAAAGCGCAACACTGACAAATAGCACACAATACACTTTGCACGCGACACAGACGTTGCACATTATGCATATTGCATGCACCCAGTAGCAAAAACACCATGACAGTATTGCACAATCCCTGCAGTCTCAGGCAGCGTTGTTGTAAAAGTTTGAGAAAAGTCTACAAATCAATTTTTCAAATGGTTGAGTTTACAGTTGGGTGGATGTATGTTGTCTGCCGGAGGACAAGAGCTGATATTCTGCATAAATGATAAGTGATGGGTCACATGTCCTCCAGGCCTACATAGGGAATGTACTGTTTATATGTTGACTGGAGGGGCTGCCATTCAATCCTCCCATCCCCTTCATGTTAATATGTATCAGATTTTTTGTTGAGGTGACGTTTCCATACCTTGCCGACATCCTATATCTAACTAAGCAGTTTAATACAGCCTGATAAAAAATAAATCTAATACTTGTCTGTGTAAACACGGTCTTTGCTCAACACACACCTTTCCCATGAACTTTCCAAGTTTTAAGAAGTACTGCAAAGTGATCATATTGATAATTATGATTTTCTTTTCCACCTTAACCCAGAGTTAAATAAATGTATTGTCCTGTTTTTAGAGACTATTTGTTTTGACTCAGCATTGTATTTTCTCACAACACTAGATCAGTGAACCTTTAGCAGGCAAAGCGCTTCATTTTTTTTCTCATCCTGAATGTATTTATTTTAATATTAGCACAGCGAAATATAGCAGAACTTTGCAAATTCTGGTAGTTTTTTTTCTCTCTACGGAGCTCCCCCTTGTGTCTACCACTTTATCCTCCCTGTCGTTAAAAACTCACCGCTGACCCTCCCCTCTCCTGGCCATGTGCATTTGTTTTCAACAGAGCCGGCGAACAGGAGCCGTGGAGCCACGTCCATGCCGATGGAAGAAACAGCCAAACCAACCACTCAACGACTAACATGCAGATGGGAACAGAGAGTTCATCCCGAAAGATACGGCATCAGCAAAAACGCCAGGTTAGAATCCGCTTTGAATGTGTTCTCCAGTTGTTGTCGGCTGGAATTATCTTTTCCACACATCCTTTGCGAGACACGGGAGTGAAAGTTCAACGGCACGTGTATCTCATGTGTATTTCTTTTCGGTACTTCTGTTGACTAAATGGAACTTGATGCATGTTGTCAGGCATTTGGCAACATCACTGCTTAAAAAAAACAGTTTATTGTATGTGGGGATTAATGGTTTTTCTGCATCTATGAATGGCACGTCTTGTTCTCCCCCACTTGCCACAAGACTGTGCAGGCCAATACATCTCGAAAGCCTTAGTCAAATTCAACCCAGTGCCCGTGACAGTGGTGATGACTTTAGGTGCGCCGCTGAATGTGTCATTCTTCCACTCTGTTCCAGGTCACTGGAGCCTTTGTGGCAATGGAAATTCAGTCAGTCCAACTATTGGACAAATATTGTATTGTTGATAGTACAAATGTCTGAAGTAGTAGACGCATGCTCTATAAGCCATTGCATGTTTTCCTTAGCTTAGTTTCCATGTTGGCATAACATTTGAATGGATAGCTGGCAAATGTTGTCCTTTCCACTCCATGGTATCTGTTTCTGAAGGACAGTACTTCACCTTTTAAGATTTTGGTGTATGATATGATGCTACAAGCCTGATCTTGTTTGCTTTTTAAACCTGGTGAAAAACAAGGTTTGGCCGCTAGGTTAGGGTTGGCATGCACTCACAGGGTGAGCATTATACTCGGGCACACGTGTGTTGCTCTGTGCTGTGTTAGCATGTGTTTGAAGAGAGTTTGTGTCACGTACACACTTGTAAGTCCGGATTTCTGGCATAATTTCCATTTTTTTTCATCATATTCTTTATGTTGTGACATGCTTATGGTACATTCATCCCTACCAATTCTTGCAAACAGAGCACATATGAAGCGAGCGTATACAGACAAGAAAGAGGAAAAATCACACGCGTCGACCTCTCCCCACAAGGAAAAGCTCGTACTTCCCCAGATGCACAGCCATTCCCATTTTGTTACCTCTCTTACTGAACAATCATGACATTCTGATCAAAAATGTGGTGACCAGTGGTGGGTGCGTGTGTGCGCGCGTGTATGGGATGCAAGGAACCCGTGTGAAATCGTTCTCGGGCTGTAGACTTTTTCACCTCATCAGGGAGTTGAGTTCATTTGCCGCAGCAAAATTGTTATGTGCAAATGTGGTCACTCCATTTGGAAAAACCATTAACTTGAGAGATTGAAATATACACTGTATTGCATAGTAAGGAGTAAACATTATTGCATTTTTATTGAGTGGGAAAACACTGGGCTAACAAGTAGACGGCCACCTCCAGTATTGTATGTCTGGTGGTCAATACCTTGTGCTTGTAGCAGTTACACTTTATTCTTGCATTCATATCAGTATTTGTGAGTGGAATACGGAGACAGGTATTGACGTTCACTCCATCCACTCACGGTGTGTATAGAGAGCATTAAAGGAGCTGAGATTTCGATCTCTGCTGTATGCAGATCATTACTATGCTACAATAAAACTCACTCAATTGAAAAAAATATGTAAAATACATCATAAGAGTATACTGCCAAAACCAGACGACTGTATGTCTGAGAATCCCACAGATATCACAGCATACTTCAAAAAGACAACAAATATACATCTGATGATTAATGCTTCCCTGTGGAAAATGATTAATTTTGACATTCGCCATTATGCTGCTATACACTGCAGCGTTATTGGCACTGAATCAGGTCTGACTCACAAGGCTGTCTTGTGTAATCTCACTGACTGTTAATTCCTCTGTATCACATAGTTGTGACTGATTTTTTTTTAGTGTGTCTGTGAGCGCATGCGTGTGTGTGTGTGTGTGTGTGTGTGTGAGAACATTTGTTCCTGATAGGGCTCTTGATTTCATTGACAGTCCCTTTTTTGTTATTAGAGTTATTACATTATATAATTGTATTTGCTGATTACATAATTGTCATTTTTCATCGAAATGGTTAGCTTTGAGAAGTTCATAACAAGAAGTGCATTACCTTCCTCTGTGATGAGCACAATTGCTTACATTTATAGCTTCGCAATCACTTTTTGTTTTTGTCCACTTAGGCTGAATGTGGTTAAGGATCTCATATACCATGCTGTGAATGCTTATCAGGCCAAACAGATTGCTTGGTTGGCACTGTCCCTTGTATTAACCCTCTTAGTGATATGTTTCCCTTCTTCTTCCGCCCTTACCTCTTGTGAGTCCTCCCCCCTCCATGCCGTGCTGCATTTGCAGGGGGCCCAAGGACAATTCCTTCCCTCTGGAGAAATAAATGTGAACAATTCACAATTGATAAAGAGTGGCTATTTTTTTTTGTTGTTGTTTTCAGAAATAAAACCCAATGTTAGTAGGACATTGTCTTGGTTTATAGAGAACATACAGTAGGCCAGGAATAGAACAGACCAAGCCTCTGCCTATGGCAACTGGCTGCTGATAAATGACCTCGGCCAACAGCCTCTAGTCTTGTACAGTGTCCAGCTGAAATATCCTAAGCACTCTGGTCCAATCCTCTCCATTTGGGGCACATTTTGTACACAAGCCTAACTGGACTGCTATTGCTCACCCAGCAGTTTCATCACAGTATTTAAATGGTCCTGATGGCTTTGTAGTATCGGTTGATACTGACTTGCACACAAAGACATTTCTCCTTGTAATATAACAAGCTTGGGGGTCCAAAGCAGTGATTTAATTCATCGTAATGTGTAAAGACCAGGACATATAGGACATATGTGGTATTAAAATGACGTACTATGTACAGCATGTCAGTGTTTCATTTGTGTACTTGAGCATTTGAATTTTGGATGTGACTTTCTTTTTCTTTAATTCTGAGTAATATCCCTCACAGCCCCCTAATAGTCCACAACAGCAACGTCTCACCAGACACCAGTGCTTTGGCCTAAGATTACCAATGAACAGTGGCTCAGTCCAACAGGCTGGAAGCAGACTGACACCCCACTGCGATACAAACATTCCTGCCCAGTGGATGGAATAATGACTTTTACGATGGCCTGATTTCCCCCCATGGATCAGCTTTTTCAATTACCCAGTGTGAAATGTCAACTTCTGTACTTTTGTGCTTTTTGTTTTGTGATAAATTTGGCAATATCATGACTTTTACCCTTGATTTTACCCTTGATTAAATGTCCAGCACTCCCAGAAAAACAAATGTGTGCTTTGTGCGTGTGTTGAGTGCTATTTTAATGATAACTACAAGATTGTGCTTGTAATATTTCCTTACTGGGACAAGCAACTGAACATGTTAATACCTGAGAAACAAACATTGGCATGGTTTCACGCCAATGTCTGTTTTCAATGTACTATCTACTTGAGTTGGCAGCTGAATCACTCATTTACTCCCATTACTTGCACATTGGTTTAACACAACACAAGGAATATATCAGTGCTTTTCAAAAATAGAGGAAAGGTGAATGGACTGTTTTTGTTTTCCATTATTTTAATCCTTATTTCAGTGCTGGAGATCATCTTGATTACAAATCCTTTGCATCTTAACAATACTGCTCAGAGTTGTTTTACCTTGCATGCTTGCAACCAAAAAACTGACAATTCAAGGGAAGCTGCATGGCAGTGCTAGTTTGATGTAGTTTTAAAACGTTGAAATGTGGGAAAAAAACAGCAGCTTTACTTCTCCATGAGCTGCAGGGCCATGAGAGCATTGTGAGTGAGCAAAATCCAGGAGATAATGAGGTAAATATTGGACTTTTGAAAAGTTGGAATGTGCTGCATGAGATGTTTGCAGAGATTTCATGATCACTGTTTGCTCACATTAGATCTCAAATGACCTCATTATGGGTCACCACTTGGGGACGGAGCTGCACCGGCTAACTCTTGTTTTAATGATGCAAACTTTTCCACATAGACAGGGAGACTTAAAGTGTTGGGTTACATTAACCAACGTCCTTGACAGCTTTCAATGTTACCCTTGTTCTGTCACATTAATTCTGTGTTGTAATCACCTCAGTGTAATAATTTCCAAAAATTCAGAAACCATTACCTTAACAAATTGTGGATATTGCTCAGGCACTTACTGCAGGATATATTCTGGCTGAGGTTGAGAATGTAGCAGAATCCTAATAGAATGGAAACGTATTCAGTTTTCAGTCGCATATAATGAAGCTGTGACATAAGACAAATACATCTTCTGCGTTCTCCTGGTTTTCCTATACTATGATTGTCATGTACAGCCTTGCATTTTGCATGGTGATATTTAATTTGTTTCGATGCTGCTTCTCAAGTGATCTAATAATATCATTGCTTTATCAGAGATGATGCGTCCCTGCAATGATGTGATTGTACAGCACTGAGAGTTTAAATGGCACACAACAGACTGCAGTGAGATTTAATGGACGGACTGCAGATGGACAAATGGTGAGAGCTAATGCTGCAGTAAGGCAGACAGAACTGGTTAAATATAGTTTTGTGGGTGTGTGTGTGTGTGTGTTTGGCTGTCAGGCATGGCCAGATGTTGTTGGGGACATGCTCTCAGGAGAATGAAAGGCTTGGCTCTGTTAGACCTCATCAGCTGCCATCAACACTGGGACTGTGGAGAAAAAGAAAAATCCAAATTACATGTGATCACAAACACTTATACACTTAAATAACTGGGATGTTGTGATCTGGGGGTTGTTGCTGGAAAATGACTGACAGAGGAGGTCAACTGCTGGACCTAAGCTGTCAGAACTTTGGCTTGGACCTGAAAAAAACAAAAACAAGAGGTGGTGAGAAGTGTTGCTCGGCCACATTCACACTATTGTGTTAAGTGTGGCTTCACCTTAAGTCATTTGGCACAATAGAATCTAATTCCAGGTTAATTTAACACATTCATCACTCCATACAATTGGTGAGTATGAATTTAAGTGCACAGGTTTTTGAACTAGAATTGATTTAGATGTTCCCCCACTGGTGTTTGTTCATTTTGTGATATCGAAGGTCATATTTCCCACACCTTTCTTTTCATTTCATGCTGCATCATTTGCAACAGCTCACATTCTGGCCTTATCCTTGCCCTCGATAATTAGCCATGTTTCAAAGTGCAAAAAAGTTGCACTTTTTTTGTTTTCTAACGACCCTCGCCACCCTCACCTTTCAAACCTTCCCTCAATTAGGCTGTATTTACTTGCATCCTGTTTGACATATGCTCTCATCTTTTCATTATTAATACGTTTTACTTTGGCTTTCAAATCTCTGAAGAAATCCCGATGTTATTATCCATGCAAACATTCCAAAAAGAGCAATCCAGGCAAACATCAAAATGATGGAGCCATATTTCATTCATTTCCCATAAGGAGGATAAATATGCCAAATAATATATAATAAAGAATAAAACAGCACAACATATAACACTGCCACTGAGAGCCCATAAAGTCATATATTCAGTGTCAATGGCTTGTAAGTGGAGCAGATGTTGACACCCTTCCAGCGCCTTTCCCTGTGCTAATATTCTCGCAAGGGTTCGCGTTGGTTTTATATTTAACTGGCATGAATAAATTAATTACTTGATAAGGAGCAACAAATGAAGATCGGTGAGAATAATGGCACCACACACACACTGTAACTGTGAAACACAGAAATACATGCACCTGCCTATAAATCTTTTCCCCATAGGGACCGACTGTAGCTAATTGCGGTCATGCAACTCCTGCGTTGCTACTTTGTTTAGCTGGAAAAATGATCAGTGTACAGCACTGAGCAATGTCACCGACGGTGCTTCCGGATTTACATCCAAAGGCATTGTAAAATGTACGGACTAATGCTTATTTAGCAGCCAAGGTGTTTCACACACTTGAATAACTCACTTTGGATTGACTCCGCAGAACGGCATTCACAACTTCTGTCAGCTTAAACAGACTGGGTCTAGCTTGTTTGGTCTTCCTCATTTGTCGTTCCCAAATTAGGACATCCCCCAGGGTTCCATGCCAGGCCCTTAATGTAACTTGTATCTGTGGTAAATGTTTTGTTCCAATTCATGCTGATCATGCTATTCTCTATTGCCGGTACTGCAAACCCTTGAACCCCTGAGTCTGCGGTTTATTTGCCATAATTACCCCTATATCAATCTTTTTAACGTATTATTGCCAATCACAACTCTTACACCGAAGAGTTAGTTAATTATTTAAAAGTTCCCTCTCCAGAATATATTCTGTCTCTTCCAGAAAAAATGTTGGGTACCATCATGTAGGCTGTCATGTTTGTTGGTCGCCTCACTGCACAATTGTGTTTTGGGTTTCTTTAAATACCTTAAAAAACCTACTTATTAGTAGGGTAATTGTACAGAATCTTTTGTAGCCTGAATAGCTGCCGTAGCATTTTTTGCCTGTTTATATTTAATCTGTAACTTTAATATCAATGCTACTCTACGTGACTGACGACATTAAAAATAGAGGACAGACATTTAATGTACTGTAGGATTTATGTGCCGTTCAAGATTGTCACGTAACAAGATCGCGGAAACCTTATGACTCGCTTTTTAAAAGCGTCCATAGAGGGTTCACTGACCCACATAGTTGTGAGACTTCAACTCAAGATTAAAAGGCAGATGTCAGCGCCAACCTTCCATCTTTTACATTATATAAACACTTTAACAGCAAACGTGATTGAATCTGTGCTCCATTATTAAAGTATTGCATTATAAATTCATCCTCTACCACTTACAGGCACTCAGTCACCCTTGACATAAAAATCTTCTAAGGCACAGTCCATTCACTGAAGGATTGTTCAGTAAATTAAGCAAATCCCCCACCGCAGAAGTGTCAGGTAATGATTTCCCTAATTACACTTTAATTCAATTTTGTACTATATTGACACCCTTCGGTGCATTCCCGACTCTCAGCTTGTCTCCTGCCATTACTTTACTCCTTCTTAAAAAGGCAGGAAACAGCTCAGCACTGATGCCTTCGCTTTATGCTCGGTTTGGGGCTGCTGCCTTCTGAGGCGGATTCTCCGAGCTTCTGCTGTTAAAACCAGAATTTGCTTTACCCTCTAACAGTTTTCAAGAAACGGTTTACACGCTTTTCTATTTGAAATTGGACCCAGGTATTGAATTACTACCCATGTCGTAAAAGGCTGCCTTGTAACCTACTTGTATGTTGTGTGTATGTAAAAAATTGTGTTGTTTTGTACAGTGAAAGAACAGAACAATGCTGAATCAATCTTTTTTTCCTTATGAGTTGAAATTAGCAGTTTTCTGGGGCAAGATTGAATGCATATACTTCCCATTGAAAGACAACAAGACTTTTGTGTGTCTGTGAACCTGTGCGGCGCCAGGTGTGCAGTGAGATGTGAGAAATAAAGTGCCAGAAAGCCCCAGCCTATAAACTGCTATATGGTTGGGGGACAGGGGATGTGTGTATGTGTGTGTCAGTTTGTGAACATGTGTGAATGTGTGTGCAATGAGATGTGAGAAATAAAGCGCGAGAAAGCCCCAGACTGTACTGTTACAGCTGGAGGATGTTTGTGCCTCTGTGTGAGAAACGTGTAGGTGTATAATATTATACATATTTTGCATCTACTGCATCTGAGATTACAATAAATCATTTAATTAAGCAGTGGGAAATTTGACCTTGTGTGTCTGTCCGTTATACTACCAGGTCAAACTCGACTCATAACAGCACAGGTATATTATTTTGTCAACAAATTGTGTTTTTGTTGTTCTTGGTGTTAAATACATGATAAAGATTTGTTTGCATCTGAGAAAAAGGAAGTTTCTTACACCTTGACGAGCCAAATTTGACCTGAACACAACAGAAGGACAGTACCAAGATAGTGGAGGATTGTTACATTGTTAATGTGCGAGCATCATCCGTGTCCCTGCTGAATTTGACTCTCCAGTGCTCCGCCGTATAAGACTATAAAATTTTTATTAACAGGACATATAGTATGACTTTGGGTCAAGCCAGTGACTGTTTTTTATTGCTTGTAAAGGGTCATAAAAAGGGAAACATCACATTTGTTATAACACTTCAAAACTGAGTCACCAAATAACGAAAATCTCCTCACTTCATGGAAAAACATCCACTGCTTAGCGTGTTTTGTACAAATGGTTACACTTGTATCATAACAGTGACTTTAGTTTGGCATTAGTATTACTTGAGTGTATTATCTAAGCCGCATATAACATCACCCATTTATGAGTATGAATATGCTCCATCCATCTTACAAACAATGCTAAAACTAAAGCGGTATCAACAGTGCAGTGGCAGTCTGGAGTTGTTGTTTTTTTTGAGTAAAGGTTAGACAAATTCTCTTTCCCTGCAAAACATGATGAAAATACAGATGGTTCAAACATAGTATTTACAGACTTGTTTTGTTGCAGCTCAAAACAAGTCTGCAGCTCCACTCATTTCAATTTTCCTGCCAGGTGGATATGTTGACTAAAAGCTACTGCTCTTTCATTGAGATATATAGTTCTTTTTTTTCTTTTTGATTTTAATAATGTACAATGTTTAGTGTTGGAAACAGGTTTCTAGTCTGTTGATGTTTGCATTTTCAAGAGCTTAAAACGTTTTTCGTAACTTTTGAATATAAACAGTTCGAGCCAAACTATTGCCAAATGAGGTCATGCAATCCTGAACGAGTCTAGCAGCTCCATGTGATTCAACCTCTGTTTCTCAGGAAATGATTTGTTTTGTGTCAAGACAGGAGAAGGTAACGGCAACAGTTGCAAACAGGTCGGAGTTCGACTGAAAACACAAAGAAGAGCCTTAAAAAAACCTTGTTGTTCAGCAATTTTGACATGACACATGCCTCTTGCCCCCATCCACCTTTTTCTATTGCTGATATTCCCGGTTATGTCATGGACTCTATAGCAGAAGCAAAAATAAGCCCCAGGCTTCAACCTATTCCTTTTTTGGTTAGCGACTGTCGTGGAGTATATTGTGTGAAATGGATCTGGGGAAATATGGATGATATTTATTTTAAAAATCACAAGAAATGTTTTGTTTGTCATGTGTTACCCAAAACATAAATTCATAAATCCCTGCACTACTGCTGTATACACACACAGAGGCTCCCTTCAGTTAGTAGTTTTATAGTATTGCTTGTCTGAGCCTGTTTACAGAGGAAAGATGCAGCATAAAAAGAAACATATGTGTTACATCATATCTGCACATGAAAGCCAAACAATGACACATTGATGACATCAAGTCACCTGATTAAAGTTACACACTGCAGCTTTAATCAGGTGTTAAAAGTGTCATTGTGAGTCATATGAAAGCCTACGAGATATTAAAACACTGCAAAAGCAATTCATGTCTATAAGAAAAGCCACTTGTTTGCAGCCTGTAATGACGTAAACAATAAATTCCCAGTTGCACATTGTTGTCTAACCAGTGCAGTGCATTACTGGATCATGATGTGCTGCAAGATAGTGGGTGGATCAATACGTAAAGTATTGATACTAGCACAGTCCTCAGTAAGCTTGAGAGGTAACCTCATGTTTCGCTCACTCACATTCTGTGCAAATGGATGCTACTGCACTTTTTTTGTTGTTTGCATGTAAAACATTTGTCATCCACCTTTGACGAGGGTCTCCGCATCATTTTTTTCCAAACATGTAATCATTGAGGAAGGAATTGCTTCTGGCAAACCATTCAGTGGCTGTTAAAGTGTATTCATATCATGATGCCCCGCTCTGCATTAGCGGCTCTTAATAATGAAACACATTACCACATTCATAATTCAATGAGTTTGAGCTGAATTGCTTATTGGTTCTGATCTGACTTTGCATCGCGGTAATTTGTGTTGCCACCTTTTTGACAGTGTAGTTTGTTGGTGGACTAAATCAAATAGACTTTTATTAGAGTTAAAGAGACATTCTTTTTAATTGGGGTTGCATGAGGTACTGATGCTAACTCAAGAATATTACTTAGAGTAGACATCATTCAGTGGAATAGGGAAGGTAAAGAATCTCAACACAATTTCTGCATCGTTTTGGTGTCAACATGGACAGCAGAGAGAATGTTGTCTATTGCAAGGAGTCATTTTGTTTGTACAACATATTTTCAAAAAGCAGCACCAACATTTTGTTAAATTGTATGGGAAATAGATGGTTTAGTACAGACAACCTCACATCCAAACTGTGTGGTGACATAATCACAAAACACAGTTGTCATAACCTTTTTCTGAATGCAACAAAAAGTAGTTTTATATCCTGATAATTGCCATGATATGTGAGACAATTCTCTCCTTCAGATTTAGTCTCCGAAAATTTAAGATTTCCTATAAACCTCCTCAATTTCCCCCTGCCTCATAAAACCTTAGTACATTTCTCTAACTGCCTCTCTCCCTTCCTGTCTGCCAGTGTGTTGGTCAGCATGCCCCCTCCAACAGATTTCACTTTTTTTTTTCCTCCAACCAGTCTCAGACAAAAGGCTGCTGAAAGCATCATGTCTGGCACCGCAGGCAGTATAACGCTGCCACCAGTGTTGCATCACACGGAGCCATAATAAACCCAGCCGATGTTGGCGGAGCACGAGGACCACATTTACATGCAGACTGTGTAGGACATGGAGACATTCCAACATATGTCTGTCCATAAGTGTACGCGCATATGTATTTTTCCCTCAATAAGAAGCAATATGATTAACTGACCCAAACTATTGTCCGGGAAATTATAATAGCCACCACAGTAAGTTTCCATGGATTATCTGTGAGACGTGCAGAGATGGGGGAGAAGAAACAAAACGCTTTGGCAAAACACTGAAAAGGAAAAGCAGCATGCTGGATGCGGAGACAAATGGAACAGGTGCAAATATTGCACACAAAGAGGCCAAACAGAGAAGCCAGTGTCAAGCAAATGGAGGCGTTAGTGAGGGAGCAGAAATATTTAGAAGGCTAAAAACAGTGGTGGCACTTAGACTCCACATCCATCACAGAGGAGACTGCTGTGTTTGTCCAAAGGAGAGGACTGTGTGGGTGTGAGCAGACTGCAAAGTTCGTTGGCTATGTGACCGGCTAGGAGACGAAAAAAGCTTGGGTATCTCTCTCTCCCCCTCTATCCCTCTCTCTCTTTCACACACACACACACATGATCAGTGCATGAAGTTTTCCAATTGAAGAGATGTCATTTTCAGACACTTAGGTAGCCTGAAATGAAAAAGAATCCTCCGTGAATTTAATATATTTCAGTCAATTTCAACAAAAGCATATCGTATAACTGTGATAGAAAAACAGAAGAGCAGAGCAGTCTATAGCAGTTTTTTAAAAAAAAAGCTCACAAGTTATCAGCCAGCCCTGTGGATGTTTAGCTCATTTAAAAAAAAGCTCCAGTTAAAGCAATTCCATAACTAAAATTAACCAGACTATCTGGACATGCACCGACCCCTGCTTTGTTAATTAAAACCAAACAAAAAAGCCGAGTGGAAGAACAGACTGCAGCTGAAGTTAGTCAGACTATCACGTGTGAGGTAAGCCAGCATGAGGGTGGACAAAAACCTGTTACACAACAGACTGGAGCTAAGTTAGCCAAATTACTGCCCATGGGGGTGACATACAAATGTAAAGTGGAATTTTCTGTTTCACAAAAATAAAAACAAAACACAGAGATAGCGAAAAAAAAAGCCACACCTGATTTGTGTGCTGTGCTCTCTTATTACCCACCTATCACAAAGGTAATACAGCTGCATATACACAATGGGCTTTACAGACAAAACCGAAATGCACGCACTGTCTACTTTATAAACTTTTTTTCAGTAGCACATGGTGAAATTGAAGTTTATCAAGTTTACTGTGTAGGAAATGTCGGCTTTACCAATTCAATATAATACCACACAATATGATAATACATTACAACATAAAAACTAGGGTTGCCACGATACCACTTTTTCTGATACCATATCACAAACTTGAGTTTCTACCGATACCGAAATCAGTTTGATATTGTTTTTGTCATTTTAAGCTATTTCAAGAAATACACAATTATCCAACTGTGTGACATAAAGAATCAATAAAGAGTCCACAACATGACTCATCTAAAATACTATTGCTTTTATTGACATTTTTACAGTCCGTGCATAGTGTATGCAATATATAGGATTATTGGACTGTATTAGATTTGACATTTTTATTTGTGACCGGTATTGGATTGATACCGATGCTGAATATTGTATCCGCTCATCAAATAGATGCTTATATTAGCTTGTCAAGAGTGAATTGGGTTGACATCTATAACGAATGGGTCCCTATTTGAAACCTTCTCACCTTGTTTTTTTTTTTTTTTTGGATTCTGTTGCTTTGATACTTAGACTTGTGACAGATTTGATTCACATTTGTTATAAAACTCATGAATGGGTGAAAGATAAAGGAGCTTTTAGTGTTGCTGCAGATTGAACCATATTGCATTCATTTATGAAGCGCGTTGCTTGTGCTCATGCCATAACTGAGAGCTGGATTCAATCTAATCGGTTCTGGAGAAGAAAAAAAAAAAACCTCAGCTGTTACACCTACAATTTTCCCCAATCTTCATCATATTTGGCACATTAGAAAATACTTTCCACTTTTCTACCTGCTGCATATACTGGCACAACTCAAAGTCCAAATCTCAACTCCAGGTGGCCAAACTAAATTTAATTATTTTGCATCATCACGGTGTCACAGGAAAGTATGACATATTGATTGGGTACCAAATCTTTTATGTTGAAACTTTTTTTTTTATTTCTGTTACTTTTGTACGCTCTTGTACAACGTACAGTTTATGTGTATATATATATATATATATATATATCAGCTAAATATCATATTTTACACCACACTTGGTCTGTAATGTTGACGTCACCATTGTTCGTAAGTATTTTTGATTTAAAGAATGAAATGTGCTTAACGTCTGGACTCAAGCTGTTGCTTTGGTCTCTGAAATGTCACTGCCTTCAGAGCTGAATGCCTGAGCTCTGACTGGTGGCATTTGTTAGGCCACAGCAGCTTAGTGCTTGTAAAGGTTTCTGCTTCCCTGGATCTACTCCAAAGATGTCAGTGTTAACATACAAAGCCAAAAGGTTTCAAACTTGGGACACACACGTTGGGGCCACTTTTGTTGTGGTGCTTTCCCCCCGCACTAGAATTATGAATAGCCTTTATGGTCACTGTTATTGGATGACATGAATCAAGTTTTAATTTGACAACTAAATGTGGAGTTAAATCATGGCAAGAGACATTTACACCAATCGGGCACAACAAAATCAACATTTCTGGCTCGCGACTCTGCTTCATCGGTGTACACCTTTTAACCAAGCTAAATTATGAATACCTAAAACTGATATTTAGTAAATCAGAGTCTACATTAGAAAAATAAAATACTGCAAGTGCCGTTTTGACAAATTTGCTATTTCAATGAAGAAACATTCCATTTACATGCCTTTACTTCATCTTAATCCAGCTTTGCCTGCACGAGTACATTTGCATGTTACTATAATGCCATTACCTTTTGAGAGTTATTTTGTTAAAACCATGGGGGAGGGAATGAATCATTGTAAGTGAGCATTCAGGATGCCTTAAGGATGGAGGAGAGACAATATCCCTCCTTGACATTCGATGAATAATCTACTCTCCCAGAACAGGGCGTCCTTGCTAGATAACAAAATGCCACGCATGTCAAATTGGTGAGGAAATTACTGTCCAGCAGAGCACAACAGGCTAACGGCCAACACCACCACAAGGTTCCTATCACCGTTCCCATCAAAAGATGCATTCCCCTGCCGGGCTGCCGAGCCACGTGCCAACACCTCTGTCACCTTCCGAACACACTTGGAGAGCAAGTGAAGGAGAAGGAACTGTGTGGCACTCACAGTGATGGACGGTATTAAAGTCATTTTCACAGTGTTTGTTGCCGAAAATGATCGCCGTTTGTGGTGAAGAATAGTACATTGTGCACCACCTGATATTAGAAAGGATGGGTCAGTGTGTGTGCTACAGTGTCGCAAGAGTTTTCTCTTTCTCTTCATGTTGTTTTCCACCTAGAGGCTTCCACTTCAAGAAAATGCACCAAAAGCAGTTGTTGATGATTGAGCTGAGCTCCATCTGCCACTTCCATCTCTAAACCAGTGGCCCACCTTTGTTAAATCTATTTGGCAAAATGTAAAAAACCTTGGAGAGACATTGAAATAGAAAACAGACGGTTTCTGTGACAATAAATAAATGGGGTTTTGTTCTTGTCACCTTGGTACATGTTTTGCCCTGGTGTTTTTTTTTTTTTTACCATTCCACTCTCAGAGACCAATATTGAGACAAAAGGCGTAATGAGCTCTTTGTCTTATTGAAGTTCCAGTTTCTGTACAATGCCTGCTCCTTTGCCAACTTTCTTATTTGTTGCGTTTGAAGTGGGTCTGCATTTTTGCCTTGCATTTGCTGTAAATAACGAAATAGCCCAATCCCCCAAGAGAATGAGCCGTGTTTGTTTTCGAAATAGAGTTTACTCATAATTTATTCTGTTATTTATTTGCTCTGAGCTGTTATCGCTTACACAGGGGGTGTAGTGGTTAATAATTATGAGTAAATTATAATTATCAAAACAACCGCAAGTATGAGCAAAGATGAGTTCTTTTTCTCGAGATAACTTTTTCTTTCTTCCATGAAAGACCCAATTTTCATTTAACAAATCCTAATTATCATACCTTAATTGCAAAATGGCATTCCTTCCATTTGGCTTTTCCAAAAGTGGCTCACAGTTGGGTTTTCTAATCAGTCACATGACTGTCTGGTTTAAGTACTGAATGAGATGGTCAATGTTCCTGAAACACTGAAATCCCATTTACCATCATAAGACATAAAGTAGTCCGACAACGAAAAAGAAAGGTGAGTACTGGTAGCTTTTGCATTAACAGTCATTTCAGACTGCACAGTATGATTGACTGGTGTACCAGTCTGTCACTTACCAGCTTGGCTACGTGCACATGCTCTCACAGCGTGTGACTGCAGTCTTCACAACAAGCCAGAGAGGCGTTCACCCATGAAGCAGAGACACTAGCCAGAAATTAGTGAGCGAGTGGTGGAAAAATGAGCGAGTGCAGCTAAAATTTGCTGTTCTACTACAGGCAATTTCCAGCATTTTGGAATTTTAAGCCCTGCTTTGAGGGCAGACAGTGTAGCACGCTATTGTTAACTTGCAGCTATCGTCTGAAATTGTTTTCTAAAACAATTTGTATTTTTATTTGCTGAAATTCTCTTCACATTTACTGATAGGCATCAGTAAATAAAGTTGTCTGGGAAAAGGCCGCATCTGCAGCCTGTGCAATGCTGTAATATCACTGACGGTATGTGATCAGACTGTAGAAAATGTAACTTTCCACCATTTCATGTGCAAGGAACCCAGTAATACAACATTCGTAATTTGAACATTAAAAATGTTGGAGTCTGTCTTTACAATATCCTAATAATGACCTTGTTTTGTTTGGTATGGAAACCTGACTTTTATTGACAGGAAACAAGCAGACACGGATCAGTATGGCTGTACACAGGAAAGCCCTTTCAAGTACATGACAAGACTCACTTCCACATCTCTGAGTTTGAGCTGCTCCCTGCAGGATGGAGCTATAGAATCCCCATGGCAAAGGAAATACTGACTTTGAAATCGATTTCTATTTTATTCCCAATAGCAACCATTTAGTTTGGATTGAGCATGACATACCTGTCATTCACTGACCTGCGTATCTGCATTGTTCATTATGAAAATGTTTAAAGTTTTGTGTCCGGTCATGTGGCGATGTAGTTAGTATCATAGACTGTCTTCTGTAGCCTGCACTCGTATGGACACAAATAACGGACTCAAGCTTTAAGGACTTGTTATGTTTGCACATTGGAAAATATGTTTAAATTTAGATTACTGTTCATATACTCCATGTGGAGTGGGTAGGGTACATTTGTTGTACAAAACATTTGAATATACTGTATGGTGATGTGGTAATCGATGAAACCTTTACAGGATGACTTTAATAGTTACAAAAAATCGAAGTCCCATGCTTGGTATGCACCGCCATCTATGGCACTATTCAGACTTCCTGTGTTGATGTCTTATACGACTCGGTAAACACCTGAATGGGTAACAACCGTCTCCCCTCTTGTACTCACAGACACAGAGAAGATCACTTCTAACTGCGACAAACATTCACACTGAGTCCAATACAAAGCCAAAATTACTGGCGGGAAAAAAAACAACTTATGTTCGACTATTAAAATGGCAAATGGAGACAACATTTATCCGCTGTGACTTAGAAAGACAATGGGGATAATCATATGGAAATAATGTATGAATATAAAGCTCCCAGGATCAGGAGCAGGCTGTTTGGCAGTTTTGGAGCAGTGACTGCAGTCGGTTCATTGGGCACATGACTTGCACTGTCCTCAAAAGACTTTTAAGCCCAAATTCAACAGACAGTGCTGAGAGCTTCCTGAGCCTCACATGTTCTGAAAAGTGTCTCTTTGTATTGTCAGAATTGAATCCATTAAAAGCCTAAAAGACATTTATGAGATGGGGCAAGGTCGGAGGACTCTGTGTGAGTTGTTTATGGCCTTAAAGTTTTCTCTCCGTTGTAATGACATAGCATGAATGCAGAAAACACATCAGTACCATCAGTACAAACCGTTTGACCTATTTCCTTTCTGCTGTTGTTAAATTGCTATATGACATGCTGTAAATGTGCATTTAGAATGTTAGAATGGCACCAGAATGTACACACCAAATGACACAGGTCTTCAATTATTTTTATTTTATTTTATTTTTTTTCCCACAATAGCCATTTTCAGATGGAAACCTGTGAAAAAATCTATGGAGAATAGGGTCCACACATTCTCCAGTGTTTGTCGTTTACAGTAAATATGATGAACGAAGCAGAAGATCGTCTGAGAACCGCAGGGGTAAATCGTGACCACCCAAGAGAGGTGGCACCTGGATTTGCAGGACACATTGTGACCTGCTTGCTTCATGTGACTTATCTGGAGCTCTTCCCTGCCGGGTATTCACATGGACCCACTCAGAAGTCCAATCCCAATTTAGTCTGAAGTCAAGAATCCTCCCTGCCTTTGAAGATGTTACCTGCTGAGTGTGAGATGCCGCAATGGCTAAAATACCATAAATAGAAATGGGACATTTTGCAACATTTCATATTACCTTGGAAATGGAATCAATCATGCTTCAGAGTATTTTCGGTTTCGAATTCTACGAGAAAAATGTCCAGTGTAATTTAAATAATCAATTGACTTGTTGAAACAACAAATTAAATAAAAAGTGATGCACAGGCAAAATTAGATGTGCGTATGTTTACATTCCTTAACCTAATTTGTTTGATCTTAAATTCATATTAATGTTTTATTATAGGTACTATCAGTATGCCAGACTGATTTCAGGAAGTGCAAGCTTTTAATGAGATCCGTCACATCCTGCACCAGGACAATGAACATGATTTTTGACATAACTTAAATGTTTTAATTTTTGTTTGCTAGTTTGGCTAATTAGTCATCCAGACATGTGGCTACATGGGTTTTTGATGTGCCAGAATAAGCAATATCCAGGGTTGTGCTCTGGGTAGCTTTGGAAATAAGAGGATACAAATACAAGTAATCTTGCTTCCCAGTTGTAACTCCTTGGAAGCAGAGATGGATGCCACAGCTGGTGTAAACCCCCGAAGCAAAATCAGTTAGAAGACTTTATAATTCCATTCAATTCAACTACAAGGCATCTGTGACTCCCCTGGAAGATCCCAAGACATTTCTGCTGGCTATGGAGACTCAGTGCACAACACCCGCATTCTAAAAAACAGCTTGGATAATGTCACTTCCCTCTACTCTTTTTCTGTTGGGACATGAAGGCTACCAATGCATTGAGCAAACCATCACTCTCATAACCTCCATTTGGACACCCATTAACAATAAGGATGTTGGAATACTTCAATAAGAACTAGGTAGGGCAGTTTGTCTCTTGCCACTTCATTCCATGGTATAACTCCACCTCGCAGGGTGTTAATGGTACATAGCTTTTTGTATTTCCATTAGGAATAGTACCAAAATAACAGGTCCCAACCATTCCATTTTTGGCACCCTTCCCTTGGGGTACCAGAACATAATGGTGCAGTACAGTCCACAACAGTCAGCTGACTGAGCAACACAAAGAAGCAACTCCCTTGCGACCAGTGTTTCTTCAATGCCCAAAGTCTCTTCTCATTCAACGCTTGATGTCCACAAACCAAGCAGGAAAAACCGTGATGGAAACATGGCATTTGCTGCCACCGCATCACACCGTCCCTCCAACCTCTGAGTGAAGCTACAGTAGAATCTTCAAAAATGCCTCTTAAAAGACGATAAAGCCTCTCATTATTTTGCTTGGAAAGGTTATTTGCTGCTAGAGTTGAGGTATGTTAGGAACAAAAATGTCAAGAAAAACATCATTACAACTGCAGGAGAGGTATAGTGAATCAGACTAAGATGAGGTCTGATGCATTGCAGTGAAACACCGTCGCCAGCTTCATCACCGCTATCAGCTCGAGTCAAACATGAATGCTTTCTCTGACCTTGCAAGCTTCCATCCCACAGGCAACATCCTATGATCTTTGCTTCTGACTCACAATCCTAGAGGTTTGTCCTCTTCCACACAATACCTACAGTATATAAGCCCGCAGAAAGAGATAAGTTGGGTAACTTTGTTCTCCATCTCAGTAAGAGCTGTCTTCAAGTGGGCCGTGATACCATGAATTTAGGAAAAACGATTACTGTTTTCCACTGTGTACACCTCATGAAATTCAGCTTGATGGAAACAGTAATCTCCTTTATTCAACATTCAATGGAATGATATGCTCTTGGAGATGGTGCAAGGAAAGGTATCTCTTTCCCCTTCTCTTTTGTTGCTATGTCATCCGCTTTTAAACAATGCATTTGATTTGGCTTCCTTCAGTGTTTTCCTCGCGTGTCATTTCTCTTATTGAATTTAATCATAATGTCATTTTTAACCACAGTCATTTCTTTTTAAACGTTTGGGCTCCACCAGTAAATACCAATATCTCTTTTTTTATGCCCTTGTAAAAAGAAAATACAGATTCTCAGTGACATGCAATGCATTTCTAGTTAGATTGCAAAGTGGCAGTTGTAATGTTGCAAGGTCCATATTTATTTTCTTCAGGAGGAGTGAATCAAGAAATGTGCCGTTCTCGTCAAGACAGGGAACTAGTTGAAGTCGAAATTCAAACCATGCTTGGCAGAATCCATATGACTGCAGTCAATATTGGATAATTTCATGCTCAGGTATGTCTGAGGAATAACTGTCAAAGGTGACACAGAGCTTTAAAATTGGTCAAACTGCAGGTGGAATGAATGACTGAAAAACAGTTGAGTTGTATTTGCAGCTTGTTAAAATACTATAGTTTCTGGATTGCAGCTTTACTTTCCTAAGTTTCTCCTATCAGATGGTGGACATGGACTGATGCACATGTCAGGTGACTCAAGGGAATCTCTCCTTGGAAATCCTGTGCAGATGTTATGTGATTTTTTTTTTTTTTCTTCTCCCAAATCATTTAGAATGTGTCCCTTTTCCCTGCTTTTTCTTTGCAGCATAGGCGGTTGATGCTATAGTGCTATAATGGTAGTGATCTGTCCAACAGGACAGCCCATATGTGGTTGTAGTAAAACAGCCATCAGGAGCATCTTTGGTCGCTCTGAACTGCTCTGTGGTTGATCAAAGTCTCCTTTACTCTGTGAATGCCCCTGTGATTAGTTAAAGTCTCCTGTGATAGTCCTGATGCCAAGTGTTGCAAATGCTCAACAGCCCACTGGCATGTCAATCTGCCTCTTATATCACGTGATTCATGCTGACAGGTTTTTTTTGGAATTATTGATCAATCATGCGAAAAAATGAATAAATCCTGCCTGCCGCAACTTTGATCAGTCAAGATGCTCTTGCAATGAAAGTGTTCTTATTCACTATGCAAATTTAAACATTTGCATAGATGGCTAAAACACTATTTATGGAGTCCCAGTCTCAATTATCGTGATCTGAGCTTTTTTTTTTTTTTAGCAAATTAGGATGGGCAATCTCCACTCGTTTTTTTTTTTTCTTACTCCAGCTGTTACTCCAGCTGTACAGTTTCCCACATCTGCCAGCTATATGTTAATATGATGCCTAGTTTTGATCCACTCCTCACTCTGGCTTCGCCTCCTGAATGACAGCACACACACAAACACGCATAACACATATTTGCACTTTAGTGGGGACCAAAGCAAGTGCATGTGGCTGTAACTCGAGTTAAACAACACTTCTCAGTGTTTGTACAGAATATAAATATAGATGCCGCAGTATCAAACCCAACTGTTTTGACAAACATGTGGAGAAGCAATGTTTTCACTATTTTGACAGTTTAACTACATGTCGTACACAAACACGGCACTGGTTTAGCTACAGCCTCTTCCTCCTGTTCTCATTTCTCGCCCAGCAGCACTTGCGGCTTTACAGCAGGAGTCTCTTCTTCATTTTGCTCCCTCTAAAATTCAGTCAGGATTATTATTTGTTTTAGTGATGGAAGCATTTAAAAAAAAAAATGTGGTGCAGTGTGCAGCTCCGTCATCAAGGCAAATGGGACATATCAGCAGATACTCCACAGTAGAAAGATTTGGATGGAGATCAGATGCCCAAAAAAAAAAAAATCGAACGCAACATCCCTTTATGGAAATGCTAAAAATACTAGTAATCCTCAGGATTTTGTTTATGCACTGAACATTTTTTTATAGATATTTCTGTCGTCAGTGCTGAGCCTGTTGTCTCCGCACCATGTTACGTGATTGCTTCAGACACCGGTTTCACGCCACAGTTGTACTCTGCCTTCTGACTAGTGAATATTGTTTAAATATTTCAGCAGCCCCGCCCAGTCTGTTCCCATCCAAATCCATTTCATCTTCTCTGCAAGCTCGGTTACAGACAGATAGATCCCTTCATCCCCCGAAGAGGTGCCCTCTGCTTGGGTGAAACAGCGTGACAGACAAAAGCTTGGGGGGACGCCTGTGGCAAGCCTACAGTTTCCTCTCCTATCCATAATCTAGCCTGCCTCTGCCAGTGTAGATTACCTCCATGTAAAACCGAACGGTGCCTGGCTGTGCTGGCGAGATGCTGGCAGCAATGGAAGTCGGATGTGTATAATGACACTGTCTGTCATGTACTGACAGAGCGAGATAAACATTAATTTCTTCACAGACATAATGCGTAAACGTCACGGGCATGTTACCCAGAGGTGTTTACGTTGTAGGGCGATTTTGAAGGTGAGTTTGAAAGGTTATCGTGGCTCTACTGTACAAGGACATAATCCACACTTCTGAAGAGAAAGGGATTACTGCATTTGAAATGCTCCTGAACAAGAGATTTGTAAAAGGGCTTGTAATGCCACCATATGCACAAAAAATCTCTCGGGGACACAAGCTCACACACAGCATGGTTAATGTGAGGTAGTAACTTGGTAGTAGAGGCTGTGTCCAATTGTCTTTTCTTGTTTTCCCTGCTCGGTTTGTGGCTGTTTGTCTCAAAAAGACGTCAAGCTTTGTATGAGAAAAGACTGCGGTCAGGGTGTAGACCATGGTGACTTTGACCTCATTTTTGAAATGGATGGAAGACCACGTCCATTTCTATAATAAGGTCTTGCATTTTGAAGCTTTGAGATTTGCAATTTGACCAGCACAATGTCTATTTTTGAAACTACAATTTAACATTTGTCACCTGCAACCAGGCACCTTGTGGATGATGTGGTGATGACACACATGGGCTGTGCTTAAAGGCACACAAACAGAATTTGCAAAACGGGCATCATATTCTATTGAAAAAGACCTGAAAGGAGCGATTGAGAGGAGTATTATTTTTGCAACCAGTAAACCATGTGAGCTTGGCTCCTATGTAACTCGAACCATCTCGCCTATGACTTTCCCATCTTGTTCCTTCATGTTCTCTTTCTGATCATTTTTTTCCATCCATCCTCTTCTGTGTGCTATTTTCTTTGTAGCTCCTTGCTTTCTTCATTCTTATCTTTCCCATTCAGGCACCTCTACCTTTTGTCTCCTGGTCATCCTTCCCATCTCTTTCTTCCCCCCTCGTCTTCTTCATCTTCTTTCCCTTCCTCATCTTCCTCATGCTTTGTCAGTGTGTACTTCTACTCCCTCCCCTCCTTCCTATTCTCCCGCCTCCCTTTCCCCGATACATGTCTCTTTCTTATTGTTCTTTTATCTACATCTCCTATGTCTAATTTTTTCCTTTTTGTTATTTTATTTCTTATTCTTCTTTATTTACCTCCTGGTTTATTTATTCCTTCAGTGTCATTCTCCTAACGCTCCTTTGTGTCCAATATCTTTCTCTTTTCTGTCATCAACCTTTTTTTTTATTTCTTCTTTTGGTCTTCCAGCTCTTTTATTTCTCACTTCATTCATTTCCTCATCCCATTTCATCATATGTTTTTCATACCAGGCCTTCAATTTGTGTTTTTTCCCCTTCCTACACAAACCTTTTATGATCAAACAGCCGAGGATTGACTATTGATGGAAAATAACTGCTTTCAACAGCCTCTATCCAAATCTCCATCCCTATCCCGACAATTACATTCAACAATCAGATATAAATGTATAAATGAAGGCTATTGTTTCTGCGTTTCAGTTTTCTCATTTGATTATTTCAAACTTAATGTGTCCATTGTTTGTGACAAAAGGAAGTGCAGTGTAAACTTTTTTGGTTGAATGCTTCTCAAGAAACAAACAGTTGATTAGCCTGGGAGCCACTCATCCGTGTCACTGACATCCGTGATAATAATGATGATGATGCATCACAAAGATGGCTGAGCCCGGTCCAAACGAGCCGCGGCAACAATAAAACCTCACAGGATCATCTGAAGCGCTGGCATCATATTTTCGACAGAGACCAAAGCACTGCAAATGAAATGTCCCATTACAGCGGTAACAGCTTTTTGCATTCACAGAATGAAAGCTTTGTTTTAAGTTGCCATAAAATCAAGACAACATGGTTATGTTTACTTTTTTTTATAACCATCCAAGCATAGAGTATTATGATTATTTACAGCACAGAACAGGTCATTTAATAAGCAACTACCGTTATGGTTACATACATTTTGTGTGAAAAAATATGAGCGAGAAACTGTATGTCACAGCCTTGTTACATGGTATAAATCATTTTAAGTGAGATTACCAGTTTTTTTTTTTGATGCATATTAAGCCACACGGTGAACATAAATCAATGTTGCACATTAGGTTTTAAGTTTAAATGTTAATCCTCCAAGTAAGTGTGCTATGACACACATAGATGAAATTAATGTGCACGTAACACGTAAAAATAAAAGCTATAAACAAATGTAGTTTAACACCAAAGTCCTCTATGTATGGATTATATTATTTTTTTGTTGTTCTTCTTTGAAGCTGCACTAATTATAGGAGATGGACATATATGAGGCCCACGGCACCGGTTCCAGCTCTAAATGACACCCCTCTAGATGAGCATTCAAATGAATAATCATTCTATTTATTTCTTCATATCATCACAGCAAATGTTGTCGAAATCCAATAATGATTAGGTGACTGAAAGGAATAGTGAACTATTAATTAGATGACGAGCATTATTTTGAATGGGCACTGCTATTGTGCAATAAATGCCAGCAGCTGCTGGGTGTGTTTACCTCACACGGCATTAATGTGCCAATCACGTTTATATAGCAATAACAGAGACACTGACGAACGCCGGCGGAACCTACAGTATTATAAAACTGGCACGCTGATTAAATAAGCACCCAAAGACGCTTCCTACGGTCTGCTTGCTCATTTATTTTTAGAGGTCCCTGCAGTGTTGAACACACTGATGCAATAATTCTGGCAAAGGCTGCTTTATCCATCAAGAGAAGCTATATTGTTATACTGCATATGAAGTTGTTTTATTTTTTCATACTGGGGGGGGGTTGCGCGTGTGTGCTTGAATATTAATAATTCACAAAAATGAATATGTTGTGGTGTTGTCTGTTTACTCTATAACCCTCCGCGAGATGATATACTCGGCTGATGTGCCACTTTGATTCATGTACTCCTGCTTTGCACACGGTGTTGATTTAGTCGGGAGTTATGGGTCATCGAGGAGGCCACACGCCGTACTGAGCGTCTGAAATGATGGCATGTGGAGGGAAGAAAAAAAAACAGTAATGCGATAAGGCTGACAAACTACTGTTAATGAACAGCTAACAAGATGAACGCACAGCGAGGGTGAACATGTACACACTCGATAATCAGGGCTTACGCATGCCGTGCCTCCCCACTTTGTAAATCACCCCAGGATCTTCTGTTCACCTGGAAATTTATTGACAGTGGGACACACTTATTTTGTTTGCTGTAAACTGAGTTACAAAACAAAACAAAAAAAAAAAAATGTCCTCGAGTAATACTAATCTTTCAGGAAAAAATAACTCCTGAGAAAAGAGCTAGTGGTGTTATGCATAATGTTACAGAAGACTCTCTCAGCAAGATGTAAATAGAGAAGCAATAAATGGCTGTGGCTGTGTGTGATAAGCACATGTAAACAGCTATTTATTGCAGAATGTTACATGGAACATAGATTTCCTTTCAGAACATTTCCTTCTGATGAATACCTGAAGCCTTCTGTTTATTAGAATCCTCCCGACACTAGTAGGGTGAAACCACTGTAGCTCAAAGAGATGTTTAACTTAAACCAACTCTGGCACCTTTATAAACAAGCTGTGCACAGACTCTATATGTGTAAAATTAAACAAGCGTAACACAGAATAATGACAATTTGTTGAGCTTAAGTATAATATAAAATTCCCTCCTCCCTTCTATAGTAGAGATTCATTGTCCAGCACAAGAGCTTTTGAAGCAACTGAAGCACCAGATGTGCAGTTACGCAGCTTCTCCCCATAGAGTTCCCTGTGTTAATATCGTTAACATCAACATCCAAACCATCAACCTGTCAGTTACACACCAAAACTGTTTAAGGATGTTTTTCCCCTTAATTACCGGCTCCATATTAAATCAGACCAAACTGTCCTTATTAACTGAATATGTACCCCAAGCTTTTAAGGTTTTTAAAGTTATTAAACCCCCTACTTGAACAAACCCAGATGTTTTGGCAAATTACCAACCTATATCCAATCTTCCCTTCATTTTTTTAAGTCCCAGCTGTTGCAAATCAGCTACTGTATGTGGATTTCTACAGAGAAACAGTCTGAAAAAGATTTTCAGTCGGAACGTATTACATCATTGCAAGGAAACGGCACTCGTGAAAGTTGCCAACAAACTTTTCATGGCCTCAGATAAGGGTTCAGTCTCTATACTCATGCTTTTAGATAGCAACTTAAATGTGTGTCCAGTCATGCAGTGTACAATTGTACAGTGAGCTAAGGTTGATCTTCAATCAATGTAGCTTCATTACACAGATGCTCACAGCCTGAAGACTCCACCAAGCTCAGTTACACAAAGGCTACATCCACTAAGTTTAAAAAGTATGAATTATCTCCCAGATAGATCTGCTATCCATAATACCTGGATATTTTAAAGCTCCATCAACTGAGAAATTAGAAAATGCTGCTGGCCTTCTTGTCTCTGGCTATAGTTCAAACCTCTGGGGCAAAATTTTAGCACTGGACAGGTAGATCTTTGGAAATAATAACACAGTTACCTGCACTCACTTCGTGATTGGTTCTTCTTGTCCACAACTAGCGTTGTGACGTTCACGAACGAACCAAATCTATTGAACGGCTCTTTAACATGAACGATGGGAACCGAGTCGCAGTTGAGAGCCGTTCATTTTCTTTTTCGTTTTTTTAATCGCTGTCACGCACACAGCATGCGCACACAAGCTCCTCCTGCTACTCCAATGTGATGGAGAGCATGCACAACAAGGAGGAGCGCAGCAGAGTGCCAATTTTATATGCAAATTTCACGTGGGTGCGGACTGCGGAGTGTCAGACTGCAGCTATGAGCCAAGGGAAGCACAGCACCATTTTGGATTAAAAGAAGGGCAAAGCAAAGCGTGACATATGCCAAAATAATATTTCTTTCAAGCCTGTCTCAAATATTGTTTACTAAAATGTGCACTAATGTTACCAAGGACAGTTCAGGACTCCTTTGCAGTGTTTTACTTGAAACTTGTTTTGTAAAAGTTTTTGTTATACTAATATATTTTAAGTTTAGTATAGTTTTGCCACAAATAAAAAGGTGTGACATAATTAACAAGTCAAAAGAGATTTTTTACACTAAGACACATTTTATACAAAGATCCAAAACAGTGAGCCAGTCTTTTGAACGGCTCCTCGAAAGGAACGGCTCAAGATCCGGCTCCCTTCAACGAGCCATAAATCCCATCTCTATCCACAACCTTTAGATCACCTGTGAACAAAAAGCTTAATTAATTGTAACTAAACCACCAAGTGAAAACAAGCGTACATGGGTATCTAGTTATTTGCTGATCCAGGTGCAAATCTGCACGGTTTAGAGTAAAGTATTGAAATGTCACTTTGTCGTCAATCCTACAAAGAAATAGCAGCAATTACCTTTCACTTTTTTCCGCACTGTTCCTTGTTAGTTGTGCTTTTTGAAACAGAGTAAAGTGGAGAGCACTGTCTAAACCAGCATGTGCATGCCCAGTGCAAATAAATGGTTTAAATCATATGTAGGTGTGTTGCTTTTCGACCAAATTCTGACTACTTCTTTAAACTCTCCACAGGCTGTGATGTGATGTTGTTAAAGTTCACAGCTTAGGTGTGAAGGATATCTTTGTTTGTGTTGCTCACTGCAGCACTGTCTGTGAGAGACGGGAGACGAGAGAGAACGCAGTCAGTGGATCCGATTGATTTGGGTGTTTCATTAATGCTTATTTGTGGGTGGATTGATTAAAACACAGTGTAGACCTGTGGAGACTTATATACTGTTCCAGCTCACAGTTTAGGTTTAGAGGGTGTTTCTGTGTCACTGGCTGTGGCATTGTCTCTGAGAGAAGAGGAGAGAGACTGCAGTCAGGTGTTTGATTAATGCATGTTTATGAGTCAAATCTTCTCCCTCTTGAGGGGTCACCACAGCGGAGAATCCGCTGATTTGATTAGGCAGAGACCCTTTCATTTGTTTGGGCTTGGGACCGGCACTAGGTGTACCCTGAAGGTGCCCACCTGCGGCTGGGGTCAATTTAGTGTGTCCCTGAGCAATGTACCCAATCCCCCATTCAAACAGGCAACCCTCTGGTTACAAGCCCAATTCCTTTCTGTTCCGCCCATGTTTATGAAAATATTAAAACAGTGAATACCAAACAGTGAATACATATATATATATATATATATATATATATATATATATATATATATATATATATATATATATATATATATATATATATACACACATATACATACATACATACACATGTATATGTGTGTGTATATATATGTATACATGTGTACATATATATGTGTACTGCACAATCCATATAAACTATAAATGTGCCACAGATTTTGGAACCTGTCTGAGGTAATTTGAGGTGGGTCAATGCCTGAACAATACTATTTTCTGAAACTGTCCTACGGAGCATTAAATTAAAGTTTGTAATATTAATAATAGGTATCTGCACACCAACAGGTGCAAACGTTTGACTGGCTTTACTCCATCTTGGCAGTTTAGGAAGCAATCACATTTCACCATTATAAGCCACAGGCTTTGTGTTACTTTTTCAGAACACCAAACACCAAATACAGAAAAAGCACATAACTATGACTGTCATAATATTCTTAATAGCTCTGAATAGCATTTTAACCCTAGAACACATGATTTGTATTATGTTGCTGTTGTCTGAGTTTCATGGGTTCTTCATGGGTGCCTCCATGCTGTTTACTGACGATATCGAAGGTAGGAGTGTTTCCCTAACCCCTTTCTATAGCATCCCCCAATTATCTTTTTTTTGTTTGTTTTATAAGATGTTGTATGTTTGGAAATAAAAGAAAAGTACTTCAATTTCCCATGTATTGTTTTACTTTAATATATTTCAAGTATATTATATCAGGTAAAATATACCCAGTGTTAGTGATGGTGTTGCAAAAATTAACGTTAGTGTTCTAGGGTCAAAATCTCTCTCATATTGACATAAAACAATTAGAAGGTGTTGCAGAGCAGTACTATGAGGGCTACCAAGGATTAAAAAATCTGTGAAAATACAGTATTGCCAACCATACACCCTGTATAACATGCATGTAAATGTTGTGACAGTAAACTAAGTAATATTGGAGAACATGTTCTCATTCATAAACTAAAACACAATATTGATCATTGGAGGGTGTGTATTGAGTTTCACAATGTGTCTGTGGCACCATCTGTGACAAAAAGAGCAGTCAGTGGGTCTGATTGGATCGGTTGTTTGATTAACACAGTACAGCGGTGCATTATTTCAGACTCTCTTGTGTAGATTAACTACTGAAAGTAGTTTAACTACTGGGTTGAACTACTGAGAAGTTAATTTGAGTCTGGGAACAGCAATGTTCCCACCACGCTAATGAGAGATAAACTATTAATGTCACTTCTTGTAGCAACACCACTGCCAAGACTGTGGCGCTGCGATCTAGAGGCAGACAGACGGACAAAATTGCTCGTAACATAACTCACCATAATCTGTGCAAAGTATTTCACCATTATTAATATAAACAAGCTTGCACACAAGCAAACATTTGGCCAGGGTTCTATTCTTTAGCCAGAAGCAATAGTTCATCATTGTTTTCTGGCCTGGCTCAGGTCAGATCCTTCAAAAAACAAATGCATACTGATGACAAAACCATTTTCTGGTTTGAAAACGATTTATAGATATTTTTAAAAAAAAAATGAAATAAATCTGGGAACAAATAACAGTCACATTCAGGACTGAGACTTCAGCTCAATGTTGATTTGATGATGTCACTGAAAAAGACCTGTCAAGTTTATCCTGATTTCAATAATAATAGTAGTAGTAGTAGTAGTCGTAGTAATAATAATAGTAATAATAATAATAATAATAATCCATTTACAGTTGGTGTAAGATCTCTGTGGAAACGTAGATTATATCCTGTTGAGCTTTACTGTAATTGGATCAGGATTTAATATTAATTAATTTTACCACTTAGATCTGAATAGTAGTCAACTCTCAAGGTGGAGGTGCCATGAGGTTTATTACTTTGTGGATCATTTATCACTAAACAGATGACCAAAATATTTTATCCTGCAATACATGACAATAAACAGCATGACTTTAACAATTTATTTATTACACACTGGAGAATTTGTGTAGTCGAATTAGTATGTATATGCAATTGTGGCACACCTATTTATTTTTTATTTTTTTTTAAGCCCTCTGGAGCCAATGGGACTGTACCAAGGGCAGAACCAAGATTATGCTTTAATAACATGACTTACTCCCACTTGACTCTGAAGCCTTACAAATGAACTGGCTTCTTTCGCCAAACACAAACAGCATCTGACACATACCCGAGGTGAGGAAAAAAAAAAAAATCCAACTACAAATTTCATTCACACCTGGCCATTATCTTATGTCTCGGAGGGATAAAGAGCTAATTAGAAAGAGTACAGGGCTCGTTATTAAGTCCAGAAAGGTTGTAGAAGTTTGCTTTGTAATCACCCGTATCCAGAGTGTACATGCTCTCAGGGATATGCCTTAATAACAAACCAATTTTGAAATGATTTACCTGCAAGGGAAGTAAACAATTTAGCAGCGGCTTTTATCGACCGGGCAAAAATTGCCTATTGTGCAAGAAGAAATGTAATTTGAGTAAACTCCATTAAAAATTATGTGCAATACGTGCATCCCATCGTTTTTCTTCCTCATCCATTGTTATCATTACTCCTCATTCCCCAAGTACTCTGTGCCTGATATCACCAATACTATTCCAGCCAGGGTGGATCTATATTGCCATGTTGTATTATTAAAAAGCCAGTGTGCACTGTAGCATTCCACTGTAGTTACTCTCTGTGTCGATCACTTTCTGTCTCTGAAATCCATCATCAATAAACATACAAATAAAAAGGTTGGCTGTCTCTCTTCAAGATTATCCCGGTGTGTGAAACACCTGCAGATCTTAACCTAAAGCTCTCAGCAGTGGTTAGGGAAAACGGCAACAGGGAGAGAGAATGACCTTTTAATCCTGATGGCTCCGTGTGTGGTGTGATATTGGCTGGCAGCAGCAAACCCCTTGCACATGATCTAACGGCATAAATAGCCACCAACAGTACAAACAAGCTCAGCTGCAGGGTGTTATTTTATGGAGAAAACACCACCTTTATCTCACGGAGGAACTGAGCTTCCCCAGTGCTGAGAATGAACACCGTGGGGGGAAGCGTCAAGGCAGACATTTCTGTTGCTGTGCCACCAAGTATGATGGATAAGGAATTCAAAATCACTAAACATCAGGTGCATTTTACCCCCAGACCTCTGGTGGGATATTGAAGTTGGGGCTGATAATCAATCAAACAGACAACAGTTGCTATTGCAATCACACTAGTATTGGTTTCCTTATTTCGAGAATGAAGAAAGCGACATGCTGTGGGCCTTAAACTTCATCAAAGTGACTTAAGTAGGGCAGCTTTCACAAGTGCAACTCAGCCATTTTGTCTGTTGGCAGGCACAATGATCATTTAAAAAAAAAAAACCTTTAAATAAACATGGTTAATAATGACAACACCTACTACCTTTTTTTCAGAGGCTCCTTCAGGTGATGCGTGTTATACATATTTAATATTGACTCTTAAAGCGTGCTGTGCAGTGCGGTGCCCAAGAATGACCCTATATGTTTTTGCTTTTTGGTGTCCCTGGTGTTTTATGGTAGCTGGCATCTGTAATGTTACCATTACGGCTTTCTTCTTCTTCTCTTTCAACTCCCATAAAACACCAAGTCGTTTTCAGGGGGAGGCAGTGGAGGCAAAGAGAAGAGAGTTATTGTTTGGTCGGTGGTCGTGTCTTGAGGCAGTTGCCATCTGTAATGTTGCATTACTATCTTCTGGATCATCCATTACTCCTTCTCTTGAAAAGTAATGGAGGAATAAATCCAGGAGAAGACAGTAATGCAACATTACGGCTGCTAACAGCTGTGAAGCACCACCACCAACCAACCAACCAACCAACCAACTAACAGTCTGACCTATGCAGGATTTCCAGCTTGTTCCATACTTGTCATCGCATTATTTCATTGCATCATTAGCCACTTTGAGCCACTACACTCTGCTGCCAGGACCCTTCATCACGACTTGATTTTATGTCTCCAATCTAAAATCTGTGGCCGGAGCCATTATGTTTGAAGCTTGTCTGTCCTCCCACATCCATTCTTGTACATGCAATATCTCAAGGCAGTTTTGGTTGGTAAAGTAATTCATTGATGGCACGTATAGTAGCTAAGGGATAGAAGTGCATGTTTGTGTTGCCATTTCAATGATCTTTTGAAATGGGACACCCTTGTCTTTCACCCTTGCTGGGCAGTTGGCCATCATGCAGTGTCTACATTGGGACTGAGCTGCATTCAAGGTACTTTTGTGATTTTCCCATCAAACTTTCCAGTAGATATCCAAAGAATACTGGCCCACTGCTTCATCTACCCACCGATACCTAGAAACTAAGCACTGTACTTAGCAGTGATGCTGCAGATTTAGATGTTTGGAAAAACACAATATGAGCCATATTCAGTCATCTTTATTTGTAGAAAAGTAAAACAAATATCATTGCAGCTAAATCAGTGATTTGCCAACCCTTCTTGTGTGTGGGGAGGGGCTAATTAATAGAAAGCAGAGCGAAGGCAATAATTGTAAATCACAGGACTGCAGCGACTCTGAGATGAAACAAAATGATTGCGCACTAATTATCGTTTTAATTCCTTTTGCGCTGTATGGGTTATCAGTTTTCTCCTATTGCGTAGTGATTATTGCATTCAAAATGATAGCCTTTGTAACAAAGTTTGTAGCAATCTGTAATCAACCAATAAAGGAAGTAATTTTTCCAAAAATAAACATCCACAATCATGTGCATTTGCAATGATGGCACATACAACCATATAAAAAACAGCGTTTCTTTTCTGTAACTTTTGTTGACCTCGTTTTCCAAACTTTTTTTTGTAACTTTTTTGCTCCCTAAAGACAATCTGTAAGATAGCCACAGTGCTGACATGCTGTGTGCTGCCATTGTGGTCCAACAATGAAATAGGTGTAGGTTTTGGATTATTCATGACTTGGTTTTGGTACAGGTGAACTTGGCACCTGTTTGAGAGGAAGTGACTGTCAAACCGAAAATATTCTCGCTGTGTTAGCGGGAAATTGGCTTTTATAAGATTCTCAGGAATTGATATAGATAGATAGATAGATAGATATACTGTGTATACCAACTTGATCATGTTTTGCTGCTATACATCTAAACAAAGCAATAAAAAGTTAACAAGGAAATTAGTTGACAAGTTGAAATAAGTTTTTTTTCTTTATATAGACCTTTTTAATGGCCTGGAGCCACAACACTAGTATATATTTCCTCTTGTTTGTCCCTCCCTTCTGTCACTTGTAGAAAGGTATCCACACAGTAAAAACTATGTTTCATTTCCTCGGTTATACATTGATTGTTTGTCCCCAAAGTAGTCACAGCAATTGATTTGGGGATGATGTGAATTCAAACCATAGCCATTAGTGTCCTGCAAGCCAATCAGATACAGTCACACACACGCACATTAGCAATGTGCACAACACAAGCCCGAGTAATGCTTCACGACGAGGATGCACCTCATTGCAAGAAATCAACCTCCTCTTTTACTAAAGTCAAGCTGCCTCTGGCATTTTCACAGAGATAAGAAAAAAAAAGTCTTCTGCATTCAACAGTATGCAAATAATATTCCTACTTAAATTCATATTTGTCTCATGACTCACTGGGACATGCAGTATATATTACTGCCAGTTCCCAACTTGCTGTTTGTTTTTCACCACTCGGGCTCAGGCACAGTTATGGCCATCACATCCCATCATAGTTAACTGTGTACTCGTGATTCCCGATGAGGGGCAGGTGGTGACATCCTGGATGCAGTGAACATGTGTGAATCCAGTGACCCACAGGAGGGCAAAAGCCATAATGTTCACTGTTGACGAACCTGGAAGCATTTCCTCCTGAATGAGCTCATAACTGTACAGACAAAGCTCTGTGTGTAGTGGTAATGTGCGTGACTTGTCACCCATGTTACCCTATCTGCGCTGTGTGTAATGATGTGCAAGCATGTCCGACTTTGCCGGCTCTTTATACTGCAGAATGGAGATGGGCCCAATGCGAGGGAAACTAATAAATTACTCTGGCAAGACCTGAGTTGTTCATAAGTCAGGAGGAGCCACCACAGGAGAAACAGATTGTAGATTGTTTTGTGTGCAGAGTGCGAATGGGGGAGGTTGGTTGTGGCATTAAGATTAATGCCTCCGCCCGCTTTACAAAATGCCCCGGAATCTGCAAGTGCAATGTAAGCTATAACGTAAATGTGAGATACATTATATTCAACGTTGTATGTGTGACTCTGGGATTAAGCAGTGATTTGCCTATTTTGTCAGTGGGTAGAAACATTACTTACTGTGTGATATTCGGAGTGTGCGGAGGCGAGCTCTTTGACACTCATTCAGACACGGTGCATGGAGGCAGCTGTTTATGATTAATGTCATCACGCCGCACACCGGTGGAAGGAAGTGCCTTGTGCTTCTAACCAGCAGCAACAAAACAGAATGAGCTGCCAATTTCAGCATGATTCAGAAAATAGGTAAGTGAGGTATCATCAAACAAGACGGGACAATGCATTTTGAATCATAATAAATGCAGCTCTCTCCTCATGTGGTGCGTCTAAATGTTCATAAGATGACAACGGTGATGAATACGACATGTGAAAATCCGTTAATATTAATCAATCAGCCTGGACCTCTCTGCTCTAGCTCGGTGAAATTCAACACAAGTTTGTGACACGTCCGTGTGTCGTGATTGGGTTGTTCGTTAAAGAGAAAATCACATCAAACAAATGCATTTATAGATTTGTCTTGTAAAAGTCAGCTCAGCTGCAGAAAGCTTTATAGCTGCTAGCAACTGTGGATATTTACTGAGCTGTAGCACTGCCCTCGACTCTTTAATCTCTTTGAGCTATTTAAGCTGGTAGAAATACTGCATTGTGTCTAAACCTGCTATGACATTGCGCTGTATACTGAATGTATTTATTCCTGTTTTGACTCAAAGTCAGTAACTTACCCCGAAGTGAAACCTGACCTAAGCAGCGCACCTGGTAAGACATTCACAAATGTTAATTGCGGCTGTTCTTTTAACCTTTTCATGATGTTGTTTGGGATTTCAGTTTGACGTTTGACCATATCCTACAAAGACCTTATGGATAAATGTATGAAGCATTTACAATAGGAGCCATGGAGTAAAATGATTTGATTTTGGCGTAATTAGCCTTCAAATCTCTGAAGCATTGACAAGTTCATCCGTTGTTGACCAGATAGCGGAGGTGTTTGGCTGCATAGCGGAGCTCTATAACTTTAAACATACCTTTTCAGCAGAAGGTCTGTGTATGTATAGGACAGAAATGTTACAAATAAAAAAAAAAAAGGAAATCACATGAAAAACATAAAATCATCATCGCACTCACTGGAACTTTACCTGACCCTGTGAAGGATGCTCTGGCTCAAAGGTCGAGGAAGACAGGCAGCCTGAGCAGACTTATGGTTCTCAAAGGTGAACTGTTTATACACAGGCCCCACCGTTACGTACAACTTAGACAAGTTGGAAAAGACACAAAACAACTCCGGAACTCGAACCAATTCAACTCGATCTCCTCGACCACATTCATCGGCTTATAAGGATCTTTTCACAGCAACGTATCTGTAGTGACGTTAACCTTCACACCTCAATGCTGAGAAAAAAGCATTCTTGTACAGCTATAGGAATATAGCACAGTTGACTTTCTGGTTCACATTCAAATGGTAGTAATGCATGAAAAAATATGCAGAGCCCTGGAAAACAATAAGTGGCCATTCTCAAACTATTCCAGAAACAAAAAAAAAACAAAAATGCAATTTGGATGGGAAACTGCTCTTTTCACAACATTTTAGATCAACATGTCAACCAGTCCAATTACCTGCCTTTTCGAGCTGAAATTTTAAATAGATTTGTTAAATGTTGATGTTACTGCAAACTCTAACTCTTCCTTTGACGCTTAACAATTGCCTAGTGGGGGCAAAAATGTTCTTCTGATTTCAACTGTTTTTTTGTTGTTTTCTAGGGCCACACGGTTGGTGTAGTGGTTAGCACGCTTGCCTTTGCAGCAGGAAGACCCAGGTTTGAGCCCCGGTTGGAACATGGTTTGCATGATCTCCCTGTGTGTGTGTGTGTGTGGAGGTTTTCTGCGGGTTCTCCGGTTTGGTCCCACAGTCTAAAAACGTGCAATATACACTCTAAATGCACCATAGGTGTGAGAGTGAATGATTGTTTGATTCTTGTGGCCCTGCAGTGGACTGGCAAACTGTCCAGGGTGTACCCCGTCTATGTCAGCTGAGATTGGCACAGCAGGATAAAGTGGGAGAAATTGGATGGATGGAGACAGGTGAAATGTGCAGAGAGAAAGCAGTTGATGACATTCAACGAAGGTCAGATCAAAGGCTTCTTCAATGCCTTTCTTTTGTACCATTATATGGCGTGAAGTGCTGATAATAAAGCTTTTTAACCGTCCCATGTTGTTTTACCGTCCTCCCTGTGTGACTCCATGAACACAACAAAGGGCTTAAATTCACCGTCAGAGAGGTTCGCCTATTTCTGGACATCTATCGCCTGATTGGATAAGGTGTTGTTAGATAGTGGAATAGTTTCTACTTGATTTTTTTTTTTTTGTCATTCATCTGAGAGTAAAAGACCCGAGTCATTGAGCGAACACTCAAGATTAGTGATAGGTGTCGTAATATATTCAACACAGATTTTAACTTAAGTATTTCTCCGACAGCAGCTCTAAGTCACAACTGCAGACTGTTTATTTGTCTCTGTCACTGTAGCAGCACTCTGCTAAACTTGTTTGCAATTCCGAGAAGTGAACGAATGAAGAGTGATCGTGATGGGGAAGGTTCTCCTCTGTTCTCCACGTGTCCTGATAATTCATTGCATTCACAAATAGTGCTAAAAGCAAAGTATGTCCTGATGAAGCATATTTTATCTTATGGTCTACAGTCGTAGATAAAGATTCATTCTACTTAATAAATACCTTCTTGTTTAATCCCCCACCGACGTGATTGATGCATCATTTGGCATTCAGTATTACTTATCATCAAAGCAACAACCTGAGTTCCCCTCGGGTCTGTGTTTGCAATGCAGAGGCTCTCAAATGAAATGTGGTCCTAATTACGTTTTATCTGATGCCCTGCAGTAGGCCCTGCCCTCTGAGAAATTAATATCTGAGTGTCCACTGCACCCAGTCTCAATTACATTTTGTTTCCAAATGTATCAGCTGCCGTCCCCCTTGTTAATGTGCAATATGGGAATGAAGGTGTACACAGTACTGAGTTATTTGTCTCGCTCCAAAGACCCATGAGTGAGTGCTTCGATTGCATGTGCATGCATTTCAAGAATCCTCACTGATATTTATCTGCTACGTTGTCAGTGTTTTACTTTTATTTAATGTCTTTCTAAACTTTTAGTGATGATTTATTGTTCATGAGTCAGAGAACAGGCTGTCACACATTCTGGAATCACCCAGAATTGACTTGCCGTTTCCTGTTGTGAAGGGTTAGATTGACGTTTGTTTCCGCAGCCAGATTTGCAAAATGAGAAGTGACACGCTGGGTTTTGTTGGTGCCCCGCTGTGGCTGAGTTGCACATGTGCCTCCAGCTCTTTGCATCAAGCTGAGGGGCCGTTTGTCTGCCGCGGATATCTGCGGGGTTCTCACAACACACAGTTACTATATGCCACATATTGTGCTCGCAGGGACACTTGTTGCTCTATGATGAGTCACAGACCTGTCAGTGACGATGACCCCGGGTTGCTCCCGTGGACAGAAGTGTGTGGATAATGAACATTACATCCCCATGGTCACCTGCGTTGCTATTTGTGCGAACAGTGACACCAGCTGCTTGTGTGCACGAGCATCTGCACCACAACACAACAGAGGAAATAAGTAATGTATGATATGCAGGTGTGTGAGCTCTTTCATCTTGTCTACTCTATTTGAAAATAAAAAAAAAAAAAACTGAAATTGATTGTTTAGTCAAACAAACATGTGCTCAGTTTTTACTTGCTTTTGTAGAAATACAAATGAGACCAACATGTGCAGTAAAATATCTAAAAAGATGTGATGGATATAAAGTTTTTCGAAAGCCTTAATGTAAAGTCCATAGAGTCAATGAAACAGACTGTTTCATTTAGATCGTGTATGGCTGACGTCATTGGATATACACATATTTTCGTAATTATGAAATGACCATGGAAGCTTTACTGAACTGTTTTATATATGATATACTGAATCCAATGAGCACCACTCTCCCGTGTATTGCACAGCATGAGCTGCCTGATTTCAGGTTACCTCCACGTCTACCGTAATTTACTTCACAAAAGAGCAACCGCATATACCGTATACGACAGCTACAACATCTGGGGAAAAGCTCCAATGTAACAACCATACTGAGGTCGGAAATATTCGGTACTACTAAGCCTGTGTGTCATCTTTTGTTTTGGCATTTTTATTGTGGGTATTTCTGTGTCACAAATTAATCACACTCACTGCTGTTTGCTGCATGTTCTGAGCTGAAGCTCTCCGAGGACAGAAAATTCCCACGTTTCCACGCTACTTCATGACATCACCATCATCATCTGTTATTGTTTGATTGAGAAAGCCCTCGTGCTAGGACTTGCATACCGTGCGTTCAAACTGTATGCACGTGCGGCGCGTCTGCGTCGCAAAAGCATCGCGACATGTTCACCGGTGATCCACAAACCCAGTGGAAATAGAAGTTTTTCCCACAAGGTGCATGTGATTCACAGCAAACACAGATGGTAAAAAATGACCCCTCTGCACCGCTTCAAGATCTATATCAAACATACACAACGCGTCTTGTTGCAGTAAAGTTTTAAAACAAACATTGCCAGATGCACGGCTGCACACTGCATTTATTTTCTATTTTGAGTAATGAAAATGATTTTTAAAACCTAACCCCAATTTAAAACAAAGCAGAGGCTCCACAGCACACACACTTCTTGTGAAAAACGGAGCTGTACAGTGCGTAGTGAATCAGAGCCACAGCTGTTCTACACTGCACACTCATTCAGTGTGTGAACCCCAGCTACGATTTGGTTGTGGTTTTTTGATTTTTTTTTTTTAGTGCTGTTTAATTAACCAACTAATTGGAAAAGTCTGCACTGTATTGTAACACAGTAAGAATGTGGATTAT
Source organism: Solea senegalensis (assembly GCF_019176455.1). Lineage (NCBI taxonomy): Eukaryota > Metazoa > Chordata > Actinopteri > Pleuronectiformes > Soleidae > Solea > Solea senegalensis. Next base: position 19,122,014 of record NC_058034.1, read on the forward strand.
GATGGATTACAGGGCTGTGGAAAGTTTCGAGGGTCTGCAAATTGATTCTGATATAGTACAAAAGTAAAGAGAAGCAATTCCCGCAGAAAACCTAAATCATAATAGCGGAGCTATGATGTAGAGTATGAATTCTGCCCTGATATTTCACAGTATGATCTCTGGATAGATATATTTCTATATCTCCTTCCAGTAGGCTGTAAGCTGATGATGTAAATAAAACTCTGAAGAAAGTGTACATATATTAAAGATTAATGACATTGCGCCCACACACACGCTGTTGATCACAGGGCCTGTGTGACAGTAATACCACCAACATGGTGGTATTACAGGGACAACACCGATGTTGCCCCTGTGCATTTGATAACCTGTCAAGAAAAGAAACAAAATGACACAACATGCCAGGGTTTTATCCTTTTATTTATTTATTTATTTATATAAATATACTTTTAATTAATGCACTTTAACCTAGATACTGATTGCTATTATGATTGCAATTTAAAACATCACATGCATTTTGGCTACAGAAATATGCAATTAATTGGACTGGAGTCTTACTTAAAACAATTTGTTTTTGTGTCAATGTTACAAACATGTATGTACATAAATGTTGAATTTTTAAGATGTATTTCATCCTTCATATCCTTCATCCTTTTTTTTTTTTTTGGCCATTTGTGGTGAAAAACTTTTGGGACAGCAAATCTAAACATGCTTGTGAAATGTCTAAATGCTGGGGTAACCTGACTGGCGGTCAGCTGTTGGACCGTCGGTAATAGTTGTTAAGCGTCTGTTTGTCTCGTGCCGTACGTCCAACATGATGTAGACCTTTGTTCTTGGACTCTCCACAGCTTTTCAGCTTTGTTTGGTATGTTGAACCGGCGGAAGAGGCTGTTGATCATCTGTGAAAGAGCAATCGCTCAGATTGGCTGTCAGTTGAGCAAATCACCACACAAGAAGAAAAATGGAAGTGACAAAACCAAACAAATGACTTCAGCTACAGTCAGAAATGCACAACACAGCGGGGGAGCTTTACTCATTTTTCACATTGTCTTCTGTAATTGGACTTTCTCATGACTAAAACTGCATTAACAAGTCATTGTCAAGTTTATGGTTGGTCAGTACTGATTATGGAGTTCCTTCTATTCCCTGACGAATACAGACTACTGCCACCGACAGATGTGGACAATTATTGCATCTCACACACTGAACATACCCGAATCAGCCCTAAACAAAAGCGGCACAAGCCGATGCAGAGGTCAACTGTTTGTTCTCCAAAGTCAGCTTGGTGTGTTTTGGCCTTACACCTGGAGTATTTACTGAAACTTCATGTTCCACATATCTAAAACAACTTAGATGAATTGCATATACCTTGTAACCTGTGTAGTACATTTTAAATACTCTCACATGGAAGCCATCAGTTACTCTCAGGGTAAAGAATGAGATTGCTTGTAGTGAAATGTGGAGTAACTCCATGTAGGTATTAAAGAAAGAATACTGTTGCCAGAGTCTGTTGTTATGAAGCAAATTCATCCTAGAAGCTGTTGCGACGACTGAAGTTGCTGCGTAAATCATCGGGTTTATAGTGTTCTTGTTTTATTTTGCAAATAGCGGGTTGCATGACGACAACCAAATGAGTTTCTCGTTATTGAATCCCTTTTCGCAATAAAGCTGTATATCAGTATGTTGGAAGAGTTTTGCCCTGGAGTGAAACGAAACAGTGACTGCTGTGGAATTACCAGGATTAAAGAAATAACCTATAAAATATTTGGGCCACTGCCTAATCTGCTCAAGTAAAGAGCTGACACTCAGCTTACAACAAGGCCATCCAGAGCTGTCATGAATGCTGCTGTCAGCAAAAGGGGTTAAGTCCCATCAGCTGGAGGAATTGAGGGCGATGAGGTGGCCGTGGCCTCTTCTGTGTCCGTCACCTTCACACCCGAGTCTCATGCTGCCTGTGGAATGCTAAAGATTGAACAGTGCGGCTATCCGCTGTAGCAAGAGTGACAGTGGATACAAAATGGAAATGTTGTTGAGTGCATCATTGGCTCTTAGTGAAAAAAACAAACAAAAAAAGACCTCAACTGGCGATCCAAACTTTAAATTTCCTCTGTGCTATTTCAAGGCACGATTCACAGGCATTCAGAGATGGAGTCTGAAAGGGTAGAAAATATCTTGAGTGGAAGCTTATAGCATGACATGAAAACACTTCTTACTCACCCACTGTGCTTCTCCCAGAGACTTTTAAAATCCTGCATTCATACAGAACCATAGCCATCAGCTTGTGGGAAGCTTTATGAACTCGAGGCGCAGGAGCAATGTGGGCTCATATTACTCTTCACAGTTACTGCATTTATCCCCTAATTCCTGATTATTCTGCAGTGAGCTGCTAGGTGTGCTCAATTTACAACAGGATAGAAGACAGATTTCATCCCCGGGGACAGAGCAGCTGAATGCATTTTGTCTTCTTCCTTTCTATTTTTTAATTAGAGCTTAAAAGTTTTACAGTAACCAGTCAACCATTTGGGGCAGTAGTGGTAATTATCATGCAAAGTGTTTTAATAACAGATCATTTAGCTTTTTGTGTGTGTGTGTGTGTTGCAGGATGCGAGGAAAGGGATTTATCAAACACTGGGCATTTAGGAAGTGTAAATTACATCAAATTCCCTATTTAGAAAAGAAAAAAAAAACGGTAAAACAATTATCTCGAAACTCTAGCCGCAGAGTAAACGTAAGAAATACCGCACTGACCTGACCTGTCATCCACAAAGTTTTGGTTTTGTATTTCTCTCTTTTCACACTGTTGACACTGGACGTCTGAACAGTTGCAGATTAAAAAAAAAAAAGATAAAGATAATGCTAGTGGCTGGTGTAGTCTCACATACTTCTTGCCTGTGTGTTTTGATCATCTCCTCCATGAGGATTTATTGCCTTGCGTGGATTTCTGACATATACATTCAATTTTGCCCAAAAAGATCTTATTCAACAAAAACACTCCCTCATTCTGAAAGAAAGAAGCATCAAAAAAAAAATATTTTACTGTTTTACCTCAGATACCTCCTGTCGGGACTATAGATAGAACCATCTGAGATACAGATGAAGCTGTCACTGAAGTTCCACATTTTGCCTTCAGGAAGTCCTGTTTTTCTTCTGAGGACTTTTATCTTTCCCAGCACAAAGCAGCCTGTTCTTAAGCTCTCATTAAAACAGTGTCTGTTTTTTGGTCAGATAAACCGTGAAGAAGAGCGATGGCTGGACGGAGGGACGGACAGGTGGGTTAGACCTGGATTGCGAAGAGAATAAGTTATGTTTCATTGGCAGGAGCTAATTCCTCATTCCTCTAATTGAAGACATAAAGGTGGATCAATACGCTTCACGGCGCCGCCCTGTTTTGGCATGCACTGACATTACACCAAAAGAGCAGGCAGCACAAATAGATCTTCTATCAGCAACAGGGCTTAGTGTGTTTACAACACATCCCTTATCTTTCAAACTCCCATCTGTCCTGGTGCTAGAATCCAATTATGTTCCCAGTATTAACCCCTTTAGAGAATTAACCCCACATAGCGGTACTCTTTGAAAATAATAAATGTGGTCGCGGAACCCTCTGCCAGTGTTAAATGAGGAAATAAATAATAGATGCTGGCTTTGCCTCTCTCCCTCTGTGCGCCACTGATCTTACCCACCTGGAGGGCTTCTAAATAAGATCCTATGCTGGCTGAGCACAACACAGCAGTTCATTGATCCCCACCCTTTGGTAAGGCCTCCTCCCTCCAGTGAGCATATGAAGGTTGAAGAGAAAGGGCATGGAGAAATAAACTACACTGGAGCCAGACACAGAAATACATACACAGAACACCTTCTATATGTGAGAGCTGAGTGACCTAGCCTCTAAGAAGAGGATATCAAAAGAGCCAGCAGCTTGGATGTACATGTATGAGTGTATTAGGCTGCTGGGAATTGCTGGAGGAAATCAAACGTGGCGTGTTATCAAGATTTGTCAAACTGCTGCCGAATCAATGCAATTAATACGGTCTGTTTATTTAATGGGTTTAATGGGCAGATGGAGCAAATTGTGAGTGGAGGAAGACTGTGATGGTAAAACTGGTAACACACATTAGCCGGTACAGTACAGGCTATCACATGCTGACCGCTTCCAATTGAAAGTACATTCGGGGGGCTACAGAGATGTTTTGACATATCCGGCTGTTGCAACACTGGACATCCTGTACTGTACTATAGACCAAAGGAGGCATAGTAAAACCTAGGCAACTGTACAGAGCATTACATCAGTCAAATTGTAAGGATTCTGAACCAGTGCACACGAGACAGACAGCATCATCTGTTGCTGACAAAGTCTACTCACAGCGTTGACTGGTCAGGGAGCAAATGTTATCTAAACTAAGCATCATTTTTGACCCGAAAAGTTGTTTTGAGGCGGACGTTTTTGCGAACCTGTCTAAAGAGACTGTAATGTGCGGTATGTGGCAATGCGAAGTAGCTCATTTTGTCAAGTTTCTAGATAATGTCCAAATGAGCCTGCAGAGTGAGAACACAGCAGGGAAAGCTCCAGGTAATTCACGCTGAGCAAGTGTTCCGCACATCCTCTTGCTATTTTTTTTAACACGGCAAACCTAAACAAACTCCTGCTGCGTTTGGCATTTGTGAACGGGCCAACTCCGGAAAATGCCTGGACCTAAATTCCTGGACATTTCTTAAAGTTAATTTCATGGTTTAAGTGAATGTCATAGAAAAAAGAAAATAAATTTGCTTTTGGCATTTTTTTTTTTTTTATTACTTTACCCACTGTTTTCCGTAGCGGAGGAGGAACCTTCATGCTTGCAGCAGCCTGTGCACTTCCTCAAACACATTTTCACTAAATCATGAAAGGGAACCAGCAACTGCAGATCCCTGGATATGCACAGATGTGTAAGGTGAGTGATGTTCAGTTCACTTCATGCTGCAAAAAAAAAAATCAAATAGTGTCTGTGTGTTTCTATGTGTGTGTGTGTATGTGTGTGTGTGTGCATGCCTGCCTCCGTGTACATCAGTGATACATTCAAAACCTGTATATCCTAGTGATTTCATCTCTAGGGGTGTTATGCATGAAAAATTCAATCACAGTGCCTGACCACAACAAGCTCAAATATTCTTTACACACTGCAGAGAACACACAAACACTTTCAGATATGTACAAGTACAGAGCTATAACTTTTTTTGTTTTCTTTTTTTTAAATCAAATACAGAAAATTCTATTCCAATCCTATACCTGAGAAAAAATATGAACACAACATTTCAAATTCAAAACTCAGGTTTTCATGAACATTAAACAAAGACACATATTACATCAGCATCTGAGTTGATGTGAGGAAAAACACAATCACAAGAGGGGAAATTCACAAAATGCTCTGCAGGTCTTGAGTCAAACATTTTCAAACAGAATTTTAGCGAGTCTTACTGACCCGAGGAAAGAGACATTGGACCTCAAAGCTATATCATTCCACCTGTTTGTGCGTGTAAGACCATGAAGCTAGATGGAATTGTCATGGATACTGACTGGAGTTTACGTCAGCCAATGAGGCGGGCAGTGCATCACATTGTCTATGCAGAAGGAACATGGAAATAGCAGCTCCACAGGAAAACATAATCATGGCAGTCATTCATTTTAATAAAAAAAACCTGTTTGGGATTCCAACAAAAAATAAATTACTTTTCAATTTTTTTTGTCAACACAAAGCACATAATGGGCAATTGCTAAGCACTGGACAAAATAACACAACTGTGGGCTTCTTTTCTTTATGTATTACTTGACGAAATAACAAAAATAAAAATCAGGGTACGTATTAAATACATTTGATTAAATTGTTTTGCAAGTATATTATGTGATAACAGTAAAAAAAAAAAATCCAAAACAAATACAATTTGCATCAAAGGAAACTAAAATGTACACAGTAATGATCTCCTCCTTTTCTCCTTAATCTAATAAGGAATACAAAAATAAATAAATAAAATCATAGTACTTTACAAAGCGGTACAGCAAGCAGATATCGTTCGGCTCAATTGTAGGCAGCCTGTCAAAAAGAAGGCTTGGACATGTGTGACTGTAGCAGCACCTCGCAGGAGAACTTCAAAGGATTCTGTTTGATTTAAAATGAAACCCCGTAAAGAAAAAGAAAACAACAACCAAAAAAAAATAGGAGGACACTTCACCTTGCCTAATGTCACCACGGTGAGAGTTGCAGAGCAGAATCCTCCCTGATCATTGATAACAGGTGCCGCAGGGCAGCATCTCCACAAACAACATCGCTTGCTTTTATTTCTAGCTCTTGTTTATTTTCTTTCTTCTCAACTCAGAAATTTTCAAAAGTGTGCATGTTTTACACCCTTGAAGTTTTGAGCTTTGATCTGATCTGGTTTCATTGCAAGTATACTTGTAATTTTGTTGTCAAGTCCTACGATAGTAACCGTTGCTCAGGCTATTTTCACTGTTTTGTAATTTGTGTCTGGCAACGAAGCCACTGGACAGAATATACCCACTTCAGCGTGGTAGAGACAGCTATAGCTGGACACCTCAGTCCTTACACAACTGTATTGGAGGGAGCTATTGAGTCTACTGAATTGAATTTGTTTCTACGTTACTTATTTTTTGTTGTTTTAAATCTTGTCACTGTTGCTAATGTCGCTGTCAAATCACAGTTTCACTGTCCCACAGGGAAAACTCATGCTGCTCCAGATGGTTAGTCCACCCCATCTGTCTCGTGTCTCTTTCCGCTGCAGGTATCACACCACAATGATGTATACAGAGTCTGATTCACGCTGCTTTTATTCAAATGTAAGATCGTCTATAAACAGAGGAACCAGCGACAAACCCAGCAATTATTAGTAAATGCTGACAGATCCTTTCAAACACATGAATAGAACCACATGGGCCCTTAATGTATTTAGATGCGTTTCCACTGCGCAGCACCGGGATTAGGAAATTATTCCTGCAGACCAACTGTGTATGCATGTTTCCACCACGGCAAGATTTTGTAAATGTGACATGTGAAAAACTCACGGCCACAACTCAATTCCACCAGACAGCAGTTATGTAAAGAGACAACACTAGATAACTAAGTAACTATGTCACTTAATCAATGAATTCACCTATATATGTTTTGAGAAATTACAAAGAAAAAAAAATTGTGTTGCATTTACTGACTTAAATTGGCCGAGTTGAGTTGGAAATTCATTATCTGTAATAATGCTGCAGTGTTATCAAGTATAGGACAATCGAAGAATCTTGAATTTTCAATAACACACAGTTGGGTATAGGTGTGTCTTTCTGGATGTTTTGGAGGCTGTGATGTGGTGGGAGAGTAAATACAGTGAGAAAAAAAATAGAAAAATAAACATCGGAAGCTAACAGAGATCCTGTTAGGTATCAAAACTTGATGATGAAACCGCGCCAGGGAAAGAATTCAATACTAAGCCCCCTCAAAGTTGTGCTTACTAACAAACCACACAACAAAATGAAAGTAGAGATTTGTATATTAAAAGGTGTGAAAGTCCAACCCCCTAAGCAGGACCACATTTGGAGCCAAAAAATCTACCCAGTACTTTCATTTAGTTCCTAGTAGCTAGGGTGGAAATGTACATTGCACCTGGGAAAGACCCTATAGTTCCTGGTATTAGCTCCTGCAGAGGAATTGAGCCTATGCTGTACCTTCATATCTGTCCATTGAGGGACAATGAAGCTATAGGTTTCCTCACACACATTAGAGACTGAACATGCTGGTCTTAGTTTTCTTTGCAGAGAGTCACAGTAGGAGAAGTTCTGGGGCATTGTCAGGCCTACAGCCACATCTGGAGAGAGGCATGCATCCATCATAATACCCCGACACTAACACACACACACACACATTCACTAACACTCATTATCTATACCCTCCAAGCAATGATTGGCTTGCATATAGGCTCACTCTTTAATTTAATGTAATTTCATTTATCACTCTGAATTAGATTTCATGTTGCTACTTAATAATTTAAATCCCCCCTGAAAGCAATCTAGGCTTTCATCTCTCTTTCAAGGAACCCTGGGAGATGACCAGAGGTAACGGCCACTGTAGTGGTCATGATTTACTTTCTAATGTGGCACAGATGATAAACAAACCCAGGACCGCTGGTGCGCCATGCAAATCTCTTTGTTCTTTTCTTGACAGAGCGGCCAATTAGGTCGACTTCACTGCGGGCTCAGATTGTTGCTGTTTTTAAAGCTGAAACTTGTAAATATAAATGAAAGTCCGTCCCTTACAGTTAAACCTTTGGCACCAACAGATGTGTGTAGTTCTCGGTATAGCAGTGTTTTGACTCTTCATCTAAAACATCCCTGCGCCGCACACAGGAAGACTGACAGAAGTTGCACAGTATAGCTTTAATAAAATAAATCAAGTAATCCTGAACAGCCTGAGTACACAAACATATAGATACCTCTCTCTGGACGTTTTAAAAGGATTAGATGACTTAAGATATCTTACAGGTTTTAGTAATAGTGTGCAGCTGTTCATTGACTTGTAATCAATCCTTGTACTTTGTGGATGATAATGATATTGTCCATGTTGTCTTAAAAAATAAAAAAACTTGTTTTCTCAATATTCGTTGACAAAATCAAAATGAAAAAATGGATAATGACTTGTTTTTCCATTTTCTGATTTTGTGCTGAAATGAAAAATGGAAAAAACGGATAGCGAGCGTTTCCCGTTTAATCCAATTTTGATAAATGCAAGTTACGTGACACGGAAGTGATCTGTGACCGGACAAGACAAGAAGAAGAAGAAGAAAAGGACTACCTGTGATCGGGAAGGGAAGCATAAGCTAACAAAAAAAAATTTAAAAGAAATTGACATTTATGTTCTTTTTAATGGGAGCAAGAGGGTTACTCTGAAGCCAGAAACTGCGGTAAAGTGAGCCGCCATTCATCTTCGCGTGGTCAAGCCAGAATGTCAGCAATACCGAGCGAGATCACTTCCGGTTTTCAAAATAAGGCGTTACTAATACAAGTGCAATCAGTCGAGCTGATTTTAAGACTTTAAGATTTTTACTGAACTATAACAACACATTGGCTGACAGTGGTTGACACAGTTTTTCATTTTAATTTTGTAAACGAATATTGAGAAAACAAGTTGTTGTTTTTTTATTTGTGGTTTAATTTTGAATGAACGAATGATACACGGATTCAGGTTGACTTGTGACTGTGAACGTACCTGCTCTCTGCACATAAGGCAAAGATTAGCCCTCGGAAGTTTTTGAATCGAGTACTATCCAAAGTAATGTGATGGTATTTAGAGTTACACTTATATTCATATTAACTTAGTTATATACTGTGTATATTCAACCTTGACAGCTGCTCATTTCAACCACAGTCTGATCTATTCACCATTTGCAGTTGCTCAGTTGAATCACATAAGTAGATTCTATGTCTTCCATGCTGGTCCTGGATTCAAACCACTGAACTTTGGCGTAGTTAAAGACCATTGCATTGTCTATTTGTTCAGCCTGTTGATATGATTGAAGTGCATTAATAGAGTGTCATTACCTCAGCTAAGGATTTATGCTCTAATGTCAGCAGTACGCAGATTTATTGTCTGTTTGCTTGTCGTGATAGCAAACAGAACTTCCCATGTCCAAGGACAATTGACTTTTCGTTTCTCATTTCTCTTTATTTATTTTAATTTCATCATTTATTTTCCACATGTCTCATCATGGTGATAACATTGAGTTATACTGCTCTGAACCTGGAATGCACTTGTGTCTTCACAAGAGAACAAAATATGTCACGTAACGTTCTCGACAATGCTAGAGATTGCTTGTTCGGTTATACAGAAATGTACTCGAGTACGATAAATCTGAATCAGGGATGGTGACCATGCATTATCTTTCACTGTGTAATAGTACGGATTGAAGAGATGGGTTTCTCAAAACGAAGCACGGAAGAATAGAATGTGGTGCTCTTTTATATTAAGCACAGGAGTCACTCGGTCATGCTACGATGAGTGCTTTGAAATACTAAATTACAAAATGCAAATAAGGAGGAGATTAGTCCGTGTTTATGGGTGGCATTTAATTTTAATTGGTTCATTATATCCAGAAATTACATTTTTAAACTCTTCTGGCTGCCACAGCTGTGCTTGGTGCTGCGTTGAGGGAATCAAGACTACAGGTTTAGCATACCTCTTTGCAAACCAGACCTTTCCATGCAAATATTCATAACTGTGAAACTGAAGGGTGTGTTAGCACTGCTGATGAAAAGGAATTGGACCATTAACGGGAATGTACTGGTGTGTTTTCACGCACATAAAAATATCTGCAGCCACTGATTTGTCTGGAGATACAAATACACAGCTTTTGAATAACTGCAGCCTTGAGGCAGAACCCTTTCTGCTCATCTCCCTTTTCCTCAGGTGGTCAAGTTATTGCCTCACCACTCGCCTTGATTGGTTTTGAAACTGAACCACAGATGCCAAAGAAAACAGACTCAATCTACAATAAAAACCCTTGTGTAAAGCTTCACTCTTTCTTTCTTTTTTTTTTCCACTCCTACCTTTCATTGCCATCTGTCAGAGGCTAAGAGTGGCTACTCTTCGCATAACATTAGCTGTACTGGAGGTATTAGGCACTATATTGCAGATGTCCACTCCCATTTTTAACTAGTGTGAACAATCCAAACCTTTGTTTTACATAATATTAACTTCAATCTAAAATCCCTGTAATAGCATCCGTGCAAAAGTATATCAACCAAATAATAAATATTCACCTCACGTGTTACCATTCAAGCAAGAGGACAGATGCATATGAGTGTTTTTGTTTTGGACTGTGGCAACTTTCCTCTTGCAGATTACTTTACACCTTTCTCTATTCACACTTCATGGGTGGCTGCAGCCAAGTTGTCCCAGAATGACCCTTAGCTGGTGGAACATTAATATTTATCTGTCTGATTCAAAGAGTTGCATTTATTGTTTAATTCCAGTGCTGTTGCTTTTGTCAGCCAATTTGGGACTGTGTTGTTTTGCTAAATTCACACTAATTTTGATTATAAAAAACCCTTGTGTGGTGTTTGCACCAATTGTGCTGCCTCTCAGCTGGAACAAAGACAAACTCATTTTTGCATCGCCTCAGACAATGAGGTAAGAAACTCATTTAAAGAAAAAATATATATTTCAAAGGCTATTTTCAAATAAAATGGTGAAAACATGGCCGTGAAGCAAATGCATCTGTCTTTTATTTATGTTTAATGAGTGCTTAAATCAGTTTGTTCGACTACACCATGTCTCCTGATTTTATAGCAGCTTGAGAAAAAAGCCTCTCTGAGCAAACAGATCAAATGGTTTCTCAAACTGATGAAACTCATCACAAACCTGTTATGAAGGTCGAACTGAGCTGTAGGGAAAAATTGGCAAATTACACAGAAATCCCCAAATTTTAAAAGGTCAACTGCAATACCAGCCAATTGCTCACACTAACTCTGGTATTTTGCCAGTGCTAATATTTCAATCAATCAATTGTTTTAAAACCCTAACCCATATAAAAACACTCAATAAGTTAGCAGGAATAAAATACACAACAGTATCGAAAACCAAAGTGAGCAGCTACATTTTGAGCCAGCGTCATAAAAGCGTGGATTGCCATCTCCAAATATTGCCGGTTAAGAAAGGGCTTCTCTTTGGTTAAAAGGTGAAGTGGAGTCAATCCGTTGATTAAATCTAAGGTCAAAATCACCCCGGGACTTTTGACAGACGGTCTGACACTTGAAATGAGACATGAGAGTTGAGGGAATCACCTCCGTTTGTTTTCATGAGCAGACAGATTTGCAAGTCATCTGCATAACAATGGAAAGACAAATTACGCTTCCTCATTGTAGCCCCTAAAGGTATCATGTACAATGAAAAGAGAGTTGTCCCAAGAATAGAGCCCTGTGGCACCCCACAGGAGAGGGGAGCGTGAGATGACGAGAGGTTGCCAATCGTAACAACAAAGAAGAGGTGAACCATGTTAGTGCCATGCACATAAGACTGAATTGTATTCTCTGTGTATCCACTGCTTGCATGAACTAATATCTAGGTTGCATGTAAGTCTATGTGAGAATGAACCCATTCCCCACTTGATTTACAACATCAGAAAACATTTTTCTGAGGAGTCAATAACTTCAGGTCTTCTTCAGTGCAGTTTAATGTCCATTTGGTAAATGATGGTCCCATGTACAGTTAAATAGACTATTAAACACATGTGTATTGGCATGGACACTATTTGAGCTTTTCCACTGCATAGTACCTCCTCAATGTGGGCGGGGTCATCAGAGCACGGCTGCATGAAACTGGCTTTGTTTTACAGGTGACTCATGACTAGTGACTTGTAAAGCAGATATTTTCGATGTACTGAATCATTAGAATCAGTCAATTAAACAGATTAGCTCATGTACTTCCGTCATGGAAAATAACATTTGTTCATCATATCTCAACATACACAATCGTGCACTGGTCGTAGAAGCACATCGAAGGCATTCACTTTATTCACCTTTGACCTGTATGCTTTTAGATCCTCTCACCTCTAACCCTAAATGCACATCTTAATCCCTACACCCTTAGTCTAAACACTTAGAGCAAACTGATCCACAGACCTGCTGGGTCCTGGGACCCAAGGTCATCTTCCCCAGCTGCACAGATAGTGCACAAACACCAACTATAAACCGTACAAACTTTCTCGTGTGCCTCTTTGACTTGCCTCTGAGCTGTTGTCCATCTTGACACCCTCTCTCTCGCAAAGAATAAACCACACTTCAAAAATCAAATTTGTTTAAACTTTATTTCTTTATCAGACACCATATGACAATTTTTGCCACAACAACTTCCTACATGACCGGAGCACACAGTTACTGAGCTGAAATACAGCGGAAGGGGTTGTGATGCAGCTCGTCCCTCACGTTCGGCGGCTTTCAGCAGTTTTGTTGATAAAAAAAATACCGGGCTCCTCTGTTAAATATTGAGATTTCAGACATTTCCGTGCTAAATGTTGGCAATACATTTTCAGGATTTTAAAGACTTTTTAACTGATCTACAGTTTGGCATTGTTCGCTTTGATTAATCTGTAAGACGTCCTGAAGCAAAATTGAGTCGCACTGGGACCACGTACTGAAAAAGTGCCATATGTGACTGACCGCTAGTACTACTAGTTTGTGAAGTAGATGAGCTCCCAGTTAGTGGACCCCACTCACCCAAATATGATATGAAAATATCAAGATGGTGTTGGCCAAAATACTAAACTCAACACTTTAGAGGAAGCGTTCTCAAAACAATGAGTGATGATAGAGCAGCGAGCCACTTAGTTTGCAAGAAAGAGACCGTTAAACTGCACACTGGCTTGTACAAGAATGCTGGGCTGCATTCTAATGGAAACGTTGCTTTGGAAATGTTTTGTTCTCCACTTCCATTGTTTCTATATTGCAAGATTCACATTTGTGACCTTTGTTACATACACAATAATCCCCTGTCTTTTTTTTTGGACATCTTAATTTTATGTCAAAGCTTGCAATACAGAAATGTCATGCAATATGCAGAGGCTCTATGGTATATGAGCAACCTTTTCTTTCACTTTTGTGACATTCTTGCTTTATTAGGGGGTAGCACAGAACAACAAGGGTCAGGGGAAGGTTAGTGAAGCAGCACAAGGTATCGAGATCGATAATCTCAGGTGCAACATGCTCGGTGGTCTGGCTCTAAAGACCAAAACGAAACATGCATATCCCAAGTGGTTTTCAATGTGCATATCAAAACCGCCCTCCTGGGCCCATTTACTGTCATCAGCAACAGGAATAAAACGAAACAACATGTGTCCCATGGTGTGCATGTGTATACTGCAGAGCGACTGCTGTCTATAAAATGTCAGTGTGCCCTCATAGTTGACTGGTTTTTCATCAGAATAAGGATTGATCCAGAGATAAAGTTCCCCGCCTTATCAGTCATGACAGTTCTGGCTTGTTCTATTACACAGACAGTGTAGGCACATGGCGTGCTGTTCATAGGACTCCCCGTTGGCATCAATAACGGCAGGATTTTCTAACGGGATTTCACTGGTCTCAGGCCTGTGAGCACCGATCCCTGATGCCAAGCCATCTTATTTGACAAGGTTACGTGCCGTTTTTTTTGTTCTTATGTATTCATTTATATGGAGTGTGTGATCAGCACTCTGGATGACTACGCAGACAGTTGTTATCTCAAATCAAGAGCATGATAGCATCTGAGTGCCCTCTCCCCCTCCACCCTCTCTCTCTCTATGAATCCCTCTCCTCTATCCCTCCATCCATTCATCCCACGATCCACCACAAGCACTCCATCATCCACCTCCTCCATCCATCATTCACAGCGCAGAGCTCAGACTTCTGGGGAGATTATGTCTGTCTGTCAGAGTCTCTGTTCTGATAGGTTGGAGCATTTTTCTTTTTTTTTTAAATTGTATCCCCTCTTGCACATGTGAAAGCTGACATGATTGGCACTTGTGTCAAGTTTTGATTGTTGTGCTGCGTGCAGATTTTGTGGGGGAGTCGCTGCTCAGATGTGGATACAAACACAAAGCACCGCTGGCAGCCACAACCATGGAGGTGCAACGCCTCTTTATTGGTAAACACAGACATTCACTTGTCTTTGAGACGTGTCCATCTGGAAGACGTTCTTTTATTGCTGAGTCATAATGGAAGACAGTTGACTTGTGCCACATGTGAACCCAAAGGAAATCTGACTTAAGTCTCTGTTCCTCGGAATGCAAGGGAAACAGTGCATCTATTTTAATTTAATTGATTTGGTTTGTCTTGACTTAATTTGCACGGGAAGATTCATGTGATGAGTGGCCCGGGGGAAGATTTGAACCCAGGCCAGAGGTGGGCATGAGTTACTGCACAAGTTAAAATTTCAACCATTACAGCATGAGCTTTGCAAAACAAGGGACATCTCTTTCTTCATTAGTGCAGCGTTGCTAGACTTCAGAGCGATCCCATTACTTCTTCTTGATGGCCAAGTTCCATTTTAATTTTTACCCTAACTGAATGACATCATTATTGCTGTGCAATGCACAAAGTGTATCCCATTCTAATTCCATAAAATCCTTGCAAGGTTCAATTTGAGATAATGTTTACGACATGACAATGCACTCATGAAAAACTTCTGTAGACTTGGAACAAACTTTGCTATTTTCTTGAGAAACTCTGAATTAATGGCCCAACACAAAAAGATGTCTGTTTTTTACCTTTCTTTTTTTTTTTTTTACTCTTAGTAATTCATACTTACTCAACCCTCCTGCCACTAGGCTATGCATTATTCCTTTGTTCTCTATTACAGACAGTGGGTTTGAATATTGCTGATGATAAAATCACTGAAAGTTTTTTTGTTTTTAGCAGAGCTGCTCTGTGTGATTTAAAAATGTAAAACTTTCTTGATATCTACGTGCATTAGCTCCATGTCTTTATTTGTTGCACCCACTGCTCTCACATCTGTCTCTTCTGACTGACTGACTGACTGACTGCACAGCCCCCTCGTTCTGTTGCACGTGATCAAGAAGCTTACTTTGGACCAGTGGTGCCACTCACTTTTGAGTCTTTCTCTGCGGCTAAAGCAGAGCATATACACAGCTGTCACAACAGTCACAAATCTGAGCTATCATCTCTCATGTGACTTCTTGTCCAGGGCTAATAGTGGCTGGCATGATAAGTGTCGCAGATCAGTCTTAATGCATTTAAAATATTTTCTCTTTGGAATTGCTCCTGAGTAACAAAAAAGCACACACACAAAAAAGGAATATACGTTGTTTTGCCAAAGAGGAGCTTGAGAGGCGCTTGCAGCTCTTGTGCTTGCATTTGATGGCGCAACAACACTGATGTCAGAGTTTAAAGCCAAGCAGTATAGCTGCAAACAATGACTGAGACCGAAACAGCAGCTAAACTTGCCAGATATTTGATGTAGATTATTGCTGAGTGAGCTCCCACTGATTGTTGTTCGTCGTTTTGTATGTGCCCCGGACACACGCAACACGAATGGTTCCATTCGCACCACAATGAGGGTCTGCATCAGTCTGGTCTTCCATACATGTGTACCTGATCCCACAATTTATTCCATTCCAATTTATACTCACCTCTGTTTCCCTGATTCCTGTTTGTGCTCTTTAGCTTTGCCACCATTTTATCCTATAGCCAACCTGTACATACAGTATACCAGCATTATACATGATTTTTAATGATCAGATCTCTTGTTGTTGTTTTTTTGTTTGCCTAGGTGATCTTTGACAGGGTTTGCCTTGCCCTGTTTTACTTTCTTTGACCCTGCCTGATCATTGGATTTATGTGTGTGAATTCTAGACTGAAATCTTTTCCCTTTTTCTCTCCATCTGGTCTTTTTCCCCCCACTGAAGTCGCACAATTAGCTTTAAAGTAGCAATGCACACAGCATCCTCTGACCCTCTTTCTAAAAAGTTTTAATGACAGAAATGTGTGAGTACCCAATTGAATAAATGGACTAGCTACATGTGTTGCACCACACAATCCATACATTTCTTTCATCAGTGTTATCCAGGGATCAGCTAAATTTAATTGCAAAAGACAAACAATCAAACAAAAACCATGTGATGACTCAAGCACAGTGGTGTCTGCCCATCTTGTGGATTTACTTGTATTGCATATGCTGAGGTTTTAAGTTCTTCAACCATTTAAATTCTGCTGCCACCACAGTGCAACTGAGAGACAGAATTCTGTCTCTACTGCTTCATCGATGAAGAATTGCACTGAACTCAACAGAACTTATAGACCACAGTAGACATTTCCACAGGGCATAAGTCTTTGGTAAATTGACTCTTTTAGTAAATGCTAATAATCACCCAGTACCAGTAATGAAGAGGAAACCAGAAACCTGTTTGTGGAGTTGTGTTCTGAAGCAGGCTTTTTACTACCCAGACCCTTAATGGGCTGGGCCATTCTTCAGATCCATATGTGCTAATTGGTGCCTACTGGGCAGTATATCTTCAATGATCATCATCAAATGCCTAAACATAGCTGATGACATTGTTCAAAACATGTCAGTAGTTCACTGGGCTCACTGGCTCATTAAATTCTAGTGCTCAGTTTCCACATTCTGACTAAAACAATTCAGGCTCAGAGAACATGAAATAATGATTTAGCTGCCAACAGTGCTGCTAGAGGACAATAAGGAACCTCATGAGCTGTGTGTCCTACTTCATTTATAAGCGGGGAAAAAAATAGATGTGAAGCTGGGCTTTTATGTATAATCGTATGTCATGCATTTCTTGAGAAGATTATCTTTTGTACTATTTTAAAGCTCACCCCTCTACAAATAGCATTCACTTGTCTAGAATTGTGACTAATAATCATTGTAATTTGTGCCATTAGTTGTCTTTTCCTGCAAGCATCCTAATGCCTTTCTGTAATGACTGTCAGAAAATACCTGCAATCTCAGCATGTCACCCTCATCTCCTCACAGAACAGAGACAAAATAAAATGTGGTAAAGTATTCCCCTTTCTCCAAATGTGGATCTGAAACTGCTCGGACAATCGGTTTAAAAAAAAAAAAACACTTTTGAAAACTTGAACAATGCTTTGCTCACTGTGTCTCACTGTGGAGCCATGAATCCTTGGTAGGAAACAGAGTGAAACGGTGCAAGAAGCCTACTGGCATTAATGGTGATGCCAGATGGAAGAGGCAAGAGCTGCACAGGAGAGGAGCCAGTAAGCAAAGACAAGTCGTGCCAGCCCAACTGTGTCTAACAGGAGGTCCAGCTATTTAATCAAACCCAACACTGAAACCACACTTGTGCCAGATGCAATTCAGATCCTTACGTAACCCACATGCCAATTTGATTTATATAGATTTCACATCGCACCCTCCGTCGAGAATGTTTGAATGGCAAGTCCTTATAATCGTGTGGGACATGGGAGATGTAACAGATTATAGAATCAAAGAAAGATGGGATCGAGAAGGCAGAGCTAAGCAAAAGATGAACAGAGAGAAATGAAAATGCAGTATTTCAGCAATGATCTATTTACACAGCAAGCACATGTTACATGTGGATGTTTCAACATTTGTACTTCACTTAATCCAAAAGTGGATTTCAGCTGACTGTGCCTGCTGCCTAGTTTCAAACATCCCCTCATTTAGGTGATTGAGCTGCCAATACTCTGACACACTCTCCCTCTCTATCTCTCTCTCACACACGCACACGCACACACGCGCACACACACACACACACAACTTGTGAAGAGAACTAATGCAAACTAATAACAAGACTATTACTCAAAATGTCATGGTATCCCTTTGAGATGGCTGATGAAATCATCGCGTGCTCCTCCGTGGGGGGATGAAGGGACAATCCACCAGTGGAAGGGGCAGCTAGTTTGAGCAAGAAATAACTGAAAGCACGTTGATTAAATTCCGAGGTGTGAGATTTTCATCAGCGTGATACAGCTCAGTGGGGGCGTCGAGGTAACAGTCGGGGCCAGGAGTCTCTCCTGTTGACAGAAAGGACACACTGCTTGTCAGCAAAGTCATCTTTTCTGCGCACAACATCTGGGCTGATTCCGTGCTGCACTGTAAGCAGGCCATTAATCTAAACCGGGACCACTCCTTATCGTGCTGAGCGACAGGCACCCTCACACTGTGTATGGAGAATGAAAAATAGATATCAGATTGTTTTTCCTTCACTGCATTTGTCTCGGTGTTTGTCTCTTTCTGCACCTTATTCTTATCTGCCACCTCCGTCTCAGCTCCTCTCGAGGTCATCTGAATTTGCCATGCTTTTTGCGTTCACTTCTCTTAAGCAGTGCGACGCAGAAAATACCTCTCTTCCCAAAAAGGGAACCATGCCTCTTGACCCCTTTATTTTTGGAGCACTGCAGTGTTGGATCGATGCACAGTGGTGCTGATGCTGTGGCATTTCCACAAGGAGATGGATGTTGCCGGGTCTACAAGGCAACATAGTGACATTTACATAAGGAAGAATAGATACTGTTGGACCAGAGAGGGAGGGAAAGGGGAGTGGGAGAGAAGCAGCAGCATAGCGGTTATCGCCCCATCCTTACTGATGCTCCTTGACAGTCATTTTGCCCCCACCTGCTGTGGTACAAAGATGCTACATGAAACATTTTCTTTACACCAACTGCATTTCCAGTCAGCAAAGGAGCCACAGTTATGACATATGGCAGCACACTTCAACCGGCATCGGAGGGAAGTTAATGAATAGATTTTAATACGGATTTGAATTTGTTTTTTTTTTTTTTCCTCCCTCGATCAGAGCAGGAAGATGATTCAGACCTAAGCCTGCCTGCCGCCATGCGCTCAGAGGGTATTTATAAAAGAGGACAGGATGTGCAGAGGGATTCTGAGCACAGCAGAACTCATAGCTGAGCCAGCCAATCTCGAAGTTATTCAATCAAATATGAGTACATTTCATATTATGAGTACCATATTGAATGTGGGCCAAGGTGTGCTGCCCACAGAAAACGTTTTAAAGTTTGGGGAATGATTAAATGGACCGTTACATGTCAGTGCAACCTGCAGCAAATAGAGGCTTTAGATAGCAACTTCTGCATATCGAGTATGTTTTCTTTTTTCACTTCAAGTTATTAAAAAAATAAAAAAAAGTACAAGCTTGCAATTTGTCCTTTAGGCTATTTTCAGTCATTATCTTTTTCTCGGTGGTTAAAAACCCTTTAAATTTAATTTAAACACTACAAATAAATAGCCATGTAATCAAGTGTAGTGTCTAATGGTTAGTTAGAGTTTTCTAAATAGTGTGCTCAGTGAGAGACTTCCCTCTTAAAAACAACATATATCTAATAGCAATGGACTTTATAGCATTATAATAGGATTTTGTGCTTTTCCGCTGCCAAAGATTCTCCAATTGCTGCATGGAAAACATTGGCTTAGGCTGAGACATGAGTCCAATATATTGGAGCATCTGTCTTATTTACTCCTCTTGGAAATCACTCTCTGTCATATAGTGGGAGTTTATTAGAAGACTATATTAGATATAATGGATCAAAATGGAGCTTTAGGTGAGTTATTGACAGCTGGACTTATTACTCGTTGTGTTTTTTTTTTGTTTTTTTTTAAATGCTCTTGGTGGAATCGGTGTGGGATCACAGTAATTCAGGCCACTGCAGAGACCGTTGATAAATAAAATATCGCTGCTCCAATTAAATGAGCCAATCATTTAAACTGTGCCTTTCAAGGTTTACCATTCAAGCACGGTTTATTGGCTCAGGAAAGGATCAGGATCATCTTAGGACTCAGGGGTTAACTTGGTTTCTTATCATAGACAAAATATAGAATTTAATTGTTTTCCACCATCCACTGTCCCTGTTTTTTTTATCTATCTATCTATCCATACATATATTTATATATGTATATATGCATATATATATATATATATATATATATATATATATATATATATATATATATATACACACACACACACATACTGTACACAACATACTGTACATCATTATCATTATCACTTTCAATTAATAGGATTTTACCAGGCCTATTATTGTTCGATAATTCCTCTCATAAGCTCTGCTTGATCCTAAAGAAGCTCCATCACAGCTTTAGAACTGTCACCATTCAATCACAATCAATGTTTGTTTGTTTGTTTTTTTCATATCATTGGACAGTCTCATCAGCTCAATATCCGACTAAGCTTCTCAAGCACCACAGTGAGGAGATTTGTTGTTGTTTTTTTGTTGTTTTTTCATGTTGAGAGCCCTAATCTGTGCCACAGAGAACACTCTTATCTGCTACTTTGCTGATTCAGAAACTGCTTGCCATGCCTCTGGACTGGCCATCAAGTGTAGGGTTTAACATAGTGCTTTGCTTCAGGGAGGCAGCACTCAATAACATAAAATCCATGGCTTCTGAAGTCTACAATGAAAAAAAAACACCAACAAAAAACTGAGCTATTGCTTTAAATGTGTGTCTCTTTCAAAAATAAAAAAAAATATATGCCAGCAAGAAGAAAAACCCAATTACAGGTATTACATGCTTAGGTATGTTTTCTTCTCTCAGAAGTGTTGTCATCTGAAATGTTCAGATCTTATTCCTGCCTTTGTGCTCCCTAAATAACAGACCCAGTGTGACAGTATGCAGACATCTCAAAAAACATGAACAGCTATGCTTATTGTGCTCGAAAACTGAACATCTGGATCTGAAAGTCTGCACACTTCCCTGCTCCTAGATAACACGCGTCACACCACATTTACAGCAGTGCTGAGACTGCAGCAGTGATTGGTCTATTGAAAAGTCGTTTCTCCTGTGCGGTGTGACACATAACATCTGCAAGTCATCTGACACATTGCAGAATTATTTCTCTCTCTTTCTCTCTCTCTCTCTCTCTCCAGAGATGAGTTGTGCCCTGAAGACAAACTGCGGTGATGAATCTCCATAATTGTCTCCCTCCCTCACAGTTGCTGTGGAAGTGCAGGCCCTCTCCACAAGGCAAGTGAGAAGTAGCCACATCTGTTTTATGGAGCAGCACTTTTCAAATTCAGAGCAGGAAACCAGCAGGTTCATACCTGGTTTCCACGTAGAGACTTTATTAACCTTAAAAAAAGAAAAAGAAATACAAAAA
This sequence comes from Solea senegalensis, assembly GCF_019176455.1. Lineage (NCBI taxonomy): Eukaryota > Metazoa > Chordata > Actinopteri > Pleuronectiformes > Soleidae > Solea > Solea senegalensis. Next base: position 19,143,662 of record NC_058034.1, read on the forward strand.
AAAATCACCTTTGTAGGCTCTCACATCTCATAATGATTCCAATTTGAAACCCATGATGCTAAATTACTTCCTTTTAAAGTGACACAATGTGGGATTGTTTAAGATTATTTTCATGTTACATCAAATCATAACAGGGTGAATGGCTCCTCTGCACTACAACATTCTACTTTACGGCATTATACAGCCCATATCAGAAATGGAAATTGATATTAATGATCACATTTTGTATGTCCACACAAGCCCTGAAAAAAAATCTGATCTGATTCTCTTTGTTACTTCAGCCTGGTGATCTGAACGTGGCCTCGGAGGAGGTCACACAACTCATTCTTTATACAACATGGTGACTGTTCAGGAAGAAAAACAGCAGTTGTATATATGCACATCACCTGTTCACTTGTTTTGTGTGAGTTCCCTCATTTATTTGCAGCTGCTGTTTTCATTGTGAGCGAGACAGCCCAGCTTTCCAAGTTATGCCTTATGCCATGGATATGTATGACAGCCTATCACACGAGGACCATGGTAACCCATGGCTCTAAGGTAGTCCACATTTTTTATGCATTAATATAGTGAGTGTACATATTCTGTATAATAAAGCACTTTTTTTATCAAGGAAAGACAACACACTGAGCGCTAATGTGACCTTGTTTAAGTAGGTGCTCCTATACCTGGCGCCAATTCGTCTGCATGCACTTCATCAACTTGAACTTTGGATCATTTCCAAAGAATTAGCTCAGGATATTCTCTGGATTTTGCCGCTCACGTATGACAAATGCGGCCGGGAAACTGCCTGTCAGAGACGTGTTTACAACCGCAGGAGAATGATCCGGAAGATCCAGATGAGGGGGTGGGCACCTGGCTTGAGCATGCTAGAAATGGGAAACCAGCACATTAACTTGCTGTGGATTATCGAGAACTTATCCTACTGCACTGTCTCGAAGACATTATCCAAGGGTTTGACTGAAGAGGTGGCAGGAAAACCTGTTGATAATGTGCGGAGCATTTTAGTTCACGCAGTGTACGTTTGAAAGCAGCTTTAGTGATTTCTTGTATAGTCAGTGAGACTTGGCCTGAACCCACATGTGCATTTATGGACTGTATTTGTAAACCAACTGTATTGGTGGATGATATGGTGCATTGCGGGAGTTTTGATTATCTCATTCAAGATGTTTTGAATGCTGCATTTTCTCACAGGAGGTTGGTGTGATGTGTGAGACAAGTGTATTTTGTTTATAAATCATGTATCTTTTTTTTCTTCTCTAGCAGTGGAGAACAACACTGTGTGTGTGTGTGTGTGTGTGTGTGTGTGTGTGTATGACAGCTCCCAAGATCCTTCAACACCTTAAGGCTTTCTCTAACTATCCTCCTATATAGTGAGCATCTTCCCGAAGGTTTCCATCTCTAAGGCCCCATTTAGAACCAGTATTATTCATCCATCCTGAGAGATTCAATCCCAGGTGGACAGTATTAAGTTTGAATGGTCACACCGGGCATGAACACGAGTTCTTGCCATGTCTCTCGTGACCGCTTGTGATCGGACCTCACTTCCCTGTTGCACCTTTGCACATAGTTTCTGTCCGTGAGGACCAGGCGATGTGTTTAATCAGAATGAGTGTACATTCTGTCTGTTGTGAGAGTGTTTAAAAAGGCATCGAGAACATCAGTGCTTAGAGCCGTCCACTTGCGATTGGATCACTCGGAGCGGATGTTAATTCCGGGTCTAAATGGGGTTTTAAGTGTTCCCGTAGTCACAAGGAAATCCCATTGTCTCCAAGTGCTCAGTGCTGAAAACTCATTAGATGAACTGTCGATGAATCTGGGGCAATTAAATTAAAGCTACTAATGCTAACTAAAGGTATTTGCTTCGGTTTTTGTAGTGGCATTTTTTGTTTTGTTTTGGATGATGCAATTTATAGCCCTGGATAATCTGCTAAATTAAGCCAATGAAGGTGACTCCATGATTAGTTCACAAAGATTTATGTGATACAGGGCTGAAACTTTTAAGTTTAGGGTCGGATAGGGTATGCATTCAAGCAATTGCTATGCTGACTGAATGTAACTGAATGTAAATGTTGAGCATGCCGTGAAGAACAGTACAGTGAGGTTGGTACTGTAGGTCATGCGTTCATGATGAACATGGGCATAATGCAGCAAACGTGACTTTTATAATTGTTTCCACTTACAAATAAGATGTTACAATTTGGTTAAATGCTGTTAGAAACTTACATCTTCAGCCAATGTATTTAATTCGCAAAAGCAATTTATACTATTTGGCAAGGCTGTGTTGGATTCAATGTGCTGTTCTGTCAGTGCAGGGAAAAAGTTGTCGGGGAAGAGGCCAAAGAGGATATAAACCAGCATTTCCTCCAAGTAATTCCCCAACTGATTTTCATTTGCGTGCCATGAATTAGTTCACTAAAATGGGTTTATTTTTATTTCAATACAAAACTGAGTTACAAAACTGGTTATATTTCGAGTTAAAATTTGCTCCGTGACAGGATCAAGCTGTTCTCAGCAGTTCTAGTCAAATCTCTAGCAGCTCAAAAATGTGTGTTAGTGATATGAAATTCTTATTGGAATGTCTATCAAATCAATGTCAGAGGCAAGATAACATGTCCAGTATAGATAACAGTACAGAAAAAAGGAGGAAAAAAAACCCAAAACCAACGCATGCCAGAAATTGGTGATAATAATCATGAGATCACATGACAGTAGAATCATATAGAATCTCTAAGATGGACTCCTGTGTGTGGAGGGCCCTCCGCATCACTCCAGAGCTGCTCCATCAGCAGCTATCAAGGCAGTGTGATGAGCTCCCGGCGTGTGAGGGTAATGTCTGCTGTGGTGCCAATGTCCTTTCATTCCTCATTTCACTTTAAAGCTCTCTGCATGTTGGCTCAGCATGATGAAGTTTTGATTTTTATTCCTCCCTCTGCTCCTCTCCAATCTGTCTCAGTCAGCGATAACCACATGTCCTTCATATTCCACATTTTGGATGAAACATCTCTTTATTGCATTTTTAATTGAGCCATTGTAGTCCAAGTGTTTTGCATTAAATATGGTGTGCCAGTACACCCAGCAATTACCCATATGGATGCCAGCAGAAAAGCATGGAAGGCTGTTAATATATATGTATATATATAAAATGGCCACTGTGATGACAATATCAAAGTGAGAACTAAAAAATGATGGTGGTCCGATACTCTTACATCTGTTCATTTGTTGTCGTTCAAGATGCAATGTGACGTGTATCTGTCAAAAATATCTCATGACATCCAGATACTGACGCAAGGAATCATGCTTACACATGCATAAAAGTTATTTTTTTTTCGGTAGCTTTATCTGTGGATGTGAGGTGGTTTTTAGCCGTTACATTAGCAAAGGGCTGTTTGATGGATCCATGTGATGGCTATTAGCTGTCCCCCCACAAGACTGTTGGATAGTTAGTTACCTAACAAGCCAAGAACCTCCTCATTCCAGACCAAATGACTCAGCCCAAGTGGCAACGCGATGGTTTAAAGAGGACACTTATGGCCAAACACAGAAATAGTTACTGGCTACACACAAATCTGCTTTTTTTTACTGGGTATGAATATTTAAGTCATATGCTGATCTGGAATAATCCTGAAATAGGTTTTTCATGGATTTTCATCTTCTACCACTTTATCCTCCACATGAGGGTCGCGGAGAGAGCTGTGCTAATCTCAGCTGACGTAGGGCGATAGGCGAGGTACACCCTGGACAGGTCGCCAGTCGGCTATCATATCATATTTGCCAAATACGAATTTACTACATGAAGATTTAGTACCACAAAATGTATGGTATAGTGGTACGGTGTGGTCAAGTTTGCTTTTGAACTTGTAATTTACCACCTGTGAAAGACTAATCGGCAAGATGCTTAGAACCTCAGAACATAAAGACCCCTCTGGAAGACTCTTTGGTCAAGGTGAGCAGAAGAAGCAGAGATACACCAATGCTACGGAAACATCTACAGTTGCATTACAATGAATAAATAATCTTGACCCACAAATGTCAAATTAAAACTGCCAATCTAATGACCAATTTAATTTCACAAACGAGATAATGGCACTTGCCGTTGTTGTTCCAGTTACTCTGTTCTGGAGCTCCATGGTCCAGTGCATTGTATAGTCCACCAGTATATGTTCAGCTAGTTCTCATGATGACCTTCATGTTTGCACAAGCTTGGAGATTTTGTGATGCGACTGCTGGGTCTCCACGGGAATGAGTTATTCTGCCAGCTTTGGTAGATAAGGCTCACTAACAAGGCAAACACAAGCACACACCTTCCCACATACATTTCATTCCTGCTGGGAAATGTGATTGCCAGTGACAACAATTGTGACGTAGCAGCCCGCTAGCAGGTGCTTCAGGCTCCTTGCCCACTCTGTCAACTGGCCACAAAGGAATATCTGTCAGACTTGGTTACTGGCGTTGCTATCTAGTGCCGGCACTCTCAGTGTATTTCGGAGCTCAGCAAAAGTAGAGTGTAGAGTTGTGTATGTGTGATAATGAGTGTGTGTGTGTGAGAGAGAGAGAGAGATGTGTAGAAGAAGGAACAGACAGGGACATTTTTTTTGGTCATTTCACTGAGCTTTTGCGGTGCAGATGTGTGTTGCAAATTAAAGATTCGAACTGGCATCCACATATGAACCTAAAGCTCATATCTCTCATGCCCTTCTGTAGCCCTGAGACGGAAGTCCATGCTGGAAAGTTCCAGTGCACATTGAGGAGAAGCATGTTTTTTAGGTCAGTGCTTTTTAAAATAAACAGAACTGTAGTAACTTTAAAGTAAGAACAAATGTCTGTTACGTTCAAACCATTACTAGTTCACACATCGCTGGTTAATGATATGAGCTCCACATGACTCTCTCAGTGTTTCCGAGTAAAGCAGTGTTTAGAGCTCTGGTCACTGTGCACAGGAAATGATTAATTGTATGTGAAGACAGACACAGAAAACAGCAACATTGCACTCGTAAAGCTTTAAAGCGTGGTTGCTTTTTTACACTCATCTCTACGGAGCTTCCACAACAGTACATATAATTACGATACACCACCGTAAACATCCATCCAGCAGGATTTTGATGAATGATAACAATTTTCTGGTCTCTGGGTCATTTTGGTTTGATTTTAAGTTGGTTGTGTTAATGATGGAGATGATGTGTGTCAGCCAGGATATTACCTTAAGTAATATGGTGTAAGTCAGAGAGTCTACCTTTTTTTGGCCAAGGACTGACCTATACCTACAAATGAAATGACCCTGTCACCTTGGAATTACTTGAATATAAATATGAATGAAACTTAAAGCTAGAGTGGAAAACTTTAAAGAGCCCATAGCCCGGAAGTGCCAATTAACGCTGCATTTTTGTGTGTATCTGCATTATTACCTCGTTTATGAAGCCCTCAAAGTCCATAACAATCAGTTCAGCCACTGCTGAGAGCGCAGGGTTTGATTGTTTTCCTGAGGTCTACGAAGCGGAACGGCTCTTCCGTTGACTAATACGTAACTGGCGAATTTCACCACTCCTCTAAACAGCAGCGCCTCCTAGTCCGGGCACATCCGGAGACTTACTTTCAACCGTAGAAGAAGAAGAACTACTCTCGTTGTAGCTGCTGAGCATACCGGTTGTACTCAGCAGCTACAACGAGAGTAGTTCTTCTTCTTCTACAGTTGAAAGTAGCAATATAAAGCAGTACACGGCACCAAACTTCACCTAAAGGAAGGAGCAGTGCCAACAACGTATATTATAATTTTTACAGACCGGAAAAATGTCTTTGTGTGCTTGTTTTGTCGTTTAGCATAAGCGATAGCGAGGGGTCGCGACAACGGCATTACGCAATGTTTTGATAATTGCTAGCAGTGCATAGACATTTACATCGGCTCATTTGCAGCGATTAGGAGGGTTTTGACCATAAAAACGACTTCATGTTTGTAAGTACACCTCACATATAAGTGTGATAGGACCATGCTATGGCCGCTTTAAATGTAAATGAGCTGGAAGCACAACCGATGCATTAAGCAAGTAAAAGGAGGTTGGTGAAAACTCCAAGAAGTCCCTACTAAAGCTTAGTGTGGATTCTATTTCAAAAACAAAGTAAAAACAATCATATTAATAATACACATGGTGGCACAGAATGACTTATCTTCCATGTATTTTCAAAAAAAATATAATCCTTTTAGTAGACAGAGCATAATATCGGTCTCCCTGATGATTCAGAAACCCAGATTTTGCCATGTTTTTGTTGCTGTTTTTTTTTTTTTATTATTCTATGTACGAGCTTCTTATTTCTGGATTAAAGCCAGGAATGGGACTGTAAGACATGTGTTGAGATCCCAGGTCAGCTTTAGTCTGACTCTGGTCCTACTGAAGGTAAACATGCAGTTGTAATTAAACTAGTCACCATTATTTGGGTGTGTTCGTCTAACTTTGAGAAATTTAATTTGGTACAATTTCCGTGGGGCTCACAAACAGTATATCAGGGTTTTTTTTGTAATGACATGTTAATGCACTAAATGTTTTTTTTAATTATGATTATTATTTTATGAATGACATTCTGACAGTGGACTTTTCACTGTAGACTGATGAGTGTCATGCTGTGTAAATTATTACACATTGGAACAGACATATTGATTCTGGCTTGGATCTGTTGAGCCCTGCTCCTCTGTGGCAGAATGATTACTTTTTCATGATATTTGATCACTGCTTTGTCCTTCCTTCAAAACTACTACTGCCAACAGCCCTTTTGCAAAGCAATGAATAGCAATTAAGCTATGACTATCTGTAATTTCCCTCTGTTCCTGTTATGCTCGTTTGGTTTAGGAAACAGATATGTTATATGTATGTGGTTGATGGCAGTTACATGGCTTTTCCACCCTGAGTTGTTTTTAAGATGCTTCGCCTGTTGGCCATGCAGTGACACTTTGCTTGTTTGTGTGGCAACTTCCCTGCCTGCTGTCGTGTTTGCTGCTGAAGGATCCCACTTACACAGAATAATGATAATGTTTGTCACACCATTCCCACTGTGGTAAATATGAAGGTGCATCACTGTTATGTAAATGCAACGGCAAATAAAGAGCTGGAAGTTTCCTTTAGCATTTTAAAGATTACAAATTGATTACATATCTGTCTTTGGATTTATCATGGCGGTTTACTGCATGACTGCAACAATAAGCATAATTATAACAACACCAGGATGTGGTGTGGAACATTTCTTTGAACAAAGCTTAAGACCAAAAGGGAATATAGCATAATGAGGAGAATATAGCCAACGTAAACAAAGAGTACAGATGTATGAATAACCAGCTTGTCTTCAGAGCTGTTTTTTACATCTTTCCATCTGGAGGTGTGGTAGAGGGTGTGTTGACTTGACAAGAGTGTTTGATATGTTATTTTGGGGGAAAGAAAGCCTGCTGAATTGCAACATAGTGTCATCTTACATCATGGCATCAACCGAAATGAAAAAAGAAAATCTTACTGCTGAAGGTTTAATCTCAATCCCACCTGTTTCAACAGCCTTCCTGTTAAAGTAGAACGTTCTACAGTTTCAGAGTACATATTATTATCACCCCACATTAAACATCCATCCATCCATTAGCTTTATCTCCACTGTCTGCCCTGACAGTGTTTTGTTTTGTTCTAACGCTCATCTATTCTTGTTTGAAGATAACCCGATTAAAGGGAAAAGGTACAGTGTCTAGGATTTTGCAACATCTACTGGTGAAGTTGCAGCTTCCAACTTCTGATGTATGTAATTCTGTTAGTAATGAAACAACAACCACTCAAATACTGAGGTAATTGCATCAACAAAATAATGACTATTTTGTATTCCATTCCTGCCTAATTGAAATAATTGTAGCTACATCTTCGCATACTGGACCTTGCATACCTTATTCCTGCAGCTGCTAATGGAAACTCAAATTGCTGCCATCTGTTGTCAGATGGTGAAGTGCAGCAAACGTACCATAGCAGGAAGGGAGTGGTTTGGAGGAAACAGAGATAATTGGTGATACATTCAGGAACAAGGATGTTGTAAGGCTTGCAGTTAAAGCCAAGATTCACAGTAATGTGATTTATTCCGACAGCAAAACAATACAACATGGACAGATTTTGACACAAGGTGGGAAAAGAACATGCTCATTAAGCAAAGTGATCAATTCATGCTCCGAGCTTCACTGTCAATGTAGTTGGACACGACGGGGTCTGCTTAAAGAAAAAATAAATTGAAAGAAAACATGCAGTTAAATTGTTGTGATATGTTTCAGCCTTAATTTTGAGAACCCAACCTGGAAAAATGTCATAAAAACTTAGCATTATGACAGCTGCTCGTGAATTGACAACTCAGTATACAGTACACGCATCAGCATGTGATCCATCTGCATTGCTGTAGTGGTAAACAGTGTCATATTGATCAGTGCATCATGGCATGCTGCTTTCCATTTGAGAGGGTTGGCAGATGTGACAGCAGAAGAGACTACGTTTGACTTAGAGGGTGGAGCTGCAAAAGGAGTGAGGGGTGGGTGTGTGACATCCATTGTATAAACACAGAGATTGTCAATACAGGCTGGGTGTCAGAACACAAATGTCAGCAGAAGTTGCTGACACGAAGAGCTGTCCAGATAATAGACTACAGGTAAATGGTAAGTGTCTGGATACCACTGCATCACCTGGATTTACCTGATTGAACTGCTGTTGTTTCCTTATTACCCTGTAGTAATCTCCTCCTGCATCTGGACATGATCTGAAGCTCATGTCAAACTTGGGAGTTTAAGGCACTACCAGGTTGGCTTGAGTTGAACTCCTTTGTTTTTGTGCAGCCTATGGATGCCTGTCCTAAATTCAATCTCAAATGTCAACTGAGTTTTGGTCGCTGTCTTGACCATCACTCAAATGCATTTCTTTCACAATGCTCAAAGTAGTTTCATGTAGTCGTCAGCCACTCTGCAGCAATCTTGATAGAGAGGCAAGAAGTTTGTAAAGAAAGTACTTACCAACAAGTGCACTCTGCCAGACATTACAGCATTTTTGGCTATTTGAGCCCAGAATGTTAAAAGGTCTCCTCTTGCTGCCATGTGTGAAATTAACTTGTACAGCAATAATTAAAATATATGGCCATCTGTGCAGTTGCGGCCTCATATGATGCACACATACAGACACACTTGTGGAAGTACACATTATATACACAATTCCTTTAAAAGTACATTGGACATGCATACACGCCCAATCAGCATTTGTTTTAAATAGAGCAGAGGCTTAACAGGGTACAGTGGGCAACTGGTCTGTATGCCAAGTATCCCTCTTCTATGTGTGTTATTGTCTATTCACTAACACAACAAACCTCCTCCTCCTTGCTCTCCCGCTTTGTCTGACCATCCGAAATCAGCGCAGGACTCTCACGCTGTCTTTAACAGCATCTGGTCTAAACGAGATGAGTGGAGTGGCCACTATGCCAAATGGACACATAAAAAGGGGGACATTAATGGACTGGGAAGCAGCATAAATCTATCAGCCAAGCTTTCCACTCCGAAGCCTCTGTGGGCAGGCTGATGTAGGAGGAGAGGGCAAAGACGCCCTAGGTGAGTTTTATATCTCTGGCATCTAATTATACTGACAAAGTGCCAATGAAATTACACGCCCCCCATTGAAAAGAGGGAAAAAATACAATTATCTTACCATGGACGGCCAGATAGTTGCAAGACAGGATGCTCTGTAAGTGTGATTTTTAACTATTATTTGCCACGACACGTTTGCATTATTTAACAGAAAGAGTGGCACCGTATGGACATAAATGGTAAATAGAGTGCATTTATATACAGCTTACGGGTCTTAATGATGTCTCAAAGTGCTTTACACTAGGAGTCCCATTCATACATATTCATATTCACATTGTGTGTCTTTATCATACTTCTCCTTCTCACAGTGGGTCAGTAGCTAAAGGACACTTAGAAATGCAGAGGGAGGACAGTACAGATTGAACCTGTGGCCTTCTAATTGGTGGAGGATAAAACCCGTTTTTTTAAGCAATGTGACTTGAGTAGATTTGAGAAATCCAAATCTATAACATTTTCATATAAGAGCAATTGCCCTGGAATGGTCATTTAAGAGAGGAATTATGGTGCCGAGTGATCAACCCAGGAAAATGCCCCAAAGCTGTTCAATCCAGGCCTATTTGCACCAAATAAAAATCACTGTTGAGGAGCTGCTTGTTATCAAGTGTCCCATTTGTTGTGCAGAACAGAAGAGAAGCAAAAATGATATCCTCCTTTTTCATGCAAATTCAAAGGGGAATCCATCATTTTGAGAGGAAATCATTCAAGGCCTTACATAACTAATGGCACACATTAAGAAGAAATTATGCAACTTCCAAACTCAATGCAGATAACAAACAGTGGTGCAACTAATAAGCGACTTTGAACGGTGGAAAATGTGCAGCACTTGCACACACAAGTAATGACTGTATTTGTGTTTTCATGTGATGAGCACACTGATTGAGGGGTTTCCACCCAAACAATCAGGGCACCGGGTGATTTGCACTGATTATTTACTCCCGTGTTCCTTCAAGAAGTCGCAAGTCAATCCGCGGAAAACAAAAACAACGGCCATTAACCTCATGGAAGAAAAACCTTGGTTAATCAAAGTGCAATAAAAGACAGAACACAAACTGATCATGTTTCACATTCAAAATAATTCATAATGAACTGTACACGGCATAAAAAAAGTTATTGTTGTTGTTTGAAAGTGGTGAAGCTTGCTTTCTTGATGATGCTGAGGGTCATTATCATCTTGCCAGTAATTGTAAACGGTTTGAGCCAACTAAATCTAACAATTAAAATCTGACCATTAAGTATGTTATTTTTCGCACTTATAAGGCTTGGCTTTGAACTCAGAAAACAGCTTCTTAAATACAAGTATAAAAAAAAAAAGATTGAGATCAAACACCTAAGCAAATGTAAGTACCACTGATGGAGAAAGAGGGAGAAAACAGGACAGTTCTGTTTCGTGGATGACATGTTGTCAAACTGCCACCAAAATGGTGGAAATATCGCTTCTCTCTTTGTTGAACAGGTTATTTGATGCCGCAGCATTTCTTTTTATATTCTGTACTGATGAACAGCCAAGTTCCCCAGCTTTGATCCCCACAAAATCCTATAAAAGCACGCATGTGTGTGTGTGTGTGTGTGTGTTTGGCGCCGCAGTAGACCCAGCAGAGCAGAGAATGTTGCTGAAATTTAAAACTACAAAAGAACTGGACAACAGACAGACAGACAAAAAAGCAGTTGTTGTGTCAACATCTAAGTCATTTTAAAATGCATATGATGATCTCAATAATGTGACAGGAGACAAATATTGTTTAACATTGTAGAAGAAATTGACATTGACCTTTTCAAATTTCAAGCCTGCTTATTTGTGTTGCAGCAGAACTCCAGCATGTTTCCAGGCAATTTAGTTGTTTCTTCCACAACTAAATATCATTAAAAAGCATCACAAAGTCAAAGAAATACACTCGATTTGATCCAAAATTAAAGGTAACACATGTATTGTTATGTAGCTAGGTGTTAAGGACATAATACAGATAACTAACAGCCAACATACAGAAATGACTGCATTTTATGTGCAAAACATTTTCCTTTACTATCTTAACTGTCCTTCGAGAAGCACAAACCAAAACACTCACCATGAGCTCAGAGGGAAAAGTCGGTGTGCTTTATTAAGTCAAACTGGGATAAAGCTCATATAGTGGGGCATAGCCTAAAATATCAAAGTATCATTAGTAACACCATGCTGTGCAGGTTCACAGCCTTCACCATGTAAGAGCTTTCACACCAAAAGGTCGCTGCTATCACCCAGACTAAAAGCTACCTCAAGTAAAAATTTCACTGGCCACATAAGAGCATTTTTAAGTGGGTGTAGAGAAGCAGCGAGTCCACGGTGAAAAAACATCTCCTGCCGCTGCATCCGTGATCTCTGTGGTGGACTTTGTTGTCAGAGGACATTTAACAAGTTTGCAGGGAGGTTTGACGACTATTTTGTTTTCTTTCTTTTTTTTTTTTTAATAACAGATGAATGCACAGCCACTGCCAGGGAATCTGCCACATGCTGGAAGAAGAATGGAGATTACACCGGCGTCACAGCAGCAGCTTGGACTCAGAGTCATGTGCCGCAGTTGGTGCTACAGGTGCAATAAAGAGCACAGTGAGTGGTGAGCGGCTCCTGCGCGTGTGAGTGTGACCATGTCTCAGTTTGCCTACTTCCACACTCATAATTGCTGTTTTATGTCCTTTTCAGACAGAATGAGACAATGGTGCGACTGCGCTCTGAAGCCCATCATTCTCAATGGCCTGCACCATGCAAGGATGATTATTTGCTACACCTAAACCAAACAGGAATGGAATACACAGCAGGTAGGTTTCCATCAGCCTGTATTTATTATTATTATTAGTATTATTATTTATTTTATTTTTTTCCAGTATGTGTGAACAAGAAGCACATAACTATAAATGCATGTCATTCAGTTCTACATACCGACACTTAACCCCCACGTTCCTCCTGACGGCTGTGCCGGCGGCATGTGACTTCATTTAGGATTATGAGGTAGACTTTTCACACACATTTTAAGATGACCAAGATAGTTTCTCCATGATTCAATTCCTGCACAAAAAAAAAAAAATGCGAAACCAAACTTTCTCTGAACCCTTCTGCCTGCACAACGCAAACTATGGGGCGTTGGAGGGCCAAGCTGCTTCCTATAGGAGAGGGCTTTGAAGAGTGTGCGGCATTGCAGCATGAAGTACTTTATTTGTACCTGGATGATGAAAACACTTCAACACTCAATATGTTGAGAGTAATTGAAAAAAAATTAAAATAAAACCCTCTCTTACCCTGCAGTGGTCATCATTTGAATATGTCTCCAAATTATTTGAAAACAGGATCCAAGGAAGACAGATCAGAATGCCTATGTCCACAATGACGCTTTGATATGAAAGAGCACCTTCCCTGTCAGAGTGCTTGTACTTTACAGGAACAAATCTACTCCAAGTGTCTTACACAAAGGTCATACATCCGTAAGATCCAGTTTTATTGATTAAAAAGTGATAACTGTCAGTGTCTAATCACAATTCTGCAGCAGAAGCATGCAGGTGCGGTTATTGGCTCTTGGACGCCAGATTCTCCTAAAATGTGGCTCCTACACTTGTTTGCAGTGGTGCATGGATCTTCTCAATAATTGATGTAACGGAGCGACGCATCTTCCTATCGCAGTGAGGTTTGGGTGTTTTCAATAATTCACGTTTATCAGACCTCAAGTCTGCGCGGCTTGACTTGCTGGAGATTGATTCACAATAACAGAAGGCACTGTTTTTCCATTCAAATGCACGTTTCGAGTGTATTCAAGTGTGGTTTTGCGAATGTTCCTCTGACCCATTTGTGCTTTATAGTATTTGTATCACGACAAGAGGAGCGTGATAAACAATACCGTAGTGTTGCAGGCAAGCATTTTAAAAAGTAACCAAAGGTTAATATTGCCATGCTGCTACTATTCAAACAAATACTGAATTTATTTCTGGGGGTTTGTTATGCTGTTGAGAAGCACATTCTATTTTTATAAATGCATTATATATATATTCTTCTTTTATCCACCAAATATAAATTTTGCCACCTGAGAAAATATTAAGCCTCAAGTAATTATCATTATTACCATTATCACCAGCGTTAAAATACAGTGGTGTAAATATGCCAAGCAAAGTCCGATAGGAGGCAAATGTATACCCAATAAGATAATTTGCTCTCTTCCTCACATTTATTATTCTTATTGTTATTATTTTTGTTTGTTTAATTTTCTACACACTCCAGTAAAAATTCCTCAGCTCCATATTTTACCCTAAGTACCACCAGAACTAAACTTGCGTGCCTCTGGTGGTACACGTACCTCAGCTTGAAACGGCACAGCCTTGTTATATATTTTCAATTTTGGTGCCGTGAAAAATTAAGTCTCTGATTAGGTGTTTAGATATTCTCTATATTCTCATTCATAGATAGCCAATCTCAGCTGACTTGAGCAATAGGTGAGGTACATCCTGGACAGTTTGCCATTCCATCGCAGGGCCACATGGTCAATTTAGAGTGTCCAATTGACCTAATTCCCATAATGTGTGTTTTTGCACTGTGGGAAGAAGCCGTAGAAAAGCCACGCACACATGAGGAGAACATGCAAACTCCATGCAGAGAGAGACCAGGGTCTTTTTTCTGCTCAGGCAAGAGTGCGAGCCACCACACCAACCATGTGGCCATTCACTGATTCATATGAAATAAAAACATGTATTTACCTTTGGTTAAAGTGTGAGTTTCACACCTGCCCATTGTGATTTGAAAATATCTGGTTCTTTGCACCTGATACACTGTTTGGCCATTGGTCATCGCACATCATCGTTCATCTGTGGGGAACGAGCCCAGATCTGTGAGTCTTCTTGACCCATGTTGATTCCTGTTGGCGGAACTGGCAGCAGAAAGGATGGAATAGAAAAAGTGTTGTGAGCGAACGAGTGTGATTGGGTCAACGGAACATCTGTCTCGGGCCACATAAATATTGACCATTTACCCTACAAGAGTGCATGTTTTGCCAAAGTACCTTTTATAGATACGGGTTTAAAATATTAAATGTGTTCCATGACACTTGCAGGTGGGAAAATACATTTTTGACTGATATGTGCATGAAGCAGTGTGATGACGGAAGATGAGATGACTGATCAATCCAGAGGGACCAGATTGTTCCCGGCTGGTGTCAGCATTCGGCAGATGTGTGACACATAAAGGTTTTAATCTAATATCTTATGTCGCAGCGACTCGTTACAAGGCATTTAGGAAGGATGAGTGATATCTGTGACTGACGCTAGCAACTGACAGCATCTCCTCTGTCGCCCGAGGGAGGCAAACTAGTAAATAAACAGTTTCACCTGAAGTTTGCTTCGTTTTACAAAGTTTGCTCACCTCACATTGCCTCTGTCTGTGAAATAGGTCTTCACACTTTTCCATCCAGGAAATCATTACAACTGCTGTTTTTAGGTATTTTCCCTCCAAGGTTTTGGAGTTTCTATTGCAAATTGCCCTGCACTTAAACCATACAGACAGCAGGATGTTGTCAGTGTTTGTTGGTGCAGGATTTGCAGGGATATTTACAGACAAAGCTCCAGTTATTGCTGCCTAGCTCGTCAATATGCTGCCTCACTGTAATGTCAATAATCAAAAGCCCTGTATGCTGGTGGATACTCTCGATATACATACAAGTATGCCTGACTTTGTAGGTTTCAGTGAGACTTTTGAGTGGCTCTGGGCTGGGTTTGTATGATGAGACGATTCCATGACGGTGGAACTAATTACAGTGAAAAAGAAATGATTTTTATCAACCAGTGTAAAAGCAAAAGCCGTCCAATATACACAGTGGGAGATTCTGGCTCCTTCCAAAATAAGATGGTCTAATGTCACAGGAAAAAAAAAAAACGGCACAAGCATTGATTCATTAGCCCAATCAGGACATTTTTGTACTGTAATAACGCTATTTATTTTATACCACATGAAAAATGATTAAAGCTGTAGCTCTGGACACAAAAAAAAGGCAATTTCCCATCGTACTTCCAGCTCTCTTAATCCTATTTTAGGAATTGCCGGGGTTTTCTTCAGTGTGAAGAAAATGCAGCATGTGTATGAAGACAAAACACCTCTTCCCTCCATATTGTGCAGCTACACACACACACACACATTACAAAAATGAGGATTTTCAAACGTATATTCAATCATTTCCCCCACTTTATCTATATGTTAATTACGATCCAATCCTGACCAACCTAATTTAGGAAATCTTCATTTAAATGTTATTAAAGTACTACAATTAGAAGTGAGTGGATAAATTACTATGTGTTTTTTAATTGCTAAGAGAGAATTTCAGTAACGTGAACGCTCGATACACTTACACAAGAACTAATCACAAACAAATATCTTAACCTTGAACAACGAAGCCTGCGCTGTACTGAGAACGAAAACATCCTGGAGGTGAAGTCTCATTCACTCGGTGTGTGTGCACATGTGTGAGTGAGTGAGGAACTATACAGACAACAGGTTGTTCATAATTTATTTATCATAGTTTGCCTTCGCTGTCTTTTGACTGACCCAAACAAACCACGCTGTATTTGGGTTAGGGTCAGTGGGCACCCCGTGTGGGTTGACCCTCGCATCACTACCGTACCACACACACAGACACAGCGCGCTCTGAAGGAAACAACGGATGGGGTGATAACCTCTTGGACTTCAAGACCATCCAAGCAGTTGCTCCTGATTCATCACTTTCAGATGGCAATGAAATATGAGAAGGATAATCTTGTGGGTTTTTTTTTTTGGATGACCTTGATCTTTGACCCATCAGTTTGGGCAAAATAAATTCGTGATTTTAAAAGTTGTTTTATTCATGTGGCAAAAACATCACCATTTTCAAGTGTTTCACCTTTTGTATAGTTGCTGTTCCCTGCTATAAGATTTAAGAAACTTGTTGACCATGTGTTTTTTTGAGAAAGATATCTTTATTTGTACAACGCTACAGAGGGGTTTCGTGTTGTAGATATAAGTCAACTCGACCACACAAACCTAACAGATTTTCGTCCATCATCATCATTTCATTATCTGCTCCCATTATTGTATCCGTAAGGCGTTCAGGAGCTATTTTTCACAAGCTTGTTAGAGAGAAATTTGGCATTTTTGAACATATGGGAGTCTGAAGTAAATCTAAGGGGAAGCCTCTAATGTTCGCAACTCATCAGACGCTCTTAATGCATCAGTGACAGCTGACGAAGGCTTTCGCAGAGAAGAGAGTGGATGAGACTGACAGCAGTTGGAGGGCTGCAGCTTGGACTCACTCCTCGCGGGAAGGGACTTGACTCTCCCATTGAGTGATTTATTTTGTCTCAAATGATGCGGAAAATGACTTAATCAGAAGCACCATGTTAAATGCTTGTTTTTGGAAAGCACTGCTGTTTGGAAGTTTTAGGATACCAGCTCAGTATCATAAAGTAAAAGGTTGAATCATACTTCTATTTAGAGGACAAAGTGGATGCATTTTCCAACACTTTTTCTCAAAATGTGTCTTTTTATATGACTTTTATTTATATATTATATTTATGTAACCTTTTTTTACACATACTTTTTTCCTGATGTTGGTATTTCATTTATATTTTAATCAACGTCAAAGCTATAATATAGGTTTAGGTTCAGGATCATTTAGGTTAAACTTCTTTAACTACTTTAAACATAAATTCCAGACACAAACAACTATTTAAAAAGAAGGAAGGTAAAATCTCAAGAGGTTCAATTCAAAGGCATCTACATTCAGAATTTCATAGTTTTACTAAGAATTTATTTGTAATTGGTTTAAAATGATTTTTTTAAAACGATTCGTTACTTGACCTTTCAATCAAGTGTTTCTCTTAGTTCTGCCCCGCCCTGATTAGTTTCACCTGTTGGTCTCCGCCCACCTTGTGCATGGACTCCTTTCCTTTGGTGTGAGTTCTTTTGCTTCCTCATTGGCAAACAGAACCCAACTGGAACATGAAATGTCTGCGACCAGATGGAGCCCGTGGGTCATCATGTTTCCTCGCCGTAGATATACAGAGGAGAGACCGGTGTTGAGGAACGGATCAGAAAAAATAGGGACAATTTGCACGACAACACTGAAATCATATCAAACACCTGGGACAATGCTATAAAATGACACGTGGTGTCTACGACTTTGAAGAAGTGGAGGGTAGAAATGGAAGTTCTTCTGTTTTGCCTCTGGTTCCATGTCATGTTCCAGTGTTCCACACCTTCATGTCTCTTGGTTTCTGGATTTGTGTTGGCTTTGGATTCCCATTCCTTTTCTACCTGCCTGAGGTAAGTCTTCATTGAACACTGTCTGTTTGTGTACTTAAAGCTCTGGATTGGGGTCCTGCCCTTGTTTCAATTTATAATCAAAAGATTATACCTATATCAAGGAGGTATTGTGTCAAGATGGTTGAATATTTTTTTGGCAGGATGACCTTAAAATCATGAATGAAATATATTTTAACAAAATCAAGTGGAAGGTTTGCATGGAGGATTGACGCATTGAATTTTAGTACCGGGTGAAAGGGTGAATCAAGGCGTTTGCTTGGTTCTCAGATTGTTGGCTTTTTTCTTTTTCTTTTCCGTTGGTCGGATGGCAAGGGTGTGTCCAAATGCAGAAAGAAAGGAGGAGGGTGACACACATTCAAGTGGATAGTGTGCAGAATGTGGAGGGAAGAAAATGGCAGGTGAATTTGTAAATGAGCCTCAACTCGGAGCGTGCACCAGCAGAAATTCCTCCCCGGCCGGCTGTGGGACCTCTTTTGGCACAAGCTCTGAGGCAAACTCATCATTATTTACAGCTTCTTGGAGGGCAACGCCACTTGTCTCCGCTCATGCTTACCCACCTACATATTTCATCCCCAGCTCATTGTCTGTGTACAGATGGTGCGGCCATTAATGTAAAACACACTCTTACTATAAACCGTGTGAGCCAACGAGGAAACAGTAATTAAGCCATCACGGTGGGTGTTGATAATGTCAATATTCAAAATCGTTTTGGACACATGGTAATTGCTGCACGGATGTGATTAGACTGGGCCTGGTAAACATTTTAGGTTAGGTTAGTGGAAGCGTGTGGGTTGAAGTGTCCTACCTTCCACTTCCAGCACCTTTTGTGTATCGAGACCATGACTCCTTTCAAAGAACCAAAATATAAATGAAAGCGATTTATCTTCCAGGTAAGAAAGAAAAATATTGACAAGTCAAGGTTACGCAGATACATGCAGTGTGAAGATATTGTGACTTTGATAGTTAAATCTGAAATATTAACAGAGTTCAAATGATTTCCAGTGTTTTTTGAGAACAGGGTTAATCATTTACAGTCAATGTCACCGCTGAAATAACCCCAGTCAATATAATTTTCTATTATACAGACACAACCTGTCGCTAAAGGTGGAACTGTGCATTAATCTAATACAAAATACGTGTGGCAAATTAATTGAAAATTCTGTGAACAGGGTGAGAATAAAATAACCCCGATAAGTTGTGATGCTCAGCTTGTTTGAAAATGTTTATCAAGAGAACCTTTACAAGTGGAAAGCTTTGTGTAGGTGTGCATGCAGCCAATGTCCTGTTAAAACCTGCTATTAATATTAGAGACCTGAGCACAAGGTTTTCTGTTGACACAATGGAATTAGTGATTATGACAAATGCCCGTCTGCAAGCCTCTGCAGACGATGACTGATGCATGACATTTTATTTTGGCTGATACGGTTAACCAACTTTCTTTCTTTCCTCCATCTGATATAACTGTTTTTTTTTTTTTTGTCTGCACTATGGTGCGCAAAAGTAATGCATAAACTAAATATTAATATTTTAAACGGATACTCAAAAATGCAGAGCCTGGTATTACCATTCGTCCTACACATGTCTCCTGTGACCACTCGCGATCATATCTCATTTCCATGTTCTATATGCAAATAATACGTCTGTTCGTGAAGATCAAATGATTTTGCTTGCATCCTGTATACAGCAGTGTCCATTCACGCACTTGTGTGCGTTTGTTTATTCCCTGTTTGGCTGCAAGAAAATGCACAGAGACACAGTGAGGAGGCGCAGAGTAAATCAATGTTATACGTGCAACTGGACCATGGGGAAAAAAAAAAGATTTTAAGCATCTGGAAAAAAAAAAGAAATCATGTGGCATGTCAGTTAATATTAATACTGAGGTGGTAGCCACATAAAAAAAAAATCAATGTGCAGTATGTGCACTGAGCGGTATAAATATACTTTTTTGGTTTATTGGGAAACTGCGTGTCAGAGGGAGTGGAAAAACTACGTGGCCTTGTATGCACATGTAAGATCTTAGCTGGTTTGGATGAGGTATGGTCACATGTCCCCGCCTGGCTGGATTAAATACATTGACCTATTTGTGGTCACAGCCACATTCATTGTCAACATTGACTGCCACGTGTTGATTTTCAGTTTTCTCAGGGTAAAATCTTTGCACAGCACACTAATTCCTCTCCCCTCACACCCACACGCACAAAGGATCAAGGTGTTTATTTGCATATTATGTGGGGCGAGGGTGTGAGATCAGAGCACAAGTGGTCACTCGACAGGCGTATTAATTCCTGGAGTGGACTCGCTCAGAGCTGTCCAACTGTTGTCTTGTCGGGCATGACTGAACATGTCCACAGTTAACCCACGGCCCCTGAGAAACACCACCGCTAATGCAGCACTTCCTGGTTCCTGTTGTTAATTTGCTCTTTGAAGGTCCTAGTGATGACTCTATCTTCCGGAGGATGCCTCGATTTATCCCTTTACTAAGCAGTTGGGAAACTATGGTGACCTTTGCATACAAGAACATTTGTTCTTTGTTTGCAAACTAAGCATCTGCTTCAAAATGCATTTGCTCTGTTTGTTCAGGCTGTCAATGACAGTATTTCTATTTATCTACCCAATATTATATGCACTCCATAAGAAAATCACGTCTTTCACAGGCAAACAGCAGTTGGTCAAAAACATCCCACTCTATTTTTGCATCTTCCCATTTTTTTCTATGAATTAATTACTTTGCCCCATCATTGACCCTGAATGCAACCCTCAGACAGACCTTGTCGGTTCATCTACCAATTATTTATTTTTTATTTTTGCATTTTCTCTCTTATTTTGCTGCATAAGAAAAGGACTATTTAAATATACATGGATATAAACATGTGGTTAATCTGAAAAAGAATAGAAGACTCCACCTCTACCCTCAATTTGACTCAGATTGTGCAGAATATTGTATTAAATTGCATTTGCAATGGACATATGGATGTGTTTGGACTTGTCTGAGTCATTTACAGATACACATGCATACAAATGACTGCTGGGTACAGCCGGCATGTTATATCTTCATGCTCTTTCTCAATATTCCTCAGACTTGATTGTCCATAAAAAGATGCTCCGGCAATTTGTGGGCATGAGCCTTTCCCACCATGCGATGGGTAGCAAAATCATCAGAGTCACACAACAGAATCCAGGAGGCAACAGAATCCAGGAGGCTTTATGTGTGAAGACGCTTCCATCCCTATTCCCTTTCTATATAGTGAACAGATTACCTGCCCTCAATGTGACCTTGGAGCATAACTGCCGATTGTTATCTGAGGCTCCACCAATCCCATGAAACCCTTCAATGAGAGTCTTTTGACTGCCGGTCAATTCAGTCCTTTTCTTTTGGGACAGATGACGAGCATTTGAACAGGTGTACACACAATTGCATGTAGAGTCTTACAAGACTCCTTTCACGTGACACTCAAAGAGTGAATGATCCCCCACCACCACCACGGCGGCCTCCGTCTGCACAGAGATAACAAAATGTTTTGTGCTTTGTTGAGGCCGTTGTTCCTCCTTGTCTTTGTTTTGTTTTGTTGTCGGAGTTGGCAGGTGTTTGCTTTTCAAGACTGAGCTTGTGATTTATGTACGAGGGTGATAATATTAATCAGCAGAGTTGTGAATGGTTTTTGACTCTCTGGCTCTGATTCAACAAAGCACATTGAGTTGTTAGCCCTAGAATTAGTACTAACAAATTCCATCGGCACAAACATAATTGTGTAGAGTCATGTGTTAACATTTTCTTTGTAAATGGACACGGTTTATGTATGGCAGTGTCTGCTATGACTGTGGACTTTTTCCTGTCACTTTTGATTGAATTAACAATATTTCTGGCCAAAGGCAGCTCTCATTGGAATTGCAAATCGGTTCTAGTTCGCTTCCCTGCTGGGTTGCAGCAATGTTGACACCACAGATGGCTTCAACATTTTTGGAATTTTAATGGGCATGATGTGAAATATTAGCGTGGCATTTTTCCCATTTCGGGAAAAAAAAAAAAAAAGTCCCGAGCAAACTCATTGTTCTCAGTTCAAAGATGGCTGCCGATGTGAACCACCTGCTTTCAAATACCGAAGCGGTTCGCCTGCCAAGTGCTGTCTAAACTCATCTACAATAGAGCAGCATATCATTGGAGGGCCAGAGGTCCAGCATTTTTATTTTTTCTGAGGGACACAAGCCTGCTTAGCTGAATTGGATGCTTGTCCTTCTGATTGGGACCCCTGATCTTGACGGCTGTACTCTCCGCGTGACGATCGTTCCAGAGGCAGCAGTGTGAGAAGTTTAGTGTCTTAGCAATCTTGCAGAGTTGGCTGCTAACACACTCCCTATCTGGTCAAAAGAGGAAACTAAAAAATAAGCCCTCCAGCAAGCCACTTCAAACTGTCAACATCACTGTGGGAGACTCTAATGTGAATCTGTGACTCAACATTTTTTTTTTTTTTTGCGAGAGCGTGACTCACTGACAGAAAAGAGTGCATTTGCTCTCGAAACTGTAATAACATGATGGAGAAGGAAACCACACTTTGCAACTGTATGTATGTAAACATGTATGTAAATGTGCTGCAGCTACGCCCTCATGTTTTTTGCATTGCATTTTTAATAGCTCCCTATGTTCATATGTTATGTTTAAGGCCGTTTCACTGGATTGCAATATATTTTTTTATAAATCACATTTATTTTTGTAATTTTCACAGAGCAGTGCATTGGCCTCTCCGTTTAATAACTCGAAACCGTTCTCATATCTTTGTTCTCTTTTAATGCAATTTACAAAATGTGTTCCTTTCACACTTCTCCCAGTGTCACTGTATGTGTGATGACATTTTTAACAGCGTCTAGAAAAACCACCTTCCAGGGGTTTAACAGTAAAACGGGATCCATTCCATTGTGAGGCTTTATTGAATATTCCATTGTCAGACATCGTCATCAATCTAGAGCGGTAATCCATCATTGTCAAGTGAACAATGCGTGCATTAATTTGGAGGAATATATTCCGTTTTTCCTCCCGTATTCACGGGCAATAATTTTACCAACTGTCAGCAAGATTCTGAAAGTGGAGCTCAGATCAATCCTGTCTGTGGGAAAGGAGAGTGAACACTTGCACACATCGTAGCTGAAAAGCTTTTATGATATACCCATATTTAATACATGTATAAAGTACACCTGATAACGTGATATATTACCTTAAGTAAAGGTTATATTAACAAAAAAAAAAAAAAAAAAAAAATCACAACTAGAGCAATTGGAGAATGACAAATGTGTTAAAGCCACATTATACACTTTTTCAGCCACTTGGTGAGGAAAGGTCCGTTGTCTACTAAAGCTATTGAAGGGATTGTCCCAGTGCTCTACTTTCTTTACTCTCTACCAGTCACTAACTTTGTCTCTGTCTGTTGTTCAATACCAAGCAGGGTCGCGCGCCGATTTATCAGAGCTTGTTTGCTGGAAAGAGGCTGCCTGCTGCTAGAGCCTGCTATTTGGAATGAGGTTAATGGGAGCACTGAGACTTGGCCATACATTTACAAAAAAAAAAAAGCCATAAAAGTATAAGAATGACCTAAAAGAATGTGTATTAGGCGACAGAGTGTCGCTTCCTCCACCCCTCCCATGAGGAGCGCACAGGTTAAGCAGAGGGGTGACACATCACACGAAAGGTATTTTTCTGACGTTTTCTCAGTAGTTATGATGTAAAGCTGCGGGAAGTAAAACCAGACACAAGCTGAGCTTATGCCGTGAGTGAAATCATTTGTGTGAAGCGATGTATGCATCTTTTAAAATGCCGTTTGAATGTTGACACACGTTTTATGGCCTTTTATTCTTTCCGTCTTTCTTTTTGTCTCTCTCTCCAAACTGCCTTATGATTGGTCTCTAGTCATGCTGTAAAACACGGGAGGAGCGTAAGGCTACTCCATTGTCAGATTTACATTGTGATGACAGGTTATTATGAAATTATTAATAACCCCCCCCCAAAAAAATTAAAAAACCTATGCTGCCTACCCCAGCGGTAGCTTGCTCGTCATGGTTGCCGCATTGTCAAAAGGGGAATGGAAAATAATTTGTGTGTGTGTGTCAGTGCGGGTGTTTGTGAGTTATAAATCGTATAAACTGTATGATTCATACAGTGCAAAGCCGCACTCCATATTTCAGGACGTGCTCACCGCTCCTGGTGTCACTTCACCTTCTGACTGCCGGAAAGAGGAGAATAATGGGGAAGAAGGCAGATCAGCTTCCTGTTTGGAAAAGGAATCACCTTCTTTTTTTTTTTTTTTATTTGCCAAAAGTTGTCTCTCAGCACAAAGAGAGATTTCCCCTGTCATTTTTCTGCTTCATTTGCACGCTGCGCTGTTTTTTTGTCAAGCTCATCAATTTTTGCCCCATGTCAGTTGCTCTCTCTTTCTAATGGATTTTCTGCCGACAGATTTTCTATTTACGATAAGAGGATGCTCTTAGTCTTTAAAAGCCCAAATGAATGCTGATGGGGAGTCTGTATTCCAAACAAGTTTAAGCTTATTTTTTGCACTTCTGTAAGTAATTTACTTTATATGTATATGTATATATATATATATATATATATATATATATATATATATATATATATATATATATATATGTGTGTGTGTGTGTTACTTTTTAGTAAATTTGTGATAAGATTAATTCAAAAAACCAAAGGTGTTTTTTTTATTAACCTCACCTAACAGTCATAAAAGGGATTCTGACGACATTAAACATATGGTAATATACCATAACTCAGTGTTGTAAAATTTTAAAGATTTATAGTGTCCAATGATGAACAATGTGGACTTTATTTCCTGCTCTCCAGCCCTGCATGTGCAATAGACTTTAAAGATCAGCTTTATGAGTTGTCACCTTGTGAATATGGTTTTATATGTGGCTCGGTGTTGGGTATAATTTGCGTATATGGATTTTTCTTTAAAGGATTTTCCCCTTATATTGATCCAGAGGCTGTGCCAAGTTTTGGGGCTGCTGGAATCTCCATTGTCTCCTCTTATGCTCGACATAATTTGTGCTAGAGGACTTCATTTGCTATATTAATTTCTTGTTTGAAAAGTAATATAATCATAAATAAAAAGTGTGAATGTGAATCCACATTTCTACTATCTGGCTGTGTCTGTTTTGGTCTCTTCCAAGTCTTTTGGGAACTGTTTGAATCTTTAGCCTATAAATTCTAAATTTTACACTTGTTTTTCATCCTATTTTCCTGGACTGGTGGGAACTTGGAGTTGATCCATCATCCCATTTTTCAATTAAATCAAGTGGCCTACTGCAGGTGAAAACACTTTCTTGTCCAATGATGCGACTTTGGCTTCAACGGACTTGAACACCAGCATCAGCATTAAATATTTTTGCTGAATATCATTTATTTGTTTCGTGCTGATCTTGGTGTCGGCACATTGTTCTTCGCTCTCTTTGTCTTTGGGTGTCACTGGCATGGACACGTGTCAGATCTCTCGATGAGCTTGGGTTTACATCAAGATTATCTTCACGTTCCATCTTAATCCTGGATCTTATTAGATCCAAATGTCCAAATTTCCAAAGAAAAGACATAAGCACCGCTTTATTTGCAGCGATACTCTCATCCCATGCATCCAGTTTCACGGTGTGCAAAACAAAAAGTGTGCAAAAGTGTGAGATTTAACGGGAAAAAGGGACGACACTAACTAACATGTGTTGATATAGATACAGTAATGAACACCACAAGTAAACTCCACCTCACATGTTGAGGATACTTTGTCCCTTGTCATTTTTGTAGCACTTCAGGAAACCACTGAAGCTGAACAGGTCTTCAAGCACTCCTGGTTCTGTAAGCTATAGTCATGTTAATTTTCTGCATGGGCAATGTTCTGTGCCACAGATTTGGCCTCCAACCTCCGACACTTGGATGGACCACATAGTCGTGGTTGAAACATCAATATGGAAGATGGTGAGGAGACTGAAGGAAAACATCTGGATCACTAGCCCTTCAATGAAAAAGTGATTTTTGAAATGGATTGTTCAGCAAGGCATGATGTTTGATATTTGTGTTGTGTTGTTTAAATTCTCAAGTCCAAATGATTTGGCTGAAGCACTTAAGACATTATGAAAAAATTGATTTTAGACCCGTTTTGTTTAGCGGTGATATTACCACAATAGCTTTCTCAAAGAAACTTAGTCTTTCTTTTCTTTTCAGCTCCTTTATACTTTTGCTCTAATTTGTGCCATTAGTGAAATTACAATCTTTTTTTGTTTGTTTCAGTGTTGGCTTTTCAAAAACTGCCAAAGTACACATAATGACAGGTACAGTAGATAGTTCTCAAATGATTCATGTGTCAAAATGAAAAGAAAAATTAAGTAAAAAAAAAAAAGCCACTCTGATCTCAAATATCTATTTGAAGGTGAGCAGTGATAGGTTTGGCTTATTTTAACACATAATTAAACAGATTGTCTACATACAACAAAGAATTGTGTCTTTTCTGAGTTGTATTGTAGCCCGTCTGTGTCAGACATGTGTCAAATTGTCCTCTAACAGAGAGATACACAGCCCAATATAAATATTAATTTACAGTTATAAAAATAAAATGGCTATAACATACAGCACACGCACAATTTGCTCAGTTGTTGTCACCACATCCGAAATTGTCTACTAAGAGGAGTTTACCGTTAGCAGTTAATATGAGGGCAATACCGCTGCAGCCAATGTATTTGAGTCAAATATGAGAGCAATCAAAATGAACTACCCCCTCATCAATAAGGCACAGTGATCCCATCCATCTCTCCAGAGCTATGATGGATAGACATGGACCAGTCTAATTAAAGGATGAATTATGGAATGGATTCAATTCATCACCGACTCTGTCAATGCTATTAAATTCAGTCGGTCCCGTGTTTCCATATGTGGGCTGCACTTGCTTTTCTGCATTTATCAATCATAAATCAAGAAAAGATTGGTCCCAGCAGGAAATCTTGCGTCCCTTTTTCTGAGCCATACATCCCGTCCAACAATTCTCTCCCTTAGTCGGATGCGATCAAACGGGCTTTGTGCCCTGATGAGCCCCAGTGCTGAGTCTTCCTGACCGCATATGGCAGCTAATAAGGCATTAGAACAAAACAGACTGGTGAAAGTTCTTATAGCCGACACACACGTATGGAGAAAAAGCACACACGAGCACAAAAGGCAATGCATTTATTCACAATAAAAAAAACAAAAAAAACATACTCACCCACACACATACACATGGGCCCCTGGACCAACATTGGAGCCAGTGCAAGGAGTTGGATATTATTGATTGGGATCTCTAGGCGACAAACACACACTGCAAATCACAGAAAAGCAGGGGCAAGAAGGTCAGTTCAAAATGAGAGTTCCTTAGCAAGGACTCACTTCTGCATTATGAAGGATTTGTGGGTGCTCCGATTGAGGTCAATCAACATTATCTGTCCTAAAAAGAGAGGAAGTGAGAACAGAGCAGGGGGAAAGGAGACAGCTGGCAGCACTGACTGTAGCACAAAAGTGTCAAGGCCAAAAGTGTTGACAGGCCTTTCCAGCGTCCCTCTCTTTGTCAGAGGACACAGTGACAGAGCTTTAGGGGACATAATATGATCTTGTCAGTGGACTCAAGTAAACGAGCCAAAACAAGCCACCACAAGCTGTGTCTCAGTCCAAGGACTGGATCCTCAAACGTGTGACGTCATCGTCCGGATGTTGTCAAAATGCCTCACGGCACCACAATGTGGGCTGCATGTCCCACATTGTCACACGAATCGCCACGTTTGCCCGTCCGTATCCCAGAAGTCTTTGCGTGCCAGTGGCAGCCTGGCAGTAATGCCCCACTCAGCCGAAAGAAGAGGCAGCAACGGGCTTGGTGAAGCCTGGAGAATTGTGTAAAGTGCAAAGAATGAATAAATGAATACAATAAAGTAAAATAACCCCTTTTCATTTGGAAAGTGATTTGAACTCATTATTCATATTATTTAAACAGGGTTTTGTCCTAAAGAGGCAACAAGGCAAGAGGTTTGTTTTACCAGTTCAAACCTGTGTTTGTTCTACTACTTAAAGTCTAAAATTATCTGCAGTGAATAATTCATTTATAGCAATAGATTTGACTGCATTGATCGAATAGTTTGAGTTACATATACTGTATATTTATACAAATTCTATCTCATCTTTATGTACAGGTTCACAGATTCTGTCAAAGTGGGAAGTTCATAATGTAGGACAACGGCTGCTTCTACAAAAGGGAGAAAAAGATGCTTTTTGGTTTTAGGAGTGGAATGCAGTACAATCATTTATGTCCCATCATGTTTCCGAGGGAGGTTTTTAAACCTCCTTCTGTTTTATAGTCTGAATCAAAATGGAAGCGCTACAGCAGTTCCTTTCACCGCCGTTAACGCTGATGAAATGTCATAAGAGAACTATGACCTGCCGTCAGTGAGCACCATTAAGCAAACAGCCACAAATAGAAATGCAAATCAATTATGCACCCGGAAAGCCATTAATTATTTGCGATGTTTTCCTTTAAAGACTTTATCCTGATCTCACTTACACCAAGAACCGTGTGGTGCATCAACAGTTCACATAATGGAGATTTATCAGAGCCTAAGAGAGAAAGTAAAAATCTATCCAGACAAATGAGAATGATACAGTTAAAGGTCCACTGTGTAACATTTGGGAAGATTTATTGACAAACATTGTAAATACTACACATATTTATTATATATTTTTATTTTTATTCATGTTTTTTTTTGCTTTCGGCTTCTCCTTGTCTAGCAGTCGCTGCACACATTATTTATCCAGCACCGAGAGTACACTGGATGTACTGTGTACATTTACTTTTGAATAAAAAAATAAAGAAATATTTGGTATAGCCTCAGCATGAGCATAGAATAAGAGTTGCTTGACAATTTCTGTCATTTTTTTCAAAAACACAATTCAAATCAATTCATTCTAGAGCCAATGACAGAATACCATGTGCAGAAGATGCAGAAATTAGAGTTATCAAAGGATCAGTAGTTAATTGCAATTTTTAGTCCAGTTTTTAATCGACATTCACGATGTAAAGCGACTCTTAGCAGTGTATTTTGATAAGCAATACAATTAGTGGAAAGTAGGTTGGGAAGTGAACTGGTCTTTTGATTCAGTCGATCATTTCAAATCAAAAGAAGTGCAATTAGCCACAATGTCTACCTCAGAAACGCACTTTGCAGGACTTTCAAATGAGTTGCCTTCTCTTTCTTACTGACCGTGTTAGTGTTGGCAGATGAATGCAACGTTCGTCCTCATTTTAGACTGCAGACAGTCTAATACGGTACAGGCAGACAACTTAACAAAACGAAAAATGGTTAAAGCCAACCCTTAATTCATCAATATTAATGCATTAATGCTGACAGTCCCAATAGAAGTTTAGATGCAGCAAAAACA
This sequence comes from Solea senegalensis, assembly GCF_019176455.1. Lineage (NCBI taxonomy): Eukaryota > Metazoa > Chordata > Actinopteri > Pleuronectiformes > Soleidae > Solea > Solea senegalensis. The sequence continues at coordinate 19,173,026 of NC_058034.1, forward strand.
CACAAAAAGGTCAGTTGTTACATGAATAAACAAGAATAATATGCTTGATTTGGTCTATTCATGGTGGTAAAAATATTGAAAATGGAGAAGAAAACAACGTAGATTTATGATGATAATAATAACAATAATAATAATAATAACAATAATAATAATAATTATTATTATTATCATTATTATTATTGTTAATAATAATAATAATAATAATAATAATAATACTTTTTTTATTTAATTTTTTTTTATTTTTAATTTTATTAACTACAGTATGTCCCTAAGTAATGCAGAATGATGGAAATGTGTATGCAGTGAGATGGAAGTGTATTGAAATTTGGAAGCAATTCCATGTATGTGTGCAATTTCACACATACACGTGGGGGAAAAAGGCTCATCCTCATGAATAAACTTCTGCATAATCCTAAACTTTTTTTTGTGTATAGTTCAGCGGTTCACGCATATAGTGGAGCATTAGTAAAATTCTCACGGGACACCTCCGCAGGCTTTTATGCAAGTAATATTTACAGTTTGTGGATGCAAGCGGCTGAGGATAAAGTGCCAGATCATTCGAGTGTAAAGGAGAAGACAGTGGTATTTGCAATGGATTTGTCGAGGTGAGTCAGAGGTCACGCCACATGTGTTTCTGTTCTGCTCGCCAGTGAGTCTAACCTTTGCTGAGCTCCATTAGCAGCAGAGGCTGTCTCTTGGGCTAGAGCTGGGTAAGAGAAAATGAACAGCTGGTCGGATTTCTTGTCTCTTTGCTGCTTGTTGCTCTTGGGCAAATTTGCTATTTCTCAGGGCTGTATGGTTTTGTTAATGTCCCACCATTAAATGTGTGCTATGTTTTCCCTTTTCGAAACAGGTGTGACATCACCAGCTTGCTGAAATCTCTGAATTGCTTTGGAAGATGTATATGCAGAATGCAAAATAAGTGATCTTCTCTTATCGGCAGTGTTGCTATGCCCTTGAGCTTCAGTAGACCTGCATTAACATACACCGCGTGGTCAAAATAAAAGTCATGCATGCACTCGAATAATTTCAGCCTATTCTTTAGCTTTGAATTGCAACAAACATCCATCATGGCACTGTTTCCATAAGGTTACGAAATGTCATGTGTGTATATATATATATATATATATATATATATATATATATATATATACACATATATATTCTATATATATATATATTTATATGTATATAAATGTATATGTATATATATGTATATATATGTACATGTATATGTATATATATATTTATATATATATATACATATATGTATATAAATGTATATGTATACACATATACACATATACACACACATATATATATATATATATATATATATATATATATATATATATATATATATATATATATATATATATATATATATATATATATGTACACATAGTAGATTACTGGTGTCTCGTGTGACATAGCCAGTTAGGCTGTTGCTTTCTTCTGACTTCTGTCAGAACTGCTGAATACAAATATGCTGCATTCAAATGGGGTTCTTAAGGCATGTCCTGTAAACATCTTCTCATGTCATAATTAGGAGTTATGCTTCCTGACAGAAAGTAGTTCAAGGTGAAGGTGAGCAGTTTTACTTCCAAAGAAAGTATGTTCCTCCTGGACTCATAAGCAACTACAAACATAGCAACATCAAAAGTCTGTTTTGAGCAAGCACATGGTCACAGTTGCATTTGGTTTGGTCTGACAAGGAGGCTCTCCGTTTTGTATTTGCCACCTTTAATAGACAAAGGAAAGTCTAAATGATTGCTCTTGCCTCTCAGTCTGCAGGTGGAGAGGGATTATTCCAGTGTTGGTACAACAAAAGTATTGGTATCTACAAGACAAAATGTCAAAATTCTGGATAAACAATAGCGTTTTTTCTACTCGGTGTTGTAACTTTTGAAAGGTGAAAATATGTCCTTGTGGAAAGATTTGCTGACTTATTACTAATGTTACAAGCAGCGAGTCAATCATAAAAAAATACAAGCCCTTTATGGGAAGCTTTTTCTTCCTTGGAGGGTTGGCTACAAAGCTGCACTTCAGTCCCAACCACGCTCCACTCAGTAGCTTGCAGAACTCTTTAATCTTTCCCCGCCTATCTCCCCCTCTCCCCCCACTACCATGAATTACCTCTTCATTGTTGGATGAAGTGAATAGAAAGAACTGAGGGTGAACTGGTTCGTTCGTAATGGCGCACGTATTGACAGCGCCACACAAAAAAGACGGCTGATTTAGGAGGCACTGGGTTAGGAGAGGCTCGGAGCTAATGAAGTGTATCCTTTGCTATCTATCAGCTGTCTTGTGACAACTATCAGCGGACAAAATCGATATAGATGTGGTCAAAGATTCAGCAGTGCCTGAATAGGAGCGCTCACCTCAATCTATTTGTGCCATTAACTCTTTTCTTTGTGCCCCTCTTTGGCTGATGGTAATAAAGTAAGTCCGCGTCCGAAGAGGCTCCACTCGCTGTTCTGACTTCTCTGCTTCTCTCTAGGTTTTTAACCGGTGTCGTCCAGCATAGTCGCATGCAGAGAAGCTTTATTTTGGCACACATTGAACCTAATGTTTGTGATTTTTTCTAAGGCTAATGACTTTTGCACATCACTGGTAACGGGGATAAATGAAATCAAGTTGCGGGTAATTCTGAACATTTTGACACACTCATTATTCACATTAATTGCTGCACAATTAAGAAAATAAATTACATGGACCAAAAAAAAAAAAGTCTCACAGGGAGTCAACATTCAATAATGATGAGCTGGTGCATGTTTGTTTTGTGTATACAAGAACGCAAGCAGTACACTTTTTTCACTTGATGTCTGTTGGACGTTTTGGAATATTTGATCAGGGTCAGATAGCCAAAAAGATTATTACTCTATGAATAAATTGGATGATGCAACTAGTCCGCATCAGCTTAAAGTGTGTTTTCCCTGCAAAGAATATGACAGCCATAAGTTTCCAAGAAACATTCTAACAGTAGAGCTTTGGTAAATTATCTTCAGTGGCGTCTTTTCTTGAGCTTATTAATAGTAGCTAATGTCACAGTTATGTGTGTCAACAGACATGGAAGATTGTCAGTATATTCGTACAACGTCAGAAATGCCGCTCACTATCTTGGTCTCGGTCTAAGATGATGGATTGCTACCTTCCGCTTTGGAGAGAGCTGCTGCCCCAAGTAAAAGAGTTGAGTATCACGGGGTCTTGTTGATGTGTCAGGGTAAAATGGAGCATGGCAGTGACGGGCCGACCGGTGCGGCGTCAGCAACAATGAGACTGCTGCACTCGAGCGATTGTGGCCGGGAGGCGAGTCTTTAGATTTGCCAGTCATCTGGGTTCCAATCCTCTCTTACGGTCATAAGATGTTGTGTCGTGATTGACGGAGTGGGATAGCAAACACGAGTGGCTGGAATTAGTTTTAGCCTTAGAGATTTGGGTAGGACAGGGGTGTCCAAACTTTTTTTTTTTGAACAAGGACCACATTTGATGATGTGAAGGTTCCCGGGGGGGGCCAGTAAAAGTTACACACACATGCACTGTTTTATAGACAATTATCATTCTTAAATGGCAGCGTAACCAAATCTAAGTGAGTGAACAAATGAAAAAATGATTCCTTCACATCTGGAGTCAGATATCATAGGAGGTGAATGCATGTATCTCTACTGCAAAAATTCAAAATATTGCCAAGTATATTTTTTTTACACTTAATATAAGACAAAATCACCTAAAGAATAAGATCTAAGCCAATGTTGTCGAGTTGTCTCACGGCGATAGGTCTTCAGGTCCCATGACGGCATGATGTGAATATTTGTGCTTTCCTCTCATGAGGCAAACTACTTCCTTTTTGTCTCGGGAATAAAAAATACTAATAAACGGCTAATCTCACTTTAAATCCCCTAAAATCTGTGGTGGCACTGTGAGTGAATTTTAAAAGCCCCATCATCTCAAATGCTTTGAAAGCAGCAAAATCACCAAGGAATTAGGGAATTACGGTGGGTGGGAAATTACTTTTTAGAGGGTGTTTGATGGCATTAACTGTAATATTTCAAAGGGGGGAAGAAATGCACCAACATGTCTTGCTGTTTCTACAGTTCGAATGACGACTGTACCCAGTTTGACGCGGCTCTTAAATTTTTACTGAACGATCTATCGTCGTCTTCCTCTTGAGCTGCGTATCGCCAGAGGAAATAAAGCCATGAGAGGGCTTCATCACAAGAACAAATGTCATCACCGCTTTCCTCTCCTCTGTTGCAAGAGATATGCATTCCTTCACATCCCAATGCAAAGCTTTTATCTGATTACCGGGAAGAAAACATGAATAAAGAAGATATGGGATTAGGCAATCGATAACCATTTGAGGCTGCTCTGACACTTCAATAATTATGTTTATTCGTTTTTGTTTTATTTTCCCTCCGTTTCCCACACGGTGAGGGTTGCATTTAAAGCCGAGGAAACAATATCCATTGTCTACTAAAAATTCATTTTAAAAAAACAAGCTTCTGACAAAGCTTCTTGTTCATTTGAAAACTATTTAAAAAAAAATCCTCCACACACTGTAAGAATATAGTGCGATGATACTGAGGCAGTTTTTCCTACCACCCAACCCATGAATTCTCAGCTCCTCTGTGCTCTGGCAGCATTAACGTATCCTCCTGAAATACGGCCATCTCACAAGCTCACACAGAGTGAATTGTGATTGCATATAATTACATGTTCCTACTGGAATATTTCATGCTGGGCAAGATAAATCAAATGATACGAATCTCTGTCTCCATCGGTGCTTCGTTTGCTGCTGTGGTGAGTGTGAAACGAAAGCACTGACTGAATATTTCTATTTCTTTTTTTTCTTTCCCTTTTCATTTTGAGGGCATATAGGTGTTTACTGGTTAAGGGGGAAAAAAGCAATTATCATGTGTTCTGAATACGTTTGAATACGGAATTTGTGTAATTATCGTCATTGTGGTGTTTTTAAATCGTTCAATTGCTGCAGAAATCCAAGCTGTTTTCGGAAAATACTCGTTTGTTTAATCATGTTTAATACAAATGCCCATTTTTAACACTCCATTGTGAATTCCATTTCAGAACAAACGTGACTTTAACTTTTTTTAATTCCAAGCACAACCTGAGGCGAGCCTCTCATTGGCGGGCACAGTATTTGGCATAATTGCTTTGTGGTATTTGAAATACCAAGGCTCTGGGTCCGTCATGTGTGGGCTTGAGTTGAAAAACATACACTGGATTGTTTGTTGCTGTGGTTTTCCGCTAAATCCTTCAACTCTTCAGGTGATTTTACGTTTTTTTCTCTGCCACTGAGAAATGACTTCAGTTTTGGTGATTGAGGGGTAGGAAGCTGTCTCTCGGAGTGAAATATTGTGCTATATATCAAAAAAAAAATAAAAAAATGGGATCAGCCTGGAGCCTTGCTGAAGGTAACTGAATTCATTTATCATTAAGCAAAGACTTTCCAGCTGTAGCAGACGGATGTACGAATGGACAGGCAGCCTGACGGATAATGGGAGGGTATTTTTCAGTGACATTTCTGGATAACCCTAACGTCTATATGCGCAAGGTTTTGTTGCTATGGAAACATTGATCTCACTCCTGGGAGCCAAGTGTCAATTGTCTTCTTGTATAACCTCCTTTGCAAGGAATAGTGACGGTCTTTTTCTCAGTCTTTCTCACAATTATTCGACTGTTTTCTCAAAACTGTAATAAGGAGAAACACTCCATCACTTTGATTGTTTGATTGTTGATAGTCTGTGTTTCAAGTTCAGGAAATTGAAGAAATTGAGGCTTGGGTTGTGTTGTCAAGACAACAATGAACAAGAAAACTGATCTATTGGTTAATGCAGGGCAACTTTGGTGCAGAACATGGAGCTGCATCAAATCCTATGGTTTTATGCGAACACATGACACATATGGCTCAGCCATTTCTCCCGGCTCTTGTTCTACATGTGCATATGTTTTGGTTCTGTTTACCCACAATCCCCTGCATTGTAGTCCACTTCCTGCATTTGGATCACTTGAAGTGCACCGAAACCTACGTTTTTAGGCGAATCAGAGTTTGGTTGCGCAATCACACCGTCCCAAACAAACTGTTCGCTAGTTAGTTATGTAATTATGAAATTATGTGACGTCAGTTAGTGCAAAAGTATCAGCTTTTGAGGTTTTGACTTGGATTTGACTCAAAAAAATAATAATTCTATGGCTTAGAACTCAACTTTGGACTCAGGCTCTGAGGACTCGCCCACAACAAACACAAACTATGAACACAATTTTTGATTGCCTCATCCCCAAAAGGTGAGGCATGTACGTTTGCCTTCCAGGGTGCATTTGATGAACTTTCTGAATTCATTTACAAACAGAAGCTCAAGAAAAGCAGATGTGTATTGCTCTAATTAAAACAAACAAGACAAGGAGTGTAAGCGGTGCAGAATGTTCTGCTCCATGCAATGTGGGATATGTAGTATGAGTAATCAAAGCAACATGTGATACATTACAGTTCAAACTGTTTCATTTCCATAAAATGAGTTCCATTTTCCAGTGGTGGCACACAATTAAAAAAAAAAAAAAAAAAGTTGGAATGACACTACTGAGTTGAAGATGATTATTCTGATTTCCACAAAACATGAAATATACTGCAGCTCTTTCATGTTCAGTAATTTGATGAAGAAGACAAATAAATTGTGCAGCAGTAACCAGGCAACAAAAGAACCAAAAACACATTTTAAATGCATTCTTAAATGCAGCATTTTAAATGTGGCATTTAATGCATCTTCTGCAAAAGCACTGAGGAAGAGGCCACACTCCTGGTAGCCTGTTTACTGTACACCAGTGGCATATACTACTCTGCCTGGCACTAACACAAGTGATTAAAGGGCAGCTGTCAGGGGATGTGATTTTATCTCCCCCAAACAGGTGTAGAGCAGAGCTGACAGCAGCAACACTTACTCCCCACATGGGATGGACTCGACCAAGACAAATGGAATTATGTCTTTCTCCCATTTTGTCAAGCGCCTTATCTCTCTGAATCGATGCAGCTTTCTCCTACCTGGGGGGAAAGAAGGAAGAAATGTGAGTGCAGCCGCTGCTGCAGGTATACAGTAATTGGACTCTTCTCGTTGTCCTCTGTAAGTCCGAAATCAAGTTAAACTTCTTTGACTGGAAATATTGGCAAGGAGGGAACATCAGAGATAATGCGAAGGATGCCCGAGTCTTAAGCTCTGCATCAACGGTATTACTGCATGTGCTTTTCACTCCGTCAATGACAAAATGTCACTTCCGTTGGTGTTGGTAGAGCTGAGCTGTCTGCTGTGCGAGTGTGTACTTGGAAACTTGTTGTGTAATCGCATAGTCGCAGTTGCGTGGTGGTCAGGTTTTCCAAGTGAGTCTCTAAGCAAGTTTGGACACTGATTAATAAAATAGAGGCTGAAGTGCTGCATTATTTCAAAGGACGGGAGGAAAAACATGAATAGAAGCACAAATGTGTTGGAAAATGTTTCTTCTTGGAAAGACGACAGTGAGTAACTTTGAGCGACGGTAATGCGCTCATGTTTTATTAACGGTACAATTCACTTTTCATCGACTTGTTTGCACCCGTCTGGTTTTGGCGGCACGATGTTGCTCTTGCCCACGACATCTGTCTTCACATGCAACTAATCACCTGGCGATATTCCCGCGCGGCACACCCGATCTAAACATAGGTATCGCTATGAGAAACACAGCAAGGGTTTAATGAGGACTGTGTGAACTCGGTGGACATTGTCTAATGGGCGTTTGTTTGCACTTACATCATAGTTTTGAGGGCAGGGAAATATTTGATCCTAACCTTCCTTCATCTTAGTTTGATTCCGTATGTCATTTGTTTTTCAAAGCACAAGCATTGCATGGTTAGGTTTTGGATGAAGTGTTGATGTTGTGTCTTCAAACCATGAGTTTTAGTCACATTTTTGTTTTTTAGCCGACGCCAAAAGCGTGTGCTTGACCTTTTTTAGAATTGACCGCATGATCTTGAATCTCACTTCCAAGCTTTCTTCACAGCTTTTATCATCGAGGCATCTCCATGACAACAGAACACATTCAGGTCTGGGATGACGGTCGTTATAGAGCTCACTCGTGGGGTCTTAGAGAAGTCAGTTAAAAAAATGCTATATTATGGATAAGTCTATGTTTATATTTACCGAAATGAGAAAGAAGCATTTATATTTAAGGTGTCTGCAAAATTTTAAAGCAGCTGCCAGCAATTTTTTTAGACTAATCCCCTTCACATTGCATCGCTGGCATTGCCAGATCAGATTTGACAGTTCACATGCTTAACTGCAAGCGTCGCCGATATGTACGCGACTACCCTCTCCCACAATACATTTTTGCATGCATCGTCAACAACATTGTGAGTCTCCTCTGTCCTGAAGTGGGAGATGGGTACGATAAGTTGTGCCTCCCCCACCCATGGACGAGAACTGAGAAACGGATTGAATTTGCAAGTGAGATTTGGAGCTCTCGCCAGTGTCAATGTCAACACTCAACACAGAGGTGTTGACGGCGCCAGTTGAAGAAAACGCCGCTGAGTGCATGTTCTTGTACATGAGTCACTTATGGCCACACTTGTGATTCGCTTATCACTTAACAAACACTCTAGATGAGTGATATGTTGGAAAATAGAGCTGTTTAACACATATTTTAACTAGAGCTTTAATAGTTTGTTTCCACCTTTTCTCATCATGATTCACAATTCAGCCTATACCTCCATCCCATCATCTACCATCCATCCCTCGTGTTACATGGGTGCCGTGTAAGTATTTATTTATTTTTTTTACATTTTAGCTTTTAGAGACAAAATGAAATCTTGTACACTTCCAGAACCGGCTTTCTTCAACTGTCAGACTCTAAGTGCCCAATTTAATAATCCATAATGCCTTTTTTAAAGCAAAGAAGTTACATTGACCCATGAATTATGTATTCATGGGTCAATGCAATTACACAATCACACAGCTAACATTACTTACCGAAACCTGAATATACGTCTGTAATGTCAAATGCAAAATGTGCCCAATTTTCTATTTCAGTCCGGTTATTTACTCCATAATCACTTTTATCCGGTTCCAGCCGTGAACTACTCTGCCATTTGGTTTGCCCTTTGCATGTGCCAGAGCTTCTAGCCTTAAATCTGTCAAGATAAAACGAGCAACCTGCATGTGTATGTGTGTGTGTGTGTGTGCATACAATCGTATTTGTTACCTCTTCAGAACCTTTTCAGGCATTAACTCTGGCCTTGTTGGGATCGGACCAAAACCTGGTCCCAATAAGGCAGAACCAAATGTTTTAAAGTTGAGGGCTAAGATTTGAGTCGAGGGTAAGTTAAGGTAAGGGTTAGGCGTTATCTGGTGGTTATGGTTAGGTTAAGGATACGGCTTTGTTTTGGCTGTCCAAATGACTGGAAGTCAAAGCAGGGTCCTAAGAAGAATAGCCGTGCAAACTTGTGTGTGTGTGTGTGTGTGTGTAACACGGCACACAAACACATTTTCACCTCATTCATTCACATTAGCTGCTTTTCAACCCACTTATAAAGAAAGCCTCCATTTCCAGGTGTAAATTTTTTTCATTACAAGGGGAATTGAAAAAGAGATGGGGACCACTTTTTTTTTTTTTCCCTTTCTCTCAGTGATGTGCTCATGCATTTGAAGAGGAGCTTTGTCACCTGGGAATTAGCACCCCGTGCATGCATGTGCCTCCTCTGCTCTTTTAGACGGCCTTTACATCACAAGAGTGTGCGAGGGAAGAGGGGGAAGAAGAACTGTGTCAATGAAATATGTGCGTACATCTTTGCCAACATATGCAAATACTTAATGAGTGGTTGCCAACCCCATTCTTGTCTTTAATTCTGTTCCCGCGTAATTGGTTTATTAAACGCCGAGCTCTCCGCACTTTCGGAGGACTGAGAGTGCATGGGAGACGACACCTCGGCTGAAATTGAACACCCTGCAGGCTGCGCTGCTCCTCCCACACTTTAGCAAACGTTGACAGCTGGGACTTAAATGAATGAAATAAATAAAAAAAATAAAAAAATTGCACAGGGAACGAAACCGCGCGCCGTGTGAATCGGGAAGTTTACATGGCTGCTTTTTCGAAAGGGAGCGCTGTCCCCGTCATGTTCTCAGCCGCGCGGGTCGATATGTGTGTGTCTGTACTAGATAGAGCCGCGGTGGCAGAGCCAGTTCTTTCCTCACGATGATGCTGCTCATTAGTCGGCTGTTGTGGCTATTCCGGACTCCTTGGAACTCTGCAGGGTCGAATATTTCAGAGGATTGCACAGTTGGCTAGATACCTGAAAGACACCTATTATGTGCATTGTCTGTGTGTGTGCGTGTGTGTGTGTGTTCTTGTATTTGTTACCTCTCCAGGACCTGTTCTGGCATAAACTCTGACCATGTCAGGACCAGTTGTCCTAATGGAGACAAAAACCTTGTCCTAATGAGGCAGAGCCTCATTTCTTGTTGGGTTTAGGCCTAAAATTGGAATTGTGTGGTGATATTAAGGTGGGAGTTTGGCGTTTAGGTGTTATGGTTCAGGTAAGGGATAATTTCCGTAGAAATAATAGCTCTGCAAATGTGTGTCCGTGTGTGTGTATATGAGAGAGTGAGAGCCAATGCAAAGTATCTCCACAAAGAACTTCCCTCTTTTCATGTCGTATAGTAATAATCTTTGATTAAGCCTTTTGTATCAAACCATACTGAAACCTTTTTTTTTTATACAGTATAAATCTTTTTTTCAAAAGGTTTTTGTATCATCAAACAGTACAAGGAAAGTCCTGTATTGTGATCTCATCATGGCGTGCTCCATTCATATTTTAGCAGATTAATTAGCAGCATGATCCGACATGAATGTACAAAAATGATGAACTGGTACTTCTCAAAGTTCCCTCCATTATTTGGCAGAAGCATCATTCACAGTATGTTGAAGTTCCGATTCAGAAAAGTACACTAAAAACAGAAAGGCGTTCTTTTGTTCTCCTTTTGCTCTCTTGAATTCCTCCTTGCTTCCAGTGCGGAGCCTATATCAACTTTGCTAAGTCTAATCTATTGATGCAGGGTGGCTTTACATTCATCTGGCATTGACAGTATGCTGGTGAAAAGCACGGCAGAGCTTTGTGGATTTATCTGTGACTCCCACGCAGTTCTTGGCTTCTAATTTTCTGATAAGAGCAGAACACGAGTTCTCCCCCCCCTCCTAAAAGACACAACTTGAAACTCCAATGTGCGTTTACAGCAGAAAGAAAGTGTGAAGCTCTCCAATAACACAAGAACACAATGAAAACAGCACTGTTTTTGATCCTAGTGCATTCCCTGTTACCAGATTGTGTTTCCAGGAAATGTAATGTTGATTTTTTTTTTTTTTATTATTATTTTTTTACCCGTTACCTGTTATGTGACAAACTCTTCCCTGAACCACAGTGGCTCAGCATCCAAATCCTCTAAAAGCAGGCTGTTGGAGTCAGTTCCTGCCCTGTCTAGCCCTTATCTTGGGATACAGGCTGTTCTAATGTCTGACAAAATCCAGACAGATTAGCCCTGACTAGGAGTTAAACGAGTCACCTTCAAAACCCCCGCAGATTAGAATCGGTTACCACTGAGCACAAGGTCCATGAGAGAGGACAGTGTGCAGTCCACAATGTTGGAAAGAGATCACAATTTAGATGCAGCATTTTCTTTTTTTTTTATTCGGTGATAATGCTGGATATAGGTTACTGATAAAATGCAACAGTCCAGGTATTCATAGAATGACAGGGTTTAAAAACAGGAGGTGGCTGTTTTTATTTTGGGCAAAATATCAGCTTCCCCACCGTTTACATTTTTTACTGCTCAAGCTATGGACAGTGGAAGTGGGTACAGTGGTGTGCTCGGCGTTGTGTCTTTGGCTTACTAACTACCGGATGTTTTCTGTCAGTATGGTTTAAAAACACTGCCATTTTCTAATATTCTGATTATGGGCTACTAAAAAGGAACCATACACTTAAATGCTAATCTTGACAGGCGGTTATTTCCTGTGGTTGCGGGCAGTAAAGCGCTGTCCACAGTTAACTCTGTGTTTGGGGCTCTTGCCCACATGCAATCACCATCTTTATTGAAAAAAAAAAAAGGTGCGGCGACTGCTGTCAGGAAATGGTGCTGTTGGCTCGCTGTCCTTATCTTTACGGAAGGGGAGCGGTTTATAGGACTGCCCGTCCTCAAAGACAGCAAGACATCAAACACGGAACGGTGTGAGAATTAGGGCGCCGTCATTTTGCGATCTCCAGCAGTTGCGACCCTGGCATGTGATCAAGGCAAGCGTCTTGACACGCGTCAAGAGTGAGACATAGACAGATGTGGCCGAGAGAGTCCGGTAATTTTCCAAAATAAAGCATCCCTCAGAGTCAGATAATAAATAAAACAGAAATAATGTAAGTTATGTATGCTTTCTATGGGCCCGGTATCAATTGACCCACGGACCGGTCTAGCTGATACCAAAAAACAATGGTGCCATTCCGTTGATATCTGACGATGACAAAACTGGCACAAGATTAAAAAACGGATTCCTTCTGGGTCCGTGCAGCCTTGGCATGTGTTTGACCTAGTGTTCCTTTACAGAAATAAATAATATACTATATATATCTTTAAGAAGGGCCACACGGTTAGTATAGTGGTTAGGAGACCGGGGTTTGAGCCCCGGTTGAAACAAGGGCCTTTCTGCATGGAGTTTGCATGTTCTCCCTGTGTGTGTGTGTGTGGGTTTTCTCCGGGTTCTCCGGGTTCCTCCCACATCAGCTGAGATTGGCACACCCCTGCAACCCTCTGGGTCTGCGGGGGTGCTGGGGTGCTCAGGGGGTGCAAGTGATGTCAAAAACATGACCTCACTCAATGCCAATATCCATCTCTCATTGTTGATCTAATGAATAGTTCAGAAATAGTGTTTATGTATTGATTGATTGGATTTTTTTCACTCATTATTGCTCCATATGGGCATATAGCAAAACTATAACGTTCATCATCATCACTATTTCTACACTTACTACCACGTGATCAGTGGATCCATCCATAGTGTGGGCCTTTCACTTGACTCACACAACCAGTTTGCGTTCACTGAATCTTCATTCATTCCTATTTTCCTACCGTTGCCATACATCTCATGTGAAGTCACGTCTTGAGTCAGACGAGAGGCCTTTTCTCCACAAATCCTGAGCTTCTTCCCACGTGTTGGACTCGTGCTTTGCTGCAACAAAGCGAACCTCTTACTCCACCTCAAACAGTTCACCCACATCTGTTTCCTTAATCTTTTTTTTTTATTCTAACCGATGGTGACGTTCTTTCTCTCTCACTTTCACTAACTCTCTCCCTCACGTACACACACAAGCCCCAAACCCCTATACATATACCTGTATTTTTTATGTTTTTTTCTATTTATTTTGATCAACAATATGTTATTCCTGAAGGCTTTTACGCCTGACCAGAAGGACAGATGAATATATTCAGGGTCATTCATAAAATATTCAGGGCTGCAGCCTTGGACAGCCCCAGTCTAATGTACTCTGCCATCCTCCTTAACTGTAAGGACCCACGGGAGGTGATAAAAGCGCTCAATGCTGTAAAGAGACAGTGGGTCATAAAGATGGAATCACAATGCAGAAGTTTAAAGTCTTCACAAGTTACAGGGTCTTGTTAGGTACTTTAAAGTATCCCAAACATTATTACTTTTACATTCATTGGAAAGAAGGAATAACTTTTCCTCAGATTTAGAAGTGACAGGTGCGGAGAGATTTTTTTTTTGACCTCCAAACCGATCATTCATCAAAGTAAAACTCATCTCCCCGCACATAATCGGTGCTCCGGCTACTTTTATTGATAGAAATTTAAAGTGGCACCATATTGCTTTTGTCTCTCCAGTATTATTGTTTTGGAGTGAATACTGTCAGATGCGTGTGTGATACGAAATGTCTCACTTTCCATGTATGCACACGTGTGAACTGACGAGGGTGTTCACACCGCCTGCGCGTGAGCCGCACTTGCTCTTTTTGGGGAGTAGATCGCTTGCCTATTTTTACCGCGAGCTGCACAGTGAAAAACAAACATTTTCTTCACAGTCTCCGCATCTATATTTGTCCCGTTATGTGACACACATGACATGTCCTGTTCCTGTTTCAAAGTAAAAGCTCACGTTGTTCAGCTCCCTGAATTTATCGATGCTTTATTGTGAAATGACGTGCAGGACCAACGGCTTCGGAGTCCTGGTATTCGATCGAGAACATAGGCACGTTGCTTACGTACCGAAGTTGGGTAAATAAAAGTTGGCTTCAATTAAAGCATCCATGATGATCCAACCAGGCCTTTGCCCAACAATAGCGACACAAATAAATGGCACACAATTACAAAATAATTTGGAGTTCAATTTCGATGCCCCCTCTCTATTTACATCAAGCGCGATGTGATTAAGTGAATAAATTGGATTCAGCGTCTGGTAACGATGAGCTGGTACTCAGTCATTTTAATGAACTTAATGAGACAGAAAAGAAATACCTCGACACGTGTGTTTTTGCTGTCACAATTACAATCAAAAACCTGTTTCGGCTCCTTGGAATAATGTTTACTATGAAATAGAGATGGTAGATTTTATGAGGAATAGAATCACAAGTTTCCGAGCGTGTCACCACCTTGTCAGCCAAACAAACATATAGTGATTTATTCAATGCATTTGAATAAGCAGCCATGCTGTTGTCTCCTTGATGAGGACAGCTTGCACTTAACCCACAGATAGATGTCAACACTTTTGTCATTCCCTCCCCACCTGCCTGTGCTTACAGTCTCTAAACGATGACTATCTCTTCCAAAATAATCGATTGTCTTTGTAATTGTGTTGGTAATTACGCCAGACCAGAGGCACCTCCTGCTCATTTTTACCCCATTTGCCTCGTAACTTTGAGGAATTACAGAATTTAGGATTTGAGCGATGTCGCTCGCTATCAGCTCCTTAATCCTGCCTCGCGCTTCTCAACTGTTTCACACTGAATTACAAATTGCCACTGTGCTAATGGAGACTCATGAATAATCTAAAAGAATGAGTGCTTGTGCAAAAAAAAAAAAAAAATGAAAGAAAGAAAGAACATGAGCCATAGCTCACAGTTCATTTATGAATTTATCAAATTCACATTTGAAAAATACCATGTGAAATGTCCCTTATGTAGGAATCAACATTACCTGAAGCCTCCCCCCCGCTCTGGAACATTTTAATCACTGGTAAACACGTTGCAAGCAATGGGAAAATAATGAAGATTAAGTCAGGGAGAAATTGAGCGGGATTTAAATTAAGCTGCTGCCAGTCCTACATTATGGTGGCATCGAAACATTAATTATTACAAAATAAAAATGCCCTGAAGCCTGCTAAACACTTTATCTGTGCTGCCTGCAATGTTTCCATCTCGGCATTGTTCGAGACTAATTTAGCAAGAACCCAGAAGGCCTTCTAACAGCCTGCTCATTAAAGATTATAAAATAATTGTCCAGTTCTTCCACTTGTCTTCAAATGATTACCTCTGTGTATGTGTTTTAATGACTGATAATGGAAAGGTTTTTTTTTTGTTTTTTTTTTGTAGTTTTAGTTTTTTTCACTCCAACACGAGCACCTGGAATGTAAAAGAACAGTAGAGAAATGAGGGCTATCATTGTTACCGCGGCGTGGTAATTTCATTAATTACAATCTCCATGTTTTTAACTGTCTCACAGGGTCTCTCTGCCAATACTTTATTTTGAAAAGCGCTGGCTCTGAAAACAGGCGGCACGCGCACACTGTGGTTAGCTGAACTAAGTTAGACCGTTTATCCTCTTTCACATGAAAATGGACTGTCTATAAATGTGATGGCAGCTTAAAGGGGAACCTTAGAAATGTCGTCTCACCCACTGGCCCCTTTTTAGCACTTAATGCCGGTCGCTTCTCTAAGTCAGCGCTGTCATTTGCTAGAAAGTCTGTGTGAAAAGTGCTCTGGCAGTTTTCTGTAGCATTTGCATAAAGCGAGCGCGTTACAAGAGAAACATTTAAAACGGCTTTTAGTCTGCGTCGCCTCGGCTCTGAAGAAGCCGATGGACATTTTCATAATGCGACGGAATAACGTGTGTTTCATGCACACTAAATGAAACGCGACTAACGCACAATCCTCATTGCGATAGGTTTCGCTTCCATGAAGCCAAGTCTGAGATGGCCCTCATGACGTTTTCAAACACAAAAAAAGGTATTCATTGTCATAAAGAGTAGCTTTAGCTACTGCTTAAACAAAATAATACCATTATGTTGCCACTGTGGTGGCAAGAAGCATTTTTTCCCATCAAACTGCTGAACAACCACTGTTTTTTGAGCAATCTAATTCACTTTCCTGGGAACTTGTGTCTGTTTTCAGTCACACTCCATCCTGTTTTAATGTGAAAGGTTTTGCTTTGGATCAGGGAAAGATGAAGAGAGGTGTTAAAAGGATGTTCGAAAAGTAACCACAACAAGTTAAATAAAGCGGATTAGTGACTGCAAGTGTGACACATCACAACATACATTGTTTTCACATTCTCAACTTGCCAAATAAGCTGCATTTTGTTCTTTTTACCGTACGTTCTTCAACATCTATCTTCACCTTTAACTGCATGTGAATTTAGAATTCACACCTCAGACAAATGCCATACTTTATGATAAATCTGGCTCCAAATGGAACCATATGATCAACTGACTTCTACAACCAGTGAAGGCACCCCCTCTGGTGGCCATTTGAGAGAACACAGGTTCCATACAATTCCACAGTGGCTTCACTTTGGAGACCGAGAGACCAAGTCCAATTTTTATTGTAATAGAATTTGTAAAACAATGGATTAAAAACAAATAAATTGAAATAATAATCATGTGTTTTCTGAGATACTGTTTTCAGAAGACACTGCAGTGTGTGTGTATAGTGGGTTTTTTTTAACAGGGAGCATTTCAGTCTTCTCCTGACAGGCGTTGTGTGTGATTTGTTAAGATTATTTCGAGGCTGCAGAGTTCACAACCTTAGGCATTACGTTAAAAGCAAATTCATGTTTTTTGAAGTCATTTTCCTAACCCGACCACATAAATTCAATCATTTGCCCACCCGGTTGACATGCTTTCAGGGAGCTGAGCGTGCCACATGACCCCCGGCAATAAGTCGGATAGGCCTGGGAAAGGTGACCTCTGTGAATTACATGCATATGACACGGCATTGTCAGAAAGAGGCAGTAATAGTATGCACAGTCGGATTCTCCACAATACCCAGAGGTGTGCGTGTGACAAATGGGATATGTTTCATGGTGGGAAGGGAAAATGACAACAGTTCAGGGACATGCTGTGTGCCCTCTTCAAAACACCAGACAAATCTCATTGCATTTAATTAGATTAATGTGTCACTCTCTAACAACTGCGGGAGTGACAACTTGTTGCTCATGGACCTTGCCCACATGCACACTCCATTAAAGCAGTTTATTGTTAAATTATTTGTAATTAGGCTTGACACACAACATGACTGTAACTCATTAGAGGGCTAACATGAAATAACAGCATACTAATGCAGTTTTTTTTTTTTTCTAATGTGCTTTTTGTTTAGTGCAGGGGGAATGGATGTGTAAAGTGAATGTGTGTGAGGGGCAAAACCGTGGCGTAAAGCAGCTTTGAGTGGTCATCAAGACGAGGAAAGGCCTCATATAAATACAGACAAGATACTGTACTGTATTTCAAGAGCTCTGGCTGTTTCATTTCATTCAAACTGTGTTACTTTTGGTCACATCTTGATATTAGTTTTTTTTCTTACACTTTTTGTATTTGTTTTAAGAGCATTTACACATCTCCCACCATCCTGATCAAATGTCCCTGCTCTGAATTCCTTTCTCTCGTTTGCGTTAGATTGTGAAATAAGCTGCTTGTTTGATGCATTTTGAAATTTGCAGCTCTGTACGTTCCTTTCATTTAACAATGTGATCACACCAGAAAGGATTTAAGGATTCCCTTCTGTCTGAAATTGGGCCTTAAGTTTTAATTTTTACATCCAAAAAGAACTAAACTTAAGTTTAAACTTAGTTTCCACCTACAGTGAGGTGTTTTTTTTGCATGGCTTAGATTTGTTCATTGTCACAATTAAAATATAAAAAAAATGAAATTAAATTATTATAAAACAGTGCATATGTATGTAACTGTTACCGTTTATAAAAGGTCTGAAGGGACCATTGGCCCCCGGAAACCTTCACATTATCAAATATGGCTTTCGTTAAACAAAGTTTGGACACCCCTGTACCAATCCACACTGTCCCAGTTTTTAGCACCCTTTCATTGGGGTACCAAACACAGTGGTCCAACTCCTAAAGGGTGAAGTTACACACACTGAAGTCCATTAACTGGTTGACAGAGAATCATCACTTACGTGCAACAGTGAGGTGGTGGTGGTTTTTTTTTCCCCGCGCAGCCTGCAGCCTCCTCTTAAACAAAGCGTGTCTTCTTCTTGTGATAAACTGCCACATGTCAAGAAGAAAGAACAGGAAATGCTGGATGTCCTCCACTGTTGCTCTTTGTGTAACTTGTCACATTCCTCTTCTTTGTGGAATTCGTTGGCGAGCTGCATGGTGTCCCACCCACCAGCAAGACGTTACACTATTTACGTAGCGGACGCATATTATGTAAATAGCCGCGTCTTTTCCATATCTGGCCCGTGCACATGTAAGTCGGATTGGCGCGTTTCAATCCGCAGCATGGCCCGCTGAACTGAACTGTAGTGCTTGGTGGAAAATGAGGCATAAGTGACAAGTTCAGAACATTTTGTATTCTCAATTTTTTCTGTGGACGGCGATAAGCCCTTGTAACAACCCCCTCCCCCATGGCACAAGGACATGTGACATTTGTTTTTATAGAAATGATTTAAAAAACTATAGAAGTGGTTAGCACTCTTGCCTTTGCAGCAGAAGTGTGCATGTTCTCCTCGTGAGTGTGTGGATTCCCCAGTTTCCTCTGGAGAGTGGACGGTTGTTTGTCTCTATGTGGCCCTGTGATGGACTAGTGACCTGTCCAGGGTGTGTCCTATCCTTCACCTTATGTCAGCTGGGATTGGCACCAGTGCCCCACGCAGACCTCATGTGGAGGATAAAGATGAATGAATACAAAGGCACACCACCACCGCTCTTAAATAATCCAAAGGTACGGTTTGATTTGCAAGTGACCTGCATCCGCAACAACATCATCAACATCAAAAGCATCATTAGGACTGACATCATCTTGCTCTGTTGATGCTGGATTGCTCGGAAGCTTGACTGGTAGCAATTTTGTCCAGGTCCTGTGCTGAGGTTACGGTGTCCTTGGCGACGGTAATCCATTTAGCCATTAAGGAGTGCTTATCAGCCGTGCATACACAAGTGGTACATGGTGTATGGGACAAGAGTCAAAATTTGGGAGAGAAAAGCCCCAGGTTTTTTTTTTTTCCGGTGGCTGTTTGAGCTTCATAAAGAGTTATCAGTACCAGTGACAAACGGTGCAGCAGGGCAGCATGCTTCTCTTTGAGGTATTGGACCAACTAGTGGCTTGACAAAAACTGGAATGAATCAGTGACTGTGACACAGGCACTATGGCTGTGAGGTATTGTTTTGTACCATCTCTGCAATATTCTTTTGAAGTTCCTGTAGCCTGACAGTCCAGTCAACATTTGTGAACATCAACACCCCTCACAAAGAATCAGAAATAGATGAGGGAAAAACAAAGTTGAATTTCGGTAGTCATCCGGATCGCACTCTAAACCATAGTGCGCTCATATTGTTGATTTTGCCAAGTTTAGCTTGCAATCCTCAATAATTTTTTTTCTTTTTCTTATGTCGTGGTGCATTTTCCTATTTCTGTGCATCCAAGCATCCAAATGTAGATGTCAGGCAGTTTTGAAATATTTTTCCTGCAGGTAAAATAGAAGGTGATGGACAAAATGGCTTTGACAATCTGAACATCCTCGGAACTGAAATAGCTCCTCTCTCTCCCTCTCTCCCTCCCTCTCTCTCTCACACACACAAACATTTTGCACATTCAGCAGCCATTCAGGGCGAAATCCATCACAGATATGACGGAAAGAAACAAAAAAAAAAAAACTCTCCAGTGAAAGTGGCCTCAACAGACCAAAAAAGCAACGCAACGCAACACACATCTGAGTGAGATGCATGACTCCTTTTTGTGCGACTCTCAATTTGTTTTTGTTTACAGTGAAAGCTGCTGGTCAGGTCGGCTCGGAAAATGTAGGACATCAGCAAATAAATCAGAAGGGGAGGAGAGTGGACAGTCCTCTACCCCGGGTTGGAAAATCTGCTTCAAGCAATGTTGCTGTAACAAATTCTACCCCTCCGACAGAAGCTAAGTCGGAGCCCTTGAAGCCCCTAGATATGTATAATCCCCCTCTGGGCCCCTGCATCATCTGTTTTTCTTCTCTTTCTGTATATGTCTATGGATACAAGTGACATACAGTATCAAGCTTATGGCTTAACTTTGATCAGGACGACTTTCTTACCACACGTTCATTCACAAGCCTCCTCTCTTGGCGCCACCCCGTTATAATCAGCTGATGTTAGGTGTGCTTTTGCAAATCCTATCAGACCTCGCCACCATTGTCGGGTCAAACAAAAATCATCTGGAAAAAAAAGTCTTAAAACACATACACAGAGGTAATAAAAGGCTATATTTGGTGCAAACACCTATATATTGTAAAAAGACACATCGTTTTCCATGACTATAGTACCTCCCCGATGTGGGCGGGGACTCCATAGCACGGCTACATGCTACGGTGTGACTGAATCATTCGTGCTCGAACTGCATAATGGAAAAGCGGCAAAAGAGAAATAAGATGAAAAAAAAAATCAAGTCGGCACTGTCCCAAGTTGTTAACAGCTAACTGCGACGCTAATAGCTGCTAAAAATAAAGCAGACAAGGAAGTTGTTCACTTAAGTCTCCCGCTAATGCTGATCAGAGCCAGAGACAATAAAAACCATTACATTGAAGCGAATGCCAATTGTTTGTGGCGACTCATTTCCACGAGTCGAAAACCGATTTAAATTAAATGTTAGTTTGTTTGTTTTTTCCTTCCAGAGCAAATGGGGTATATGTAGTCAACACATGGCCTAATAAACCTAACAGTGACCGAGTCTTTTTGATAATGTCCTGTTGTATAATTTTTATATACGTTATTGTTTCCATCTTTATTTCATCGATTCTGCCATTTCCAACAAAAGCAAATAAACCATTTTTTTTTTACCTTTTAACCAAAAATTAATTAGCTCTTCAACTAATACCAAAAAAAGTGATGAGCATTCTTTCCATTTCTTTAATCTCATTAACTGTTAATCTCCAAGTACGTTTACTTATTTATTTATTTATTCATTTTGTAATGCTGCTATGCGCATTATATCGATTTTCTCTGTAATTTCTCATGGTGTTATACCCGACAAGTATATTGTTTGGCTCTATTGGCATTTTTAAGTTAAATTAAGTTAAATATTTTATCCGGAACTTTATTCTAATGGTTTCTCAGCACTCACAGTTTTTTTAGCTCACTTTTGTTTTTTGTTTTTTTTTATGATGAGTGAAAGATGAGTGCTTTATTTCAACCTCAACAGCCTTTTATTTCCTGAACGGACACAATGGAACAAAGACACATGACATGCTTGCTTTTTTTGGAACCAGGCTTTATTGCAAACAAAGGTCATGTATCTAAAGTTTTCTTCAAGTTTCTTCAGATGATCCCTCAGTGTTGTTCAACCTCATCTAAACTTGTTCTGGAGGTCAACTTGCCCCTGCGGTTGTTTACTGGTAAAGATCAGGGTGGTTCTCGTGGTCTGCCAAGTCATGTCCGAGATGTAGCGTGTATCCATCACAGTCCTCCCACTCTTCATCAAGACGGATGGATTGAAATGGGTCATGTTGGCAGGTAAGGTTCCACCAAGCCTTAGTTGGAGCACAGCCATGCGCCCCTGTAGGAGGAGGTGAAGGTCTTCAAAGAGCAGTTCAGAATTAATTTGCTCAAACAGCTTAAAAACATTTTATTACATGGTGTAGCAACATATATAAAAACACGCTGTATACACACATACATTCATATACTGCCATAAACAGTCTGAAGACAGGATTTATGCTTGCACTAATTATCAGAAATATCTCTGCACTTAATGACGAGTGAGAAGTGAGACGCCAATTAAACAAACCAATTCTGAAATGATGAGAAAGTATCGCAGACAATTAAAGTAGCTTCGGAGGTTACTGAAAGGTTCCTAAAACAAACTGCCCCCAGTGAACGCGACACAAGGCATCATTGTGTAGCTGCAGATTCTGGATCGCTCTCTGAACTAAATATGTATTGAAAATGTAACAAGTATGATTGTTAACGCCTGAGGCAAGAGGTGTTCGATGCGCTTCCGACGGGTGTTTCTGTTAATGAACGGGCAAACATGCCGTTTGACACAGTTGCTATGATTAAAAAAAGAACACTCACTGTGTCTTTCACTGTGTAGGCTGTTGGAAACCCTTTTCAGTGCGGGTTAAAGGGCATAAAAGTAAAAGTTGCATAATATTACTCTGACAAGGATATAGAAGAATAAGCCCCTGTTTTCAGAATGCATTGACTCACCACTGACACCCATATACTGCACATGGGAGAGCCACTCATGCTATTTATGCTGTGTTCACATTACGTACTTGCTAGCGGCCAGACTCCGCTCGGGGAAGCGTATTATTTTTGTGTGTGGACACTCCGAGCTGCGCGACACTTGTGGAAACATCTGCAGAGACGAAACCGTCAAGACGACAATTCTTTGGTTGATGGTGAAAATAAAATCTAATGACTGCGGTTTGAAATACGCCGACTCGCAGCCAGTGCTACCCATCGTGTCACAACATTCTCAAAATGTGATCGACGCGATTGCCGTGGAACGATCGGTGTTCGTTCGGTGTGATCACAGCATTACACCTAGAAGGATAGAAGTTTAGAAGTCAAGTCAGTCAGTCATCATCTACCGCTTTATCCTCCACCGGAGGGTCACGGGGGGTGTTGTGCCAAATCTCAGCTACATTGGGCGATAGGCGGGGTACACCCTGGACAGTTCGTCAGTCCATCGCAGGGCCACACACACAGATAGAGACATTCACTCACACACTCACTCCTATGGTCATTTTAGGGTGTCCAATTTACCTAATCCCCACAGTGCATGTTTTTGGAGGAAGCCGGAGAACCCGGAGAGAACCCACGCACACACGGGGAGAACATGCAAACTCCATGCAGAAAGGCCCTTGTTCTTCTCGCTGCAAGGCGAGAGTGCTAACCACTACACCACCGTGTGACCCTGTTAGAAGTCAAGTACTCTTTGTAAATTTGATTTGTAATCTGCATGGGACAAGGACTGCACATCTCTGTGGCTCTTCCTGAAGTTTGTCCCATTTTTTTACCTCTTGTACAAGGGTTTTTGTGGCGTTTTCCCCTCGCTCGATGTGAGGGTCTAAGGATAGAGGGTGTCCCTTGTTGAACAGACTCTAAAGCCCTTTGAGGCAAACTGTGTTTGTGATGTCGGGCCATATAAATAAATTCGACTTGACCTGACTAGCACTTGTGACATGTGCATTTCCACTTTTGTAGATCGAGATGCGATCTGTGAAGCAGATCTAAGCATCACTGCCATCAACAATTCATGAAAACGCACACACAGTTCGTCGCAGTGGTTATGTTCCGAATGCTCACTACAAGCCTCTGATGGCCGTGCGTCTATCGAATATTTATGAACGCAGGCATATTTATCCGCCTTCTTTCCCAGCATACACACACACCACTTAATAAGTACACAAACAGTCATCAGTCATCTTCATGCAGCACAATTCAGTGTAATGACAGTCATGCACCTGCCATAATCCCAATATCCTTTATAATTTACCTTGACTGGACTGTTTGGAGCAGTGAATCTGTTCCAGTCGTGAATTTGTGACTCGGCTTTAAATTAGTATGCAGTGGAAGTTCATCTTTTTTTTTTTTTTTGCTGAATGGCAAGTGATATTCAAGATTTTCTGTTTGTCCCTATCACAGAAAACAATTGTCCTGCCATGCCCCCTGTGTTTGGAAAGCATCAGTCTTGGTTATGCAGGATTTTGGAGTCTCTCTCTCACTTTCTCTTCCCACACACACACACACACACGCACACACAGACACATGCAATCACACAAAGACAAATCACAAATGCAGAGAGCTGGACAGGTCATCAGTGCACACCTTACTTCCCGCAGATTTGCTTTGAAAACAAATCTGCGAGCTGCTCATCGCGGCTTTAAAAGGATAAAGATTACCAGTTGGACAAAGAAGCTAAACAGAGTGGGAAAGGATACAGGACGAATAAACAAATGTAACACCAGAGCAAATCTCAAATGTGTGTGTTTGTGTGTGTGTGTGTGTGTGTTGGGGGAATAATAAATCATACTAAAGCAGACAGTGTGATTTCCTCTCCTCCTTTTACAGCGGACTGGTGCTAAAAATGCTGGCGAGGCTATTCCCAGCTGGAAGGAAACTTGCAGAGATTACTGTGTAATAAGCCTGAAACAGACCGCGGGGTGAATTGAGACTGAGCATTCACCCTTCTTCCAGGGTCACGGGACTCATTCTCTCACTGGAGCAGCTACTTGTCTTCGAATCTCTGGTCAGTGTTAGTGGTGAAGTGGAGAAGCAGGAAAGGACAAAGGGGAAGGGGGGGTCAATTATGGGACCCTTTTTTGTCTGCTGCTACTCATTCAACATATTTCAAATAATGCCGATCCATAACGGGTTGGGTTAAGAGCTAATTTATATTAATCGCATGTGCCTGAGCTTGTTATTTATTCTCATCAGGCTGATAATGTGAATTTTTGACAGGTTGTTTGTTTGGCCCCCTATTTTCCAGTCACCATTCTGTGTTGAGACTACTGTGGTGTGTGTGTTTACTCAGTTGCATGGTTTGGGTTTGGAATTTGATGTTGGTATATGCCATTTATTTACGTGAAAATGGGTTTCGAACATTTTATCATGGACTATTGTTTCTTTTGTTTTTGTCAGTCATTGCTGTCCTGGAAAGATAACTCAGTTCTTAAGTTTTTAGGCTTTAAAACAATCAAATTTGGCCCACAATGAAAAAATTAAGTAACACTAATACATAACAATTCAGGATTTCACAAACAAAAACATTAGACACCATGTTCTTTTTAGATTCTAGAGCACCACTCCACCACAGGCTATACAATACCCATTAGAAAATGAATTGTTAGTTTGCCTGTACTTAAACAATTTATCATCTTCAAATTATAATCACATTTCAAAACAGTGCAATTGGCAAATTGCAGGGGCGGCCAATCAATGTGTTTTTTGTTTTTTTTAAATTGCATATCCAAGTCAAATAGAAACACAATATCACCAACATTAAAAAACAGCGGTGCAAATAGGTCGAGCGAAGAATGCCGATTCATTCCCCATCATCCTCCTCTTCCTCACATATCATTCCGACAATTAGATGAAGATGGCGTTAGAGATAAGGTGACTCTAATTATTATTATTATTATTTAATTGATTTAGTTTTAGCACTCCGATCACATACCCTGGTATAGACAGTAGGACAGTAGTTCCGATTTTTCAGGTACCACCAGAAGAAGTTCACGTACCACTGGAGGTACAAGAGCCACAGTTTGAGAACCATGGCATTAAGGTATAGTGGTTAATATGCTGCTTGTATCCCATGTGCGGTTTTTCCTTTGTTGCCAGTCGAATCACAATTTATTTGCGAAAGATCGCCAGTCGACATTTTACCCCAATTGATTTCATCGGCACGCAGTTCATTGCACAAATTACTGGACTGAAGTGAACTCCCTCTTGGTGGATGAGTGGGTCGTACACTGGGTAAGAGTTGTAAGAGTTGCAAGAAACATCCCAGACAAACACTAAACCAGACTCCACATAATGTGTAATATATCAATTGAATAACCGTCAAAAGTTACATAACAGTCATGAAGAATGCTGTCAAAACTTTACTTCACTTATTACTGCGATTCCTCCCTCCTTGCTGTCTCTGGTTTCCAGTCATCTGGCTGATGCTCCAGATTTTTTTTTGTTTTGCCCCTGGACCAACTTTATTTTCCCTCTGTCTCTCTGCCTGTCTCTGTTTGAATCTCTTTCTTTTCTGTACCTCTCACTTTCTCTCTTCTCTGTGTATATCATGTCAAACCAAACAATCCACTACAGCGGGAGGTGCTGCGAGCAGGCTTCTTGACAGATTGTTAGTTAAAAGGTTTCCTGGTCACAGTGGTTGATATAACAGAGGATTTCTCGTGCTGTCGGAGACAACTCATGGACGTCCGCCTCTAACTGGCACTGACGTGCACTGTTTTGAGTTTAATTGGAGAGATATGTTTTTAAACTTCGACGGGAACGCTGTAAGTGTGTTTTACAGGCATGAGCATTGGAGTAACTGGGCATTTATTGATGCATTCATGGTCCTGACTTTCAATTCACAATACGGTGAGGTATTTAATTTTTCAATTCAATTCTATTTGTATAGCGCCAACTCATAACATACATTATTACAAGGCACTGAGAGCAGAGAACCCCAACAGTTCACACAATGAGCAAGCACTAGGCATCAGTGGAGAGGAAAAACTCCCTCTTAACAGGAAGAAGGTCATCTGCCTCGACCGGTTGGGGTGAAAGGAAAAATGGGGGACAGTGGAGAGGTGGGGGACAGAAAATGGGGGGAGAGAAAGGACAAGAGGGAGATGAGGGAGAGACAGAAGAGAGAGAGGGAGACCAGCAGCAGATACACAACAACTGTATCAGGTTACAAGTTTATACAGTTACTGCTATCGATTTTTTAATTACAAAATAATAATTTATTAGAGTGTAATTTCTTATTTTTTGAAATGTTCTCACTATTGCACTGTATTGTTCTTTTTTAATCTTATTTTATTATATATTTTTTTTATTCTGATTCTTATTTTTATTCTATTCTCTTTTTTCACAACTGAGCTGTGGTGAATGTGTGTTTCCCCCCTGGGGGAGGAATAAAGGCACTTCAATTCAATTCAATTCAATTCAATTCAATTCAATTCAATTCAATTCAATAATGGTGATGATAAGCATAGCCTCGAAAACTGGATCTTGATCCTGCAACCTGCATGATGAGAATACAGAGAGAGAGAGAGAGAGAGAGAGGGAAGGAAGGAAAGACACAAATTAGGGAGAGAAAGAGAAAAGGTTAATGACATATAAAAAGTCATAATCATATCCTGAGTGTGAGAGAGTGAATGTGCGTGTACCACAGGAAAATCCCCCAGCAATTTAGTCATATTTCATCAAAGCAGGCAAGTTAGAAATCTAATTTGAATACCTCAGAGATTGGAAAAAAAAACCGCATCTAGAGCCAAAAAAAGAAAAGAAAAAAGTGATTGGTTACAGTTTGGCACACACTCAGACTGAAGCAAAGCCTTCATTGTTGCTAATAATGGCTTTTACTTCAAACGTACAGTGCTGCGTGACGCTGTTGATATTGTATCATCGCTGTAGCAAACAGACCACAGTGAAAGCAGATCCTTGAAATGTTAGTGACCTCTGCTCGTCCACTGTCCCACTCTTTCTGCCGTTTCCTTCTTCTTTGTTTATATAGACGCACAGTGTGTTCAGATTGTTTTTGGCGTGAGCTTCTGCATCAGAACTTGAAAACACAAGCGTGGAGCTGCTGTAGAAACGTGTTGGCGCAAGATGACGACCTCCGTAAAGAAAGGCCCTGAATAAAACCAAAAGACTTATTTTTTTACTTTACATTTGTACAAAAATACTTATGGCTGATGGATTTAAATGTCGCCTCCTCACTCTTGAGGATGAATATATGCACTTCTTACGATGTTTCTACCTGCTCACCGTACTTGCATAATTCAAAGACAAACTGAGTGTATTGCGGATGACAGGTTTGTGCTATCGGGAAAAAAAAGAAGTTGCACATCAAAGCCAACATATGGTTATTACGGTAATTTCACTTGTGGTGTTGCAGGCGAATCGGCGTCTTTGCCAGCGAGGAGAGAGTTGGAAAAATGCCTGTGCATAGTTTCCATTTTTGGGCCTGTTTTTGGACGTTGAGCCAAAGGTTTTCAAATTTCCGATGTAACACGCAAACGCTGGTGTTCGTGCCCAACTGCAGTGTTTTTTTTTTTCTAAATAAAAACTTTTCTTAAATTGTTAATACGCTATTTTAACATGCAGTAAATTGTGAATAACTGCCAAATAGTGAAAGTTATTCTGGAAAGAAATGGACAAAAGCACTTAGTTACAGGACATTTTTTTGGCCCTTCTAGGATTAAAATACCCCAAAAAAAAGGATTAGGTGTTCTCACGCTTGACTTTACATGTCAGCAACTACCTTCCCTTGTTTCCCTGTGTTTACCAAGTTTATACGGTAAATCCTGAAGGGCACTTGAGTTCTGTTCACTTATAGCCCTCAAAGCACATCCCAAAGAGTCCTTGTAAAGCAATACGCTCTTGATTGCATATGAAAGGTATTCCATTACTCGTGAACGTCCATGACTGAATGTATACCGCCAGTGATTTCCATATCACTTTCCGTGTGTCACAATGAGCCTTCGATGTCGAGATGTTTTTTGAGGCCTCGCACGTCTGATCTCTGTGGCAACTTTGCTGCGTCTTTCTTTTCTTCGTGCCTCTTTTCGCTCACCGTCGACAGACACTCGTGCCAGGAGCGTGCTGGCATCGGCTCAGCCTTCCCATTAAGTGTAAGCAAAATGAAAATCTTTGGGAGAATGATGCACTGACTCATTTACAGCTTCACCCTAAGGTGATGATCAATGATATTTCTGTTCTCAAGTGATATGAAACGTGGACGTATTAAATCATTTAAAAAATGTGACGAGCAGAAATGGCATAAATCCAACGTTTTATTGATTTGATTTTCCAATTCGGGATTACGCGTTCTCCGTTTAAACACTTTGATGTCACTCAAGCTGACAAGTTTAAATTTACTTTTGATATTTTGATATATTAAAAAAAAAACAACATTGATTTTCTTCCAAATGATACAGATAACACATCTGACTTAATAATGTAGAAGACATTCATAAAAAACAGCTTATATGAAGGCTTATGTGGCATAAATCATACTTTCCCTGGGATGGTGTTGTACAAATATTTCATCAACTTTTCATTTCACATTTATTTTTTTGTGCTGACATTGTTAATTTATTTCTTTCACCCGTAACTTATTGCAGTCAAAGCTGTAAAGCAAATCCAGGTCACGATAAGAGCGTGCAAGTCACTAAGACTCCGGCAGCATTAAAAAAAACAACAAAGACTGTCTGCTCAAGGAGCGCGAGGCGTGCAGTGAAGAGTATAATATTTCAGGATTTGATTTTGAGCCAAACAAAAAAAAAATAATTAAGAAGCTGGTCCTTGGCATGTGCGCGAAGAAAAACCTTTTTATTATCTGAAATTTGTGCGTGTTTGTGTGTGTGCAGGTCAATCTGTCCTGAACATCATGTGAAAGACGTTTAAAAAAGTGGGGGCATGACTTTTAAATTTTCCTGTAGTTGTGTTCTCCACAGAAAACAAGCCAAGGTTGGGGATTCATTATCTTGTATAATTACTATTTTATTCAACATTTGTTCACATACGGGTCAATTACATGATCGTACACACACATCACTGGTAAATGGACGTAAGCATTAATGTGCAATTCAACTCCACTTATTATTTGTCACGTAGAGCAGAATGAAACAGCATTTTGCAGCGATCAAATTCTCATCTAACCTTTTCTTTCATTTATTTATTGATTCATAAGGTTTAAATATTTTCGGTATTTTCTTTTTACAACGCCTTTAATCTTCTACAACTTTCATTATGCTCTGTGTTGTTGTTTTTTTCGCGAGCGCCACCTTGATTGTTGCCTTTCTGTGCGAAAAGTGCTCCACAAATTGTGATCGTAAAAACAGGACACAAAGACACAAAACACCCGCTGAAGTAAAAAAAGTTTAACAAGAAAATGAAGAAGCCGTCATCACTCTCCGTGCACTTTAGTATTTAGTAACTCATAACAAATCAGAAAAAAAGGGACCCGTTCTTGTGTTTGACATCTTTATGAAGATCATTTGTGAAAACAAACCTTGGATTTCATTTGACAGAAACACAATTGGAGCCTGATTTCATTGTCTCTTAATGAGACAATGACTGTATGAATACAATGTGAATAGACAAAATATTTCGGTCAAATATCTGATATTGCGGCAAAATATCCACCAGGACCGAAACACTACCAAAAAGGTCACAGTTCCCATCATGCAAAAGCGTTTTTGTGATCTTATGTTAGTGGGCTTGTACAAACATGTCTGGAGCACTCGTGAATTGTGTTCATACCTAAAGTGAAACTTTAAAATATGAGAAATTTGACCAATGTGTTTCTGTACCATGAAGCTAATTCCATCAAGTAGCGCAATGTAATGTCACCTATTTGTTTTTTTTAGTAGAGACCATATTTGTATTAGAGGGAGAGGTGTGGACACATAGCCACGCCCCCCAACGTGTACTCTTCTTCATTGGAGTCGTGAAATTATAGATTGAGATCATACACGGTTTCTCTCTGTAACGTAGAAACTGATTTGTAATTGGTGGAGTCACCCCCCTGGTGGCCATTTAATAGAAGTTTCAGGCATTTCCATATGTTGCTTTACTTTCCAGTAAATCAGAAATAAGGTGTGTGATCAGAGTGGAGCTGAGGATTTATTTTTTTTAACGGAGTGCATTCAAAGTGAAACAAATCACAAAAAAATGAATTGAATACCAGTAATTATGAGTCACCTTATCTCGCGCTCCATCCTAATCTAATTTCTCTATACCAGCGTGTGAAGTATTTGTGAGGAAGAGGAGAAGGATGAGAGAGCAAATCATCTTCTTGGGAATAAATCTGCCTCCCGTGAAAGGTCCTTAGCTCACTTTGCTTGTCCACATTTCCAATAAACCGACTGCGGATGCTCTCAGTCATCCAATCAGATCCGTCCATATTCTCAATCAAGGCATTTGAGACAAGGCTGTCCATTTTAAATCTCGTCTTCCTCACAGTCGGCTGTCATTCCAGTGATATACTGCAAACCTCTTTCCCCCCATTCCCTTCTGCTCTCCATATCCAGTGCCCGGGTTGAACCGAGCTCGTCAACTCATCATCTCACTCAGATCCTCAGGATTCCTTCATACCCATCTCTATCACCTCCAGTGTCTGGACCCCCAGGGTGGGATTTTCTGAACTGCTCACAGCCTCTCGCCGCTTTCAATCATGATGACATCATGACAGGGTCCAAGCCCCGAAAGGACTCATTTATAATGTATCACGTTCTCCTCTTGTCACGCTTGGCCCATAAAATAAAACCTTCAATTGTCAGTTGAAGTCTCTCCTGATCGAAAGGATTCTTGCACTAAGCCTGATACCATAAATCAATCTTTCCTATATCAAGACTTTTCTTTCTTCCTTTTTGTTTCGGCCCAAACTTTACCAGAGTCTGGACCCAAGATAAGAACACCTTTGCTGTAATCTAGCAATTCACTTAAAGTTGACATAGAATGCTTGTATCACACATATATGTTAGTTATGAAGGTCTACTTACATATATGAACTTGTTTTCATTATTAAAAACCTCCTAGTCGCTGCAAACGAGCCGATCAAAATATCTCCTCACTGACACTCTCGTCAGCCGCGCTGTTTCAGACCAAAACCACACCCCCAGACAAGGACTGTGTTGTGATTGGCCAGCCAACGAGCGCTTTCCTACTGTCCTGTGATTGGCCAAGTACCTGGAAGTGACGTAATAGATAGGCCAGCTCTCAGATACACAGCTCCCCCTCTGGCACGGTGGATGCTCTGCATCTCAGCAGCTACAACGAGAGTAGTTCTTCTTCTTCTGCGGTTGAATGTACGCAACCGGATGTGCCCGGACTAGTGCCCGCACCAGGAGGCGCTACGGTGGTGAGAGGAGTGGTGAGGATTTTTGATGACGACATCAAATTAAGGAAGTGCCGATCCGCTTCACAGAGCCCAGGAAAACAATACAACACTATTTTCTCAGCAGTGGCTGAACTGTTTGTTCTGAAACTTTAGGGTTTCATAAACAAGGTAATGACGCAGATACACACACAAACACAGCGTTAATTGGAGCTTCCGGTCTATGTGGGCTTTAAATAAAGGGTCAAAGCTGTCTGCTGTGTCATCTTTGACCATGATTACATTAAACACAAAAATTGCTCTACTTATGAGCATCACACTCTCTGTAGACCATGTCCTCCATCTTAAATGACGTGCATAGGTCACTTTTCAAGGGCATGTTTTGATTAGGTGAGTCAGAATACTCGCAATTGACTGTTGGACCGACCAAACTGCCTGC
Source organism: Solea senegalensis (assembly GCF_019176455.1). Classification (NCBI taxonomy): domain Eukaryota; kingdom Metazoa; phylum Chordata; class Actinopteri; order Pleuronectiformes; family Soleidae; genus Solea; species Solea senegalensis. The sequence goes on from NC_058034.1 coordinate 19,205,481, forward strand.
TAATGAAAATATCTAATTGGCCAATTATAATTATATGGCAGGAACTCAGTGCATTTAGTCACAAAGACATGGTGAAGACGACCTGCTGAGGTTCAAAGCAAGAATGAAAGGTGACTTTGAAGGTGGCACGGTTCTTTGTGCCAGATGAGCTGCCCTGAGTATTTCCGAAACTCTCTTTTCTAGTGTTCGGTTTTCATGCACAAGTAACCAACCTTTAGGGTTTAAAGAAAAAAAAGGAAAATATCCAGTGAACGGCAGCTCTTTGGGGTAAAATATGCCTTTATGATACCAGAGGACAGATTTAAGTTCATAGAAAGGCAACATTAATACGAATAAATCAATTGTCACAACCAAGGTATGAATAAGCATCTCAATATCAAGCGGGTGGTCTACGGCGACAATAGACCACACTGGGAGCCACTCCGAACACCTGAATAGGCATTAATGTGCCTTAGTGACCAGTGAGTGTGTGTTGATGTACAATAAAAAGCTAAGAGTTGGACATGTTCTTATTTCAAATCCAAATGACTTGAACACACAGAACCAAATGTGTGTTTATGTCAATTATCTGCAGACTGAACAATAGGCCTGTCATGAAAATGACTCATGATAATTGCTGAGTCGCAGTTAAAATGTCTTTTGTTATAACCTGTTCCTGCTGCAGTTTTTTTTTTTTTTTCCTCCATCTCACAGAGGATACTAATGCCTTGTGCTCATTTCTGTTTAGTGGAAGAGGCTTTGTGAGAGCAGCAGATTACATCATGTTTCTCCATGTTCAGAGTCAGTTTCCCGGGCTCCGAACTAAAATGCATTCAAATCCACAGCAAATAGACCATAAACACTTTTTTCAGTTGAAGTACAACTGCACCTACATGAGATGTATCATGTCATTGACCTGTAAACAGAACGGCATTAATGGGGAATGTTTCTTGCAGAGGACTCCTTGGAGGACTGTTGCAAACACAATTATCAGTTGAGTGATCAGGACCGGCAGCTTTATCTGAACAATCTGTGTATTGGAGAGTTGTGTGGCACTGACTTAATGAATTTCAAATTTGTTGCGCTGACACCCAAACACCGGATAATCCTCTTGACACTGCTGTCAAACAAAGCTTTTTTTTCCTTCCCCTCCCTCCCTCCCTCCCAAGCTGCCATTCCCAAATGTCCAAAAGCCAAGGCCCAATTTAAATTCTGAAAATCGTCTGCAGCCCATGAAAACTCTAATCAATACACATTTTCCCTTCTCCACCATAAAGACACTACTCCATCATGCCCACCATAATGAAGTTTTTCATCAAATATGATCCCCCACCAATTATGAGATGTATGTACCGATGTGAATTTAAAGCTCCTCTGCGGAACTTATATCACCCCGCACAGACTTCTGAGTAATTACCAATACAAGGCAGGGTCATGGCGGAGTGCTTCCCCCTCTCCGCCCCTCCTCACACACACCAAGAGATGAAGACAGATCGAGAGATGTGCCTATTGTGTTGTATAACTGTCTTAACGTAGTGTTACTCCGTTAACATTTGCTTAACATCGCTTTGGTGGAGCTTACATTTCCAATATCAGACACTCGGAGGCAAAAATTGGGATTAAAATGCAATTGCACAGCTTGACTGAGCATCCAGGTTTGTTGTTTATTGTGCACTTGTTGGCCTAACTCAGAAGTCTCAAACTCATGGCCCTGGGGCCACATGTGGTCGATCAATGTCATGTGTCCTGCCACTTAATATTAACTTATAATTAGTCATTAACTCTTCTGTTGTCGCCGACAGGATTTGGCATGTGTACTCATTATTGTAACTCCTAGACGTTTGTGATATCTCGGGAGGCTGTCGAGGCTGTGATCCCACCTTTCACCCTGTGTCAGCAGGATGGATTGATACCAGAAAGCAGAGAAATAGAGCTTTGTCATTAAGATAGCCCTCAGGACCGTCTGTCGTTTCGGTCAGGCTTCCGATACCTCTGACACAGGACTCGTACCCGAACAAAGGGATTTTATTTGGTTACAAGTCAGGCATCAGACCAAGCTCTGCAGAATCATGGGAGAGTGTCTGATCACGTCGAATTCCTGAAGAACTCTGCCCGCTTAAGAGCAGGTCCATACTTTTAAAGGTTCCTCTGACATCCTTATCTTAAAGCCCACATTTAATGGTCGCCCCATTCATTTTTATTAGTTTATTTAAAAGGGGACAGTGCAATTTCATAGAACACATGATTAAACATGGTTAAACAAGCCAGAAGGCTAGTTTTCATCTGTAGTCCCCTGGCCAGGATGTGAAAAAGGCAATAAAAAAAAGAAGAATATAAAAAAAAAAAAAAAAATGTTTTCTATAGGGGCCTCGTCTTCCTGGTAAACCAGCCCATTCTATACATTCTCGCGATCGTTTTGACATCGGTGCTATTAGGTCAACACAGGAAGCATCTGTGCTTCTTTGACAAGCATTGTTCACGACTGGCATACAGGTCAACCCTCTCATGAGGAAGTTCCTGTTTACCTCTCAATGCACATCTTTAACACAGTCTCGACAAGTCAGCTGAGACAGATGCTTCCCGGCCAATCACAGACAAGACTCACCAGTCATCTTCTCAGTATCGTCATTTCCAAACTGCCAGAATAACTGCCAGATATCAAAAGTGAGTTATCTTGGAAAAAGGAGCAGATATTCTTTTGAAAATACCACAGCCATGCAATCAATATAAGTCCAGGCAGCCTCATTATCTTGATGATCATAAGAGGGTTAATGAGACGTTTTTATGTTATGTTTAATATTTAATGTTTTAATATTGCCCACTCCAACTGATGTCATGGGACATGCAAAACTAAAAAAATAAATAAACTGCTATACTGCAAAATACTGATCTGAGCTGATGGGGTCAATTAGTGTTAAACTAATCTCATCTGCAGTACCTTTATAGGCCACCAGGGGACCACGGGCCACTGTTCTGTAGCCATTGATGGATGAACAGGATGCAAGATAATACTTTGAGAGATTAGTGGTTATAGGACAAGTTTCAAGTTTGCCCAGCGGGAAGAATGGTAATATAAAATAAAATGAAAGCAGGTTTTGCGGCCGCAGCATTATTCCTCACTCATTGTTTAATCTTATAAAAGGAAAAAAAATATTTATATTGTACATCTTTCATTTACGTAAACTGCTTGCAGGAAAAAAAATGGAAATTGCATCAATCAAAGTACGTCTACCAGATTTATCTGTAAAAGAAAAAAAAAGTAAAAATAAATTCTCTCCGTCTTTCAGACACCTTTCAGCGAGTTGGCAGTGGTTTTGTGGTTGAGCAACAGATTTGATCATGCAAAAGGTCTCCTCCATCCCTGAGCTGTTCGTACACTTTGCAAAGCAGAACTTTATGTTGAATATAATTCAGGGATTAAAGCAGATATGGCTGGATCTTTGTGCTCGTGGCAATTCCGGTGCGGCTGCCAGGGCAGCAAAAGTAGCCTCACTTGGCTCCAGGTTTAATTGGAGCCCACAGAAAGAGAGCAGAGAGCTGATGTCATTCAACAGTAACTTTTATCCACTGACCTTTTTTTTATATATATATATATTCCTCTGTCTGCTCTCTGCTTTTTCTTTGTTGTGGATTTCTTTGCATCTCCATGATTGCAACCGCCGCAGTGTTGTTGTGCAATTTCTATTTCACATTACTTTCCTCTATCCTCTGGTCTTTGCATCAATGTGGCTCTGCAGTGTTTCTCGGGGGGGGGGTCACCACCTTGGCTGTCACCGTACAGCTACCATTAAGCTGATCGTTCAGGAGATGGAGTCATTTCTTTCAAAAATGAATACATACACAAATAAAAGAGCACACGTACGACGTATATGGGTAGGATGATGTGCCTTTATGTTGTGGCCATTTCCAAATTGAAATAAGCTCCAAAAGGGAAGTTTTGGCCCAGCCTGTTATCTTAAACATGTTTACACTTTAATCGGGGTTATCAATTCCTAATGAATATATCCTAATTAGACTCTCTCCTAATGAAAACTTCCTCCTATAATTGTAAGAGGACTCCATCCTAATGTTTTTTTGTTTTCTTTATTTAGGGTTGGAGATCCTGGAAAAACAGTTAGAAGAGACTACATTTTGAATTCAAAAGACTCCCCTCGGAAGCTACGCCTCCAGAGCAAAGGAACGCGCAACGAACGCAGATTCACAAGCGCTGCGCAGCATCGGTAACGTCCGGTACTTTTCAGTGTTTTGGATAACAAGTTTTTTGGGATAAAAACAACAAATACCCTCAGTAGAAACAGAGCCAGCATGGCGTCACTTTGCAGCCCTTTCTGTCGCTAACTGTTCAAGCGCACCACCGATGTTCACTCATAAGCTCCGACGTAGTGCTGTGTCGTTCGTGAACGATTCGTTCAATATGAACGAATCTTTTATACGACTCGGAGGGTAATGAGTCGTCTCAGTGAGTGATGCGTTCATTTTCATGCAGTACCTTCCTTCGCCACATGGCAGGCAGCTGCATTAGCTCAGTCAGCAGGACAGGAAACAGAAACGATTAGTTCACGACTCACTCAGCTGCGCGTCCGTCCACAGGTCTTCGTTCATTTGTCACGTGACAGCTACCTCGTCACCGTCGTGCTGTTAAACAACAATGGCAGGGAGGATACAGGACACAAGTCCCTTTATTGTGGTGGGTATTTTCTCCTAGGTTTTCATATGATTTGAATTGCTTGTGGCACTTTGTGGCATACTTTTTCAGCTTAAACAAACCATGTGGCCTTCAGTGTTAAGTGTTTGAGAACCGCTGTCTTTTTTACAACGGCCACAAGAGGGCTACAGCGCCACCCGCTGTAAAAATGAACAAAATGACTCAGTAAATTGAAAAGATTTGTTTTATTTAAAGTCAGTAAAAAGAGTACTTCCCAACACTACTCTGGCGTACGTCCATGGGGGGGTGGGCAGATGGCACGATCCAATTAATTAATTAAAATTTAGCTCCTAAAATTTCATATTGGCTATTTTTTTCCCCAGTAATGTATCCCACTATTTGCACTATCATTTGCAAGAGTATGAGGGGATCTGTAGCCGTTGCAACGCATGTATCAACATTAGCGACCCGCCTGCATTGAAACAGACCACCCACCAATATTATCCCATACACGTTAATAGCACTTGCAGTGTAATGCCTGGTAATGACGCTTGGTGGTTGTAACTTGGTCGACTGCCACGTCATGCTTTTTTAACTTGAAGTCTTTGTAGAACACTGTCTTGATGTGATTGAGATGAGGTGGAAATAGGACACGAAATGACATAAGCTGTTGGTTTTGTCCCACATGTATCTCCCCTTTACAAGTGCAGTCAGATTGTCTTTACACCGCGGTTCTGTTTTGCACTTGATTCTTCACCTCCCTCGACCTCATGACATTTTCAAGTGGGGTCAGTGAGTCAAGAAGGAAGGTTTTTACTCTTCAGCTGAAAGAAGGGAAAACACAATAGTATCTCAAGAGGGAACACACTGGGTTTTTTTGTTTTTTTTTAACATTTTGGAACTGAAAGATATCATGAAAAATACAAATAAAAATAATAGTAGTACTTATTCCCCTGCTAATCGATGGGTTTTCTCCGGGTTCCTCCAGTTTCCTCCCACATGTCCAAAAACATGCAGAGGTCAACTGAACACTTGTTCATCTCTATGTCAGCTGGGATTGGCCGTGACCCTCATGTGGAGGATGAATGAATGAGCAATGGCTCCACACTCCAGTCCAGTAGGTGGTGGTAGTGCACCAAATAAGCGGCACTGTCAATAGAAATAAAAACAAAACTCACATTCAGATTAGACACTTACAGTTTGTCCATCACAGCTTGAAATTCACACAATAAAAGACCTCTGTGGGCTTTGTGTTCCCCTTTTGTTTGTTTTGTGCATTGCACATGTTTTTCAGACACACTGGTTTAGTCGCCTGTTGTTGCAGTTTGTGTTATGCTTCATGGGCATTTGACACAACTGTTCGCGCTAAGCCGGCAGTTCCGCTTAGTCAGGACCAGAACCAGGTTGCTGGCGTCCCAGAGGATGCCAGTAGGTTAAAACATTTCTGTCTACCTCTGCTGCTGTCTGTGTTGCCTCCTCAGTTGCCTCCTGAATTCTCCGAGAAACAGCTTGTGACCTTTTGCGGTTTCAAAAAAAAACGTAGTTGTCTCAAACCACAGGAAAGAGAAAGTACCCTTTGTGCCTTGTATGCTTTAAGTACTACAGTTGTTCCAAACGATTGGAGCAGAGTTGTTTCTCTGTTCTAGGCATGATTAAGTGTTGTCAGAGTGTTTAGACTCCTAAGTATTGTTTAGTGAGTTAATGAGCGGTGGATAACAATTCATTTTCACACTCACGTGTCAATAGCTGCCAGGTTCTTAATCACCACGTTTATAGCTTTTATTTTTGCTCTTATTTGCATCTTGCTTAAGTGTCAGTATTTATTTCACAGATAGGATGACGTGAGTCCCCGAAGGATCACTTCTACTCTTACTGTTTTAAAAAACGCTGCTTATTACACGGCGAAGGATTGATTGAGAGATCTTCATCTTAATTTCAGATCGCAATATAATTTTCTATCAGCAGAAATGGAAAAAATGTTTGACAAATAACATGCGTGGGCTGGTGCCTTTCTTCAAAATAAACTTAAAAAAACTACAGGTACAGAACACAATATTATATATGCAGAAACAAGAGTAAAAATATTTTTTTTTATATGAATGGGGTGTCATCTGAAAGCACAGTAAATATGTTTTTATTTGTATATAATCACCCGAAATTAAGAATCATTGTCTTCAATCTATATCTACATTTTCGGAGCTGGTTCTCCTCCACAAAGTCCACAATTTTTACACCACCAGAGCAGACAATCTAAATGCTATACAACAGGAGGCTTCCCCTTTGTGTAGAGTGCCAAAGAAAGTGATTTATGTCAGATTAAATACTAATTTGCTACAAGAGTGCCATCTTTGCCTCCTGTGGTTTAAGCTCATACTGTATGCAAACAATACGACAAAGTAGTGTTGATGTTCTTTCTGTTGTTCTCATCTTTATTTAAAGAAATATGCCTCTGATGAAAACTCAAGAGATGTTCAGTGTGTTCATAGTTGGCTATTGTGAAAATATGGTACTGATATAAATGTAAACAGCTTATGAAAAAACAAGAATTCATACGACCAGTTGATTGTAAAACTATATTTTACCCTTTAACACCTAATCCTCAAAATGTCTGGCTGGACTTTTATTTTGCTTATTTTAAACATAAAATGGCCAGAAAAGTGCTTTTGCCCTTTTTTTCCAGAATAACATTCAATATCAGGCAGTTATTTGCAATTGACTGCATGTTACAATAGAGTATTAACAATTTAAAATGAAGAAAAACTTTTTTTTTTAAATAAAAAAAAACACTGTAGTTGTACATAAACACCAGCGTTTGTGTGTGTAATTTGAAAGTTTGAACAGTAAATCATATTTAAAGTAACATTTGTTTGAGTCTCTAACAAAATGACCGTACTGTTGAATTGCACAAACGTGTCGTCTGAGATACACTCAGTGTTAAAGGGTTAAAGAAAAAATAATTATAAAATAATTTACAAGGGGAATATGAGGCAGCTGTTTTTATTTGGTCACCGCTGCAAATTAAACCCTAAATGCCAATAGGTATTTTTTTAAATAACAACACAAACATAAATCAGAGATTTTTATCTGGATGATGGTTCTCCATCTCTCTCCCCTGCTCTGACTTGCAGTGAGTCTTCTTTCCAAAATTAAACCGTGCACAGCAGCCGCTGTACCGATATAGATAATATTTAAAAGGATATAATTTAAATTTTTCATTAACATTTTTTAATACTCCCGAATTGTCTGGACATAATCCTTGACTATATTAGATTTTTCTTTTTTAATTCCTTTGCCTTTTAATAGAACATTCTCAGGTAATGGAAGGTCGCATTGAAGCAGACAAGTTCATTTGTTCAAGTCATTTAGGGCACACGGGTTCTTAACGGCTGATGATTTATTGCGGAGAGGAATTCAGCATGCAGGCATCCTCGTCCTCGGCCCTACCCGCTCCAGCCAAGTATAGGGGTGTCATCATGTTACAGAGGAAATTAGTGTCACCGGAAGTTACTGTTTTTGCCTTGTGCATTAATCACAGAGGAGACAGTGAAGGAGGAGTGGAAGGCTCTGTCACACTGTTCTCCTGCACTCGAGGCGCACCGGGTTCTGCAGAACACATCAAAGAGTGCGGTGAGGGAAGGTGGGGGCCAGGAGAGCTGGCAGCCTGGAGAGGTGTGCAGCGCGGATGGCAGGTCTACTGCTGGGTTGAAGGGTGATTAAGAAGGGTGCTATGACAGAGGGGGAGAGGAGAGAAAGAGTTGCTGAAAAGACATCTTACAGCACTCATCCCCAACTTTTTGAGTCATTACAGCTGCTCTGAACACGTCCTTTGAAATTCTACTTTAGAGACAATATGCTGAGAGTTACCAGTGTCTCTCCCGAATGAATCTTTGATTACCATTACAAAAGACAAAAGATGGGAGACGAGCGAGACACGAAGACAATCAAACAGGCTGCACTGTCTCCGACTGGCTCGCCGCGCGTCATCGTAGCAGATGGGTCGTGCAGCTTTTATTGGTGCCCTTGCTCGGCGCATTGCTTTGCAGTATTCATGTCTCGTCTTTTCATGGCTCTCCAAGTCAAAGTTAGTTTGGGCCATTCCCCCCCCGACAAAGTCAAAAAGTCATATGATCTTTGTTATGAGCGCGTAGGAGAGTCAATGGCTGGGTCAGCAGATTGTGCAGAGCACTGCGAGTCCTTGACGTCGCTGGTTTATATAGCTCTAAAGACGAGCGAGTCTTTGTGCGCTTCTCTTTACACGGACGAAATGTGAAAAATCAACATAAGAGAATGAGTGTTCACAAAAAAACATCAACAATTCCGCCCACACAGGCTACAATGCATGTGATTCACATTACATTTGAATCACAGCCAATATATTTATCAGAACTATTCTCTTAATCATCCTCATACAATAAACAATAGACTTGGGAAAAACAACAGCTTAAAAAAAACATGTTCTCGACCAACAGGATCAATTCTGCCTTTTTTCTTCTAAAACATCGTAAAAAAAAAAAATATGTGATATAAGGATTGAAAGTCGTCTTTTTTTAAAACCTGCATATATGTTACCTATATTTTCTGGATGTATTCCAGTACGGTCATTACAGCAAAAGACTTGTCCACAGTAATTAATCCTAAATACTGAAGGAATTTGCTGATATAAAAAGGTTTTTTTATTTTAATTTTTTGCTTTTACATTTGGGACAGTTTGGAAATGTCTTTACATCTCTAATGAAGTAAGATAGAATGTGTGGGGGGAAAATTATGAAAATTTGCCTTTGACTTAAATGTATCATCTTACAGATGCTCTTTTTGAATTGTACATTTTTGTTGAGTGAATTAGCTTCAAAATGATGTGGGGAGATGATAGCTTTAATTAATTTTGATATATACTGTATATATGTGTTTTTTTTCTTCATTTTTAATATACATTTAACTCTCTGTCAGCATTGCTCTCTCCCTCCCAGTTTTGAACCGACACACACACACACACTTGCAAAATTCACTTGAACTTTTTTTTTTTTTTACTGGCAAAGCACAGAGTCACAGATGTGACACTGAAAATTCAAAAATCACTCGGCAGGAAAATGCTCACATGCGGGCACGGGGAAAACACGGTGCTGGAAATCTCCTCCTTCCCGAGGAGTGATGTGCTATGAAAATTTGATTTGGAAAGCATCGGGCCTTTTTAATGTGTAAATTACGCCATGATGCTCACGGCCCACTTTGCTGGAGCCTCAGTGGAACCTGACCAGGGATTTTGTGAATCAGGCAAGGTATGAAAGTTTGATCAAAACTCAATGGCTCAGTAGAGGAATCGGTTAATTCAGGGGAAGAGCGGAGCGGATTGGGACCGGTTTATTGGGACAGATCTGAGAGCACATTATCTCCTGTCACTCAACAAATACACACATATTTATATCCATGCACGCTGCTACACATAACACTCTCTAATTTACAGAAACAGTGTTTTTTTCTCACAGTGTAGTCCTTCCAAGAGCAGCAGTTTCATTCCAGGCTCTGGTTTGCCCCCTGCTGTGTGCTGGCATGAGCTGCTTCAAAAGTCTGTTCCACTGCCTGAGAGCCACTCTCTATCTCCCTACAAAATCACCCAATCATCCACAAGAGTGAAATGATGCGTGATGCTTTAATGGCATTTTCGTCAACCGCACCAATGAAAGAAAAAAATCCGTTTGTTGGGATTTAACACAATTAATTATCTCTCTAAAAAAAAAAAACAATGCGACAAAACAGTGCAGCTTCTTTTTTTAGACGCACACACATATATGTATACTGTATCTGTATAGAGATTAGATTTCTTTAAACATAAAATTTCATGTATCTCTGCTTCATGGCAGAATTATGTCCTCACTGTACACCATTGAGATCTCTCATTTAGTGTAAAAACAGCACTGTGAAAAGGAATGCAGGAGGAGAAATGATAAATCAACACTGCCACCCTTAGGCCAAATGGGAGAAGCGCAGGCACGCCACACACGGCTGCAGAATTGATATGCACTGTACTGCATATCTATACTACAGGTTTTGTACTTACACTTACAGAATTATGGCCCATCGTTCAACATTTTATTCAGTTTATTTCAGTGTCATAAACCCAGTTATATTTACATATATATATATATATATATATATATATATATATATATATACACATGTCCACTAAACATAGGCACTTAACCAGGAACAGCTGCAGCAGTAAAATCAAGCTTTAAAAACAAACAAACAGGATGCTACGTTCCAAATACACAAAACGCACATGGATGTGAACAACATGTGACTGTACAACAAGACAACCTTTTCCATCTTTGCAGAGTGTAAAAATAGTATTGTGTTGAGGACAAGACTGCTGTGGGCATGTCGGATGATTGACAGCAGCGACTGATCAGCAAGCAGCGGAACATTTAGAGCAAAATAGTCCATAATTTTGGAGAATTAAGGTAAGTGCTTGAATGTCAAAGCAGGCGGTTGAGTGGCTGAGTTTGTGGTTCCCTTTTTGGACTGACAGTTCTCACTCCCCTCCCGCCCCCCTCTCTTTTCTCACACCCTTCCTTCATCGCTCACTCCATCCTCGTCACACACCACCACACACACACACACACCAGAGTCCTGAGACATAAAACGATTGTTGCAGCTGACCTGAGGGCATGCGGAGATGTTGACAGTAATGACACCCACTGTGTGTGTCTGTGTGTGTCTGTGTGTAATTGCCATTATTTGAACTGAGACCAGGATCGTATATATTTTTTTTAAATAATCTTTTAGAAATGAGTAAAGTTAAAAGAAGCATGTGACATAATTTAAAGTCTCCTCTCTGAATTATTTTAATATACTGAGTTAAGTTAGAATTTCACTTTTCTCATGTAACACGGAATCTGTTTGTGTGCGAGTTATTTAGGAATGGGGATTTCAGGCAAAATGTTATAATTAGTTGATGAATATTCAAGAATTCTGACATCCGGTGCATGTGAGCCAGTGGAAGTAATGCAGGGCTCACGGCATGTTGAGCTGAAAAGAGCAGCTAAGGAGATGCATTCAAATACCCTCATATATACAGTATATATACTGTTCAACAGTATGTTCAGCGGGATGCTTCTGCCACCTTGTGATTAAAAGATCACAAATCAGGCAGTTACTGAAGTAGAAAGACATTGTCATTGAAATAAGTTTTGTGATGGGAAACAGAGAGCAAAGAATAGTGATAATATTTGGTATTAACTGAGATAGTCTTAAGAATTTCTGTCTTTAGCAGATGTGAAAAAGCCTTCACATACAGCACATATTGCAGCTCTGCGTGGTGAAGGTTAAAACAGCTAAAAAATAATGAGCGGAAGACATTATTTTCTGAGAGAATGGAGTCGTTAATGTTCTGTAATATAAGCCGGGGTTAATATATGATGTGGAATTTAGATAATCTGGTTAGATTAATTATAAAATGAATTTGCATTGAGTTGTTGTTATGGGCCCTGAGTTCAGTGGAATTAAGACTGAAATATCACTCGGAACACCTTTTATTGCCTCCGTGCTCCCATTGTGTCCTCTGTCACGCAACCTTTTGTGTTTAAAATACAGCTCTTACACATATTCTTTCTGCCCAGTTTGAGAGCACAGGGGATAACACTTGTGTGTGTGTGTGTGTGGCAAGGTAAACTGGGTGTATTTAAATGTCAGTGGCAGCCCTCGTGAAACCTGACAGATGCTTAAGTAGATTCAAGAGTTTAACCCATAGCAATTAATGGGGGCTGTGGCTTCAGTCTAGACACAGTTTAAGCGATTTTATATTTGTTCGAGGTATTGTCCAAAAAAGGTCTCGTAGATGTTTATTTTCAGACTTTGTATAGTATATTTTTGTATTATTTTCATTGATTATTAATCTGATTATTTTCACCATTAATATAATATAAAATAGTATTAAAAACCCAACCCAATCAGTAGATTGAGCTTTGCGATCCTTGACACTAATGCATTAAAATCCAGTGGACCTTTCAATAACTGAGACATTAGATTGACGTTATCTCAAGTCTTGCTGTTTATTCGGCTGTAATCCATCACCTTTAAATAGAAACACATGTCTGTTACATTCATACGACTGTCAATGAGTTCACACAGTTTCGATTGAAGCTCCGCCCCAACTCTCAGTATGGGTGGTGTAAAGTGAGTAAAGCGAGATGCTAAGTATGAACCCATGAAATTTGACTGCTCAAGAAATGGTCATTCAGCAATTTGTCTGATAGTATTGCTTGACTGAGCCCATTTTCAATTGAAGGACGCAGCATGCAAATAATATAAAATACTTTCTGATCATGCAGACCAATAGGCAGAATAATGACATCAACAATGGCGAAAAAAATCACAAAAAGTTGCGCACTGCAGCTTAAATGTCCTACTTGGTCTTAAGCTAATGACTACATTCCTGACGCCACTGTGCTATCTTCGTAAGGTTGACCGTCCTGGTCAAACCTCAGGAGAGTCTCGTGCACGCAGTCATGCCTTTCATTGCCCTCCATGCAACAAAGCCCCTTTACTGACTGTGCTGCTCAAATCAATAAGCGTAAATTCCCCAAAGCGTACAAGTTTGACAGATGTCCTTCCGCACTTGCTGTCATGCAGCAACTTTCCGCACCGCTTCATGAACCTGCTGTACTTCGCTCCTTCGGTTTAAAATTCTCCTCAGCACATTGTGGACAGGTTAATCCACTGGCTGCACCACTCTTGAAGGTCAGCCCAGTGTGAAAGTTTGAAAATGTTCTTGCAGTGGTCACCTCAAAGCTTGACTCAGAACTTAAAAATGTACCCCAGATTGACACTACACTCTTTTTCTTTTTTCTTATGGCAAATTCTGTCCATAGACACAACCCAGAATGACAAATTGTCCATGGTACATATTGTTTTTCTCTCCAAATTGAACTCATATTTTAGGGTTGCCCCATTAGTTTTGGACACATCAGGAAAAGTCATGCTCCCCGACACTGTGTAAAGCAACTCTGGGATGAGCCGTCTAACTTGGGTCAACTCCAGAACACTTGGGACTCAAGTGTCATGTGCTGCCTCTGACAGTCAGGTAAGCCTGGCAGAGAGCCCTTTTTTTTCTTCCCTTTGGCAGCTCCAGTGTCACATACTATAGGCGACCCATCAAGTTACGACTTCAGCGCTGTACTCAGTAAAATATTTAACATAAGTGAGGAATGAATAAAGGAAATGTGTGCTATAGTTAGAGGTGCAGTGAGTTGGAGCCCTGTTACAGTGAGGACGGCTGCCAAAGTAAGTGCTGTATCTCATTCAGCAGCAGCATTGAGGCCTCGTATCAGTTGTTTTGGCACCTTATGCGTTGGGTGGAGATATTGTTGGCTCTCAGCGGGTTTGTTTATTCATCATAATGAGAAAAGGCTGGTGACAGTATCAACCACACAGCGGAAACACCGGGCTTGGGGGTTGCATGGGGCTATTTTTAAGAGTGATGATTTTCAATAAAGCCATTATGGACTGCGGCTTAAAGGACTGCAAAATAGAGACGAGTTTAGACGAGGATGGACTCCATTGGTTCCTGTGCATATTAAAACTACATGGGTCAACCTTCAATCAGAGCCAAACCATGTATGTGCAACCTTTTGTTGCTTGAAAAGATGAAGGTAAAAGGCTCTTTTTGTCTTTCTCAGTAGAACATGTTGAAGGGCTTTTACCTTGATCATACGCGTGGTGAAGGTGTGCCACTTCCTTGAGTCTTTGAGCCGCTCATACGTGGTGTTGCTGTGGTCGACAGTTGCCTCGAGGAGGAACAACAGAACAGATCAGTGGCCATTCTTGTGATACGACTAGAATCAGGGTTGGATCTCCCCTTTAACGACATGCAGCCGCGCAGTGTCGCGCTCATTAGCGGCCGTGACATCAAAATGTGACGAATCTCGCATTAAAACCTTTCACATCTCAGACCCCATGCAGCGATGCTTTCATTACAAGTCCTGGAAGGTTGCAATTCACTCGCCCATTAATTACATCTCACATTGAAGATAATAATAAACACACACACTGGTAGGCTGCACCAATCTCGCCTTATGGTGTGTTCAAGGGCAGCCCAACGTGAAGTCAACCTTAGATGGATGGAGAACTGCAGGCAAGCCAAGTGCCCCAGAGCTTGGCTTATTATGATTGTTTTATTTATTTATTTTTAGATGTACTGTGGCTTTTTTAAAATTCCCTTCCCTTTTTTTTATACCGTTTAAATTTGCTTCATAAAATTATGGATGATCATACAGACTCTTAAGTTTGTGTCTGTCTGTCTGATAGCAGTTAGCTAACTACAAAGCTCCCTAGATATAATGTAGCATCTATCTATATATCTATCTATCCATCTATCCATCCATCTATCTATCATAACAATAACTTATTCGTTGTCTGAGCTATTAATATTTCAGCTTGCAGGTGAGGGATGGGATAGAATGTGATTGGAAATGAAGCAGAGCATGAAGTCATGAATATCTATCTCTATGGTTTCCTATGTATTCATATATCTGTATCTGTATGTATTATTATTTTTTTTATGACTTTTTCTGTTTAGCTGTTTACATCCTCCACAATTACAATAAAGGCCAATAAATGTTCGGGCACAAAAAAAAATGAAACAGATGAGGGAAAGAAAGGGAAGGAAATTAATTTTGTCATTAATTAAAGCAAGTGTTTAAACATATCAAGCTGGTCATGGTGGCGGCTTTGTCACATGCCATCATACTCTGTCCTTGATGATAATTATACAGAGAAGCCACAGCTCTGGGAAAGAAAAAAAAAGAGTTCTGCCAGTTGGCTAATTGAAGGTAGAACGCCAAAGACACCGCGTGAGGCCTGTCGCATCATTGTCTTTTTTATTGCTGTGTGGGCTGTAAGAAGCTGTGAGCACTGTGACACTACCATGTTACAACTACAGCTTTTTCAGCTTCTGTAATGGATGGTGTGTATATGCGTGTGTGTGTGTGTGTGTGGGCTCACACACAGGCATGTGTGCCTGTGTTAATGTGCTGAAAAGGCAGAACGATGGGCTGCGTGTGTGTGTGTGTGCGTGCGTCCCTAACACACGTGTCATGCCTTCTTCTTTTTTTTTTGCGTGTCAACAAACACCTGTTTGTTCTCCATTAATTAATTGTTTAACGTAGTTTCAATTTGTCAAGCTGTTTGCTCTTGTTGAAATTAGCGTGCTAGCTTGCTGACGCTAGCAGACGCACACACACACACACACACACACACACACTAATCAGTGTCCAGATGAGTTATATGTGTCGATGGCCAGATGTTGCTCCGTCGTGCATCTTGTGGAATATAGATAACACATATGAGAGCAGAAAGGAGAGGAGGAGGTCATATTTCAAAAAACCTAGTTTTTTTTATAGATATTTGTGTGCTTTCGTGACAATTAACTAACAATTCATCACAGCTGCATTTGCATGTATCCGGGAGTTATTCTACATTATTCTCAGTTTTTCACATTTCTTTCAAGTGTTGTTTAGACATATTTGTGTTGTCCTGTAACAGTAAATACTGTGTTGTCCCAGAGAGGGGCACTGCAGCAGTGCACACAGCTCTGTCACTGTTCAACCAGCACAGCATCAATAATACTGCACATATTGCACAGAATAAATAAAGCTTTATGTCGACATTAAACAATGCACATTGATTTAATAAAAAGACTCTTATGGTTGATCCACACTATTGTGCATTGTTGAGAACTATAAGCCTGCATCTCTCTCTATGATCACACTGGAATAATCATTAAAGTTTTTGCAAACAAGTCATGGGAGATGAATTTCAGACAAAATTATCACAGCAGATGTTCACAGCTCTGCACAGCGGGGTTTTCCTCCAGCCCCTCCCTCTGACCACGCTCTCATTATCAGGTATCACCAGCAAGACTGAGTGCTGTGTTGTGTGTGAATACCAACCTCCACTAGTCCATTTCAGAGTCCATTAACAACTGCGTCCCTCCATCAGTCAGAGTTGGTTAGTCTTCTGTCTCGGCTGCAGCTGTTAAGGTGTCACCTCGTAATGGCGCGGCCCTCACCTCAGCGGCGAACGTTATCGACGACCATTTACATTTTTCTTTTCTTTTCTCTTCTTTTAACTTCAACACATTCGTGTGTCTCGCCGTGAATGTACTGTAAGTGCTTTTGATAACAACAGATGTTTTCTTTGTCTTTGAAGATTTATTCTAATTCTGTTTGACTACAGTCAGACTGCAAGGCACACGTTGCAGCTTTGAAATACAAATATGTTCCTGTGCAGGGAAGACACAACGATGCTGGACTCTTGCAGAGCAAAAACCACAGGGGACAACAATGTGTTTCAAACACACATACAGTATAAACAACTCCCCTCCCCCCCACCCTCTATCCTTCTTTTTTTTTTTTGTTCCCCCGTCTTTTGTTGTCCTTTCCAGATGGTTCATGTCACAAAGTTTCTACCCCATCAGTAATGAGCACTGCGCATGCTATTGAAGACAGCTTAGTTGCTCTCGGGGGACAAGTCCCGAGTGCAGGTTACGGAGCGCCTTTAAAACGAATCAACGTGTAACTAAAAGAAACAACACGACGCAAAAGTGACAACAATGTTAGTAATATTGTAAAAGATGTGAATTTCCTATATGTGCTTTAAAAAAAAAAAAGATTTATGTGTCCATTAAATGGTGTAGTATAGCTACTTTTTTTCTTCGTAACGTATGCTCAAATCAAGTCGATATATGATGCCTTAGAGCAGTGGTTCTCAGACTTTTGTAGCACCTGAGAAAATACTGTTTACAGTAAATACAGTGGCGTAAATAGGCCGCGCAAAGTCAGACTTTTCACAGATTTATTCCCAATAAGATAATTTGCTATCGTTTTTATTTATTTTTGCATTTCCTCCACATACAGTAGAACAGATTTTCCTCCTCAGCTCACGTACCACTGGTGGTACAGGTACCACAGATTGAGAACCACGGCCTGAGCCTCAGCCTGTGTTTGCCTGCTTCAAAAAAAAACTACTTTTGCCACTGTTCAGGATTGCCATGGGCCTGTAAGAACCCTTTATGTCGGCAGCTTCACAGTATAATCATATCATATTTTCATCATAGAGACATGCACGCTGTTTAATGCCTAATTATGAATGGATATGTAGAACTTTCCCTTGTGATTTTGTGTGCCAGAGATCTAATGTTGATGTCTAAACTTTTGAATCACATCCTGCTGTCTTTAGTGTCTTCTTCTCTCCTCCCCACATCCCCTTATGAACCTCAGGAGCCAATAGATCTACCTCTTTGTGGATTTCTGAGCTCCTGATTGGATGTGAAAAGGGTAGAATGGGTTCACCACAGTGTCATTGGAAACATTTGGAGATTATATTCATATTTACCGCTGATTTTGATGTTCAGTCATAGTATTAGATCCTGTAAACCCGAGATTGGATGGAAACCTGTTCGACGTGCGCTGCCAAAAGCTATAAAGCATAACTCTCAGCAGCCAAGTCAATAATTCCTCAGTCAACGGTATTGATTGACCACTCATGATTCAGTATATGATGTGCTTTTTGTTAGGATACAATATTTTAATGCACTTTTTACAGAAAGATAGTACATCGTTTATTTATATGGAAAGTGGAATGTGTTTTGTTTCACACCACCGTAGCACAGCTTTGTGGTTTTCATAGAAAATCTTATGGAGTACGGAGAGAAAAAAGAAAAGGTGAAATATTGACCAGGTGTGAATCAGCACATTATTGATACTTCTTGTGTCAGACAAGTGTGTGAACTGCACAACAAGCAAGTCCTCAGAGCAGAAATCAAACCCAAGGTCGTCGCCCTCTTTTTTTGGTGCAATTTCTCTCAGAAAGCACTGAATAAATAACACAATAGCACGGCCCAAAGATCAACAGAAAAAAGTCTCTTAGTAAAACATTGGAAACCAGTGGAAACATAGGAAGCCTTGAAGAAATTGGGCTTCAGCAACTTTTAATAAGATACATTACTTATATACATATAGCCTAACTTTTTTACTGGCTGCAACTGTGAATACATATAAGGGCAGAGATAGAAGTTCCCGACATATGCTGCCGTCTCTGCATGCGGCAAGTATAAGCCTGCTCAAAAATGAATTACATGCTGGAGAGACATTGGATTTGATAATAATAATAGTAATAAAAAAAAAAATTGCACAGATACAAACTACATCGGGGATGAATCCTCACACTGACTCCACATGAGTCAAGACAATATGTTAAAATGAAAGGCAAGAAAATAACAAAACAATAAAGATGATATTTTAGATTTAAAATAATATGCACGTGTGAAAAGTTTATAGGGCTTTTTTTTTTCCAGACATTTCGTTATTTTAGTTGTACAGAATTGTCTAATTTTCCCCAGCCCCTTTTTTTATTCCTTGTATTTGACACTGACAATGCTATTTTTTTACGTTTTCACTGTTTGAACTGAACCCTCATTTGAGTTCTCCGTTTCCCACCTTTGCCTTTCCTGTCAAACTATCCGCTAAGACATCCGACAGTTGCCGATATTGCCGATCACTTTATCAATAAGCACATGAGGAGTATTTGAGGAGTGCAAATAAGGTGTGTTAGCTGTAGCTCTCCTTCGTACCATAGGCTCTGTACATGCAAACGAGTGTGGTGTAGTGCTGACGGTGTCAGCAATTAGCTGTGTTCAATTCTCCAATGGTCTTGGGTGTAACTTTTTTTCAACAGCGAGTCCATGAATGCTCAGGCAATTAAAAAAGTTTTACCCAATTCCCAAGGTAGCATAATTTACATGGAGAGAAAGCAAAATATATTACAACCTCCGTCGCAGCTTATATATATCTTCCGTTTCACTTGTGTTTTTTGGCCCACTGTGTTGCATCATGATGGATTATTAACGGCCCACGTCCAAATGTTGGTTTAAGTGATTTTGTTTGTTTGCTTGCTCCACTTTAGTGGAAGCTTGAAGTGGGAGCGGTTTGAGTGTTTGGTTTGTAATAAAAGCCGCCTCTGTTTAGTCTTCATGGACGGGAAACAACAGTGTGAGCACGCTGTGTCCTTCATCTGAAAACTGGCTCCGTCAACTAAGCACGTACTATCGAGTCTGACTGAGGGAGCATTTGTGTGCGTACTCCAGCAGCGCAGGGGCGGGTGGGGGCAAAGAAACATGAATTCCATGACTGAGGTTTTTTTGAGCATACTCACATACATCACTGTTGCTGTCCCCTACTCAAATAAATCACTTCCTGTGTGCAGGTGTGGAGCTGGTGTAGGCTTAATTAGCGTTGTGTGAACTCATCTGACGGCGGTTTGAATAATAACCGATTTGTTTGTCTTTGAAAGACACGGTCGACAGTTTGAAAGGATCGCACGTGCCAGACCTAATCAGGTAGAAACAGCATTGCATCTGGGTGAACGGAAATATCTCGGTGCCATGCGCGTTAGCCTTGGTATCAGTGGAGTGTAAAAGTGCGCTCGCGGCGCTTGATTACCGACCCTTTCATCCGGCAATTACACCTACATTTCCACACAGACGTACACATACGCGGTCATCTAATGAGGTTACGTGGGACAACCTTGCATGAATTAGTTTTTGGGTTTTTTTACACTGAAAGGTTGAGGAGCACATGGTTCAGATGTTAATTACAAATTGTCTCAGTTCATAGAGAATAAAGGTCGTAATTCATTTCTGGACCGGACAAATTCATAGCAATTTGCGACACTAATGCACCAAAGTGGCTCATAAACAGCATTTCTTGGTTTCCCAAGGGCATAACTCAAAAGGATGTTTAGCCCATTTTACTGTTAAAGCCAGAAGAAGAAAAAGCTAACTGTGACATCATATGACCACATCTTTTTTAGTACTTCCTTACTTTATTTCTTATTTTAAATGTGTGCGTGGATAAATGAATGAATGTATGCACCTGAAGTGAAAAGCTCATAATGACAATAAAGAATCTAATCTACATTAGGTTAGGCATCTTAGGTGAGTCATCTTACGTTAATAAGTGACGGCACAGTAGATGAGGTACTGATATAAAACCCCCAATAATTTATTGAGTTTTGTTTCTGTATCCTCACAATGCAAACGAGCACAACGTGACACAACGATGAAAGAAATCCTGGTTTTAAAAAAAAAAAAAGAGTCTGAAAGCTGTTTTTCATCTTCCTGATATCTCATATCAAATGACAACTTTCATCCTGATACTGTGTTTACATTTATGGAGGCAGGGCGGGGGGGGGATGTGTCATCCTCACACAGCCTTCACTCTCCAAACCAGAGAGCCGTAGTCTTTCCGTTCACTTCTCCAGACTATGGATGGACCCTTTAGATTTCCGGTGACCTTTGCTGACCTTTTACTCTCTGTTCAGTTCAGTCAAAGCAAAAAGAAAATTCTGACAATTGCCATCCATATATCCTCCCTGGGGAAATGTCACACTCTCCAGAATCTGGGTCTTCCATTCAAGGTCATTAAGGCTTGAAGCAAGGACACACGCGTCTAGACTCACCCTTAAATGGCGCCGTAGTGCGAGAAAGTTCTCTATTTTGTAGCTCATTTTCAGTGACCTTTTTTGAAGTCAAGGCTTTGCACTGTAAACGCATCATGACTTTAACTATTCCAACAAAAATGGAACTAAACGCAACAATAACAAACTCGCAGGCAGTTCTGTACCTTCGAACAAGGTCTCGCAAACGCAACTCGCTCTGAACGACGACAGCGCAAGGAGCGGCGACATTCGGGGCCGTTGTGTGTGTGTGTGTGTGTGTGTGTTCATTGAAAGAGTTCTCATCTTCCGTGCCAGGTTCTCTCAAGGTGACAGAGCATGTTGTGCTTAGATTAAATATTTATCGAGGGGTGTCATTACATTGCCATTATCATTTAGATCAGTTCATTAAACAACAAGATCCACCAATGATGAGACAATTAGGGTTGTTAAATAAAACAGGATGACGAGAGACAAAAATAAGACCGCTGTCACACACGCTCACTCACAGTGTGGACGTGTGTGTCGGTGAGGCAAACACACACACACGCGCCTCACTTTCAAGGTCACTGAGCTGGGTCCCGTGGTAATCATTGAACAGCAGTTCTTGGTCCTTTGCTTTGGATGCAGCAGCTCTGATAACCATTAACCCCCTTGCCCACGGAAGTCCAGGAAACACAGTCTATTCCACACTGGAGGAGTTTTATGTCAAAAGCGACAGAAACGACCCTCAAATTGCTGGTGTAAAAAGCAGCGTCTTACATGTTCAACCACCTTAAATGATGATACGATGTGCTCTTCGTATCATCGTGTGCTCTTTTCTGGAAAATTGACGACATTCTCTACAGTTTCCTACTGGTATTTATGTATTTTAGCAGCAATTATGTAAAAAAAAAGAGAGAGGTACACACACAAAATAAATGTTTTTCTCCCCATATAGAAAAAGCATGTTTTATTTAAAACGTAAGCAGTAACCCACCGGCACTGGTGTCAGTTCGTACGATTCAGGGGCAGAGGTTACTCGAGCAGAACTCTCACTAGAAGAGAAAGTACTGCAGCAAAAAAAGTGACTTTTGCTATCACTTCGACTCACATTTCCCACTCTGCAAAACCCAGATGACCCCAGCCACTCTGCTGGAGTTACTCAAAGGGATTGTGGGATATATTGCGGATCCCTTTACATACTGTATATTCACCAAGCCACGCTGAGAGAAAGGTACAGGCACAGAAGCACAGAATTAAATTAAGTTGTGTTATTTTATCTTTAAATTATTGTGGACTTCCCCCTCAAAAGAATTAAACCTGATATGACTTTTGTCTCCAGCCTCCATTGTTGTTAATTAAAAGTGAAATGAAAGATACTCACTTGTAAAAGACTCTTTGCTGAGTTGTGAATCGAGTGTTACGGCGACTGACCATTAATAAAACAGACACTGGGAGTAAATTCCCACCTATTTTTATTTCCCCGTCACCACAGAACCTTTGATTCTGAGCAAAAATGGGCAAAATTGGCAAAGCAATTCTAACTGTTGTGGACGATCCATCCACAGTGACATCAAGTGCTCTCCATGACCGTTAGTGCGGCAGTAAATTGTAGTTTGTGTCTTATTTGAATACATTCTGTGTATTTATGGCGTGTTATGAAAGGAAATTGTGGCCGATCTTCAGTAAATGTTATATTGCACTGAGTGACCTATCATAGAGGATGTGAGTTTGGCAACAGTGGCAAATATTGTCCTGGAAACGGCACTATTACAACTGAGGAATGTGGCAAGTGTAGCACTTCCCCATAATCACAAATAAAACGTTTTTCTTAACCATTTAACACCTAAATAACACACCTTTAACTTTTAAAAACAATTTTCCCTCGGGCATGAATAAAGTATTCCTATTCTATTCTATATTTGGCAGTTATTTACAATTTACTGCATGTTAAAATTCTGTTTTCACAATTTAAAATGAACAAAAACAAAAAGTGTAGCAAAAAGATTTTAAATTTGAAATCCGAGTGAGTCTCCGTGTCCAAAAACAGTCGTTTTTCCAGCTCTCTCCTCTCTAGCGACAAAATACGCTGATTCGCCGGCTTCCTGCGACAGCGCGAGTGAAACTACCGTAATAACCACATGTAAATACGACGTCTCTGCTTCCAGGAACTGTTGACATTTTTCCGATAGCACAAACCACCGCGTAATTACGGTAATGCAAATACAAAAACAGGCCCTGTGTTAAAGCCAGATGTACTTTATTGGTCCCGAAATGGGGAAGTTGGAGATGAAATAAGAATCAAAAAAGAGACAAATACTCCACAGCTATAAAAAGAAAACAAACTAAAAGGAATATTACAATGTAAAATATAAGCAACTTTGACCTTCCTTAAATAACTACACTGTCGAGCACATTAAATAATACCAAAACAATATGACTTGTGACTGTCTAGTGGTAACAGTGATTATCGAAACACAGAATAACGGCCGAAGAGTGATGCCGTCGCAGTCCAGTGAAAGGTTTCTTTCGTCGGGGGAATGAGCAATGGGAGAATGCACAAAAAAAAGGCGATGATACGAATCTGGCCATGAGCTAAAGACTGAAAGATGTCCTCTGCTGAGTGTGACAAGTGTTTAATGTGAGCGATTGCTTCGCCGTGTCCAACGGATCCTCGGCAACCGTCCTATTTTTAGAAAAAAAAAAAGGACTTCTAAATGTCCACAAGCGTGATGTACATCTTTCTCAGCGGAGCACTTCATCACGATAAATGCTGCCATTTAAACGGAAGGGACAAAATGCAACGTGTGCATTTGTTTGGCACAGAACGAATACATTAGACCTTGTTATTACGTCTGCTCTTTTTACTCGGTGAATTATACTGCGCGGGACATATTGTCCAATGTAAATGTGTCTCGCTGTGTTGTATTATTTCCATCTTTTCCATCTGTAACTGTCAGTTTTCTCTGTGCAGTTTGTGTTAGTGTTAGTGTTATGCACGTATGTGCCATCTCGTGACCAAAAAACAACAACAACAAAAATGAAATTTCGCCTTTAACATTTTGACATTTTTTCGACCCATATTTTACCTTGAGCATTAGTCCCTGAGGACATTTTGGTCACTTATGGCCTCTTTTTGAGTTTTTAAATACACATTTTATAGTGCAAGTCCTCCATTTTGACCGGTCCTCACTAAGCAATGACAGACCTTCAGATTTGGTACAATTTTGAAATATGAGGACATATTTAGACCGTCACGGTAAGAAATTATCTTTTGTGTAGAATCCCTTGTGTGTTTTGGCCTGAGGATAACAGATGAAGTGATTGCCTGCTTTAAATTTGTTTGCGATTAGAATTTTTAGACCTTTGAGGATATCGTTGGAACATGAGGATTTCTTTTGATCCATTCATTCAGGGACGTTGGTTTAAACGTTCAGAAAAGAAGAGTTGTTTTTGGAAGAGAGGTGGAACTTCTACAATAGAGGGGGCTGCCCTACTTCTTCAACACGTCGTCGAAGTTTTGCTGATTTTAAAAAGATTTTTAAGATCCATTTTTTAAAAAGGAAAAAATGTTGACTTGATGAGAGGTGACGCGCAAAAAATCCCTCACAACTTTTTTTTATCTTGAGTCACAAGAGGCACAGAATTGTGCAAGATAGCTGAGGGGAGCCTTGTTGAAAGAAAGAGCGAGGGAGTGAGAAGAGGAGAGAGGAAGGCTAAAAACAACACCATATGAAAGGACAACGAGCTATGGGTAAATGAGTGTGGACTCAACCTGCCGCACATCAATCTTTGCATAAATACCACAGTGCAGGGCAGATTCCACACAAACTGCAGCAAATGCAAAGGTGCAACTTGTGTCTGAAACTTTTTCTTATTTCATTTAAATACCAAGAGAATTTCCACACAGGCTCTGAATCCGGAAACAAAGATTACAATGGCGCTGTAGAAATATTCATAAACCAGAGCACCAGTAATTACTTTTAGTAATGGAGGTACTAATGAGAAAAAATGAAAAGCATGCACATTAAAAAAGGCACAATAATATTTCATCTGTTGAACAAAAGCACACCCTGCAGTCGTTTGAGGAGCCTCACGAATGCCGAGCTCGGAGCATGCCAACACGGAGAGAATGGCTTTTCTCACAGATTGTGGAATTATGACCGCATTCAAGGTGATATTTTATTTTAGTGTCATTAAACCAGCTTTCTCTCACCATCACACATGATTTGTCTTCACTTTAATGATCCATCACGGCGAGTGCCAACAGTAATTGCATAAATAATAGGGAAAAATGTACATCGTCTATTCTTGAATGACTTTATCTTTTCTTCTTCTTTTTTTTTGTCATGTCACGACAGAACTTGTCACTTAAAAAAAATAAATATATAACAGCCTCCCAAATAGCTTTTTGAGGTCACTGTGAAGTGAAGAAGGTGCTCTTGACACATTTTACACAATTCTCGGAGGCTGGAGGGACACTAGATATCATTTGTTCAGAGTGAGAAGTGCTCAAAAGTGTTGCCGAGCAAAAGAAAGAAAAAAAAGAGAAAGAAAAGAAAAGAGGGGCAGGGAGTCTTTGATAATTCAGCCAGTCTCCTCCTGACTTAGATATGTCGTCATCGGAGGCTTCTCTGACCCAGATGAGTTTCCACAAGAACTCCTGGCACGGAGATGTAAGCCAGACCAGGTAAAGAGGATCTGTAATTGGAGTTACTTTAACAAGGCTGTTACTTTGCCATAAATCATGCCAAGTGAAAGTCCTGTGCCCTCTATTCAGTGCCCTGAAATAGTGCAGCAGGAAAAAAAAAAAATAATTAACTGTGCTCTGCGAGAACTTTCCTCCTCAATTCAGAGGGGGTTTATTGGATTTTATCCAGCTGGGCTTACAGCACAGTATGAGCTTTGTGCAGCAAAGCTGTGTTGTTTTTTCTGACCTTTTTTTTTTTTTTTCTTTTTTACTCTGCATTTATTCATTTTACAATGGTGAGAACCTGTTCCTGATGGAAGCTTATGTGCAACGATTATTCTTCAATTTATGCTTCAACCTTTGAGTTGAGTAAGAAAGTATCTGCCAAACAGTTTAAAGTCAATATATATATATATGTGTGTATATATGTATATATGTGTATATATGTACATATATGTATATGTATACACATGTATGTATATATGTGTATATATGTACACATATGTATATGTATACACAAGTATGTATATATGTGTATATATGTACATATATGTATATATGTATACACATGTATGTATATATGTGTATACTTATACATATATGTACACTGCCAAACAGTTTAAAGTCAATATATATGTGTGTATATATGTATATATGTATATGTATACACATGTATGTATATATGTGTATATATGTACATATATGTATATATATATATACATATATGTGTATATATGTACATATATGTATACACAGTATACAGTATATACTGTGTATATATATACATATATACACAGTATACCGTATATACTGTATATGTATATTTATATACATATACAGTGTACCGTATATACTGTGTATTTTATTTCTTACAGTTTCCACTTTGTCGTTTCGTGGTGAAAGATTGTTAAATAATTCCCCAAAGTATCTCCACTCAACTGCTCTTTCTGAAATGAGAGTTGCTGTTATCTGACAGTTTGAGTTTTGCAAGAACATTTTTGAGCCTTACACTCCTGTTCCATGTGCCTCTCATGAAAAGTGGTCCATCCATGTGAAAACTGTAACATTACTCAAAATAGATGGTTAACTAGACACAACTGATGTATGAGGATGATTATAATGATAGCAGCAAATGACTATTAGGTCAATTGGATGAAAGAGATGCACAAGGAATGAGAATTGATGATACTGGTCAAAAACACTGAATGGGTTCATCAGAAATCTGTAGGTCTGGGCCTTTTCGTTGTGGAGTTTGTATGTTCTCCCTGTGTGTGTTTGTGTGCGTGGGTTTCTCCAGGCTCTCTGCTTTCCTCCCACATGTCCAAAACATGCAGAGGTTTGTGGGACAATGCAGGGTATCGTCACTCCCCCGTTTGACATAACCCGTGCTTATGAAGACGTTGAGGAATAAAAAGTGTTTTGTCGTTTCGTTATTATTAACAGAACTAAGGAGACACGTTGTGCTCGTGCAGCAAAGGTGCGACGCATCTTCCTTCACAGCCCTTTCCGCTTCATTTGTCAAGTAAATCATCATCATATCATTTGTCGTGCAATTCCGAATTCATTCGTTATCTTACCAGGATGAGTATTGATGACGACGTACAAGAAATCCCAATAAAAGCCATGTTACTGGCGAGTATGTGGAGCAGCTCGGTGTCCCTGTTTGCGCGTTGCGTGATTTATTATACGTCGACAGACGTAGCGATAATCAGGTGTCAGGGAGGCTCGCAGAAGCCAGAAAAATGTGACAACAGGCAAGGAGGACGTGGATGACACAGTGAGATGAGATATGTAAGACAGGGAAAACAAATGTGTCTACTTGCACTGTTTTTTAATGTTTTTAAACTGCAGCGCTATATTGCGACGTATTAATAGTAATGTATTTAAAAAAGGTGCAGGTGAGGGGTCCAAAACAGTGTGTGCGAGTGTGTGCCAATAACTACAGTGCCGCGAGTCCCCACACTTGTATTTCAGTTTAATAAATACCCTTTTAACTGAACTGTAATTTGCATCATGGAGAGCATCGCCCTCATTCTGGGAATCTGAAAATAAACTTTTAATGACAGGTAATTAAGGACCTTTAAAGACGGACACAGTTTCTATCCTGTAATCTTCCTGCCCCGGGAGCCCCGTTTACTGAATCATTTTCAAACCTCTCCAGATTTGTGGGGAAAACCCAGCGCAGTATTATGTAGACATTGGTGGAACCTAATTACTTGTGAACGCATACGTTCCTCCACTCAGTACTGTTTGCACTACAAGCACTCGCTAGGAAAATCTCTACAACTCAAGCTCTTATTTCTCGTTATATAATCATAACTTAGGCGTACACATGTGTACACGGGGCAGGTTTAAAAAAAAACAAACAACAGTAGCTTCCACCAACACAGCTCTGTGACAAGTATTGTTTATTCACTATCCACGCTCCGTTAGTCTGATTATGTCGGCAGATTTAATAGGGTTGTTGATGACATTAGCCCCGTTGAAGATACAGTAATTGTTATCA
This sequence comes from Solea senegalensis, assembly GCF_019176455.1. Classification (NCBI taxonomy): domain Eukaryota; kingdom Metazoa; phylum Chordata; class Actinopteri; order Pleuronectiformes; family Soleidae; genus Solea; species Solea senegalensis. The sequence goes on from NC_058034.1 coordinate 19,233,771, forward strand.
GATAGGCCCCGCAAATTGGTCGTTGGAACAATTAAAGGGCGCCTGACGCCTGCTCCGTCACGATGTGTCACATAGTTCCGTCTCTGCGAGGAAGAACCGCGAGTGACGCGCGCATAAGCCACAGTGTGTCCTGCGCTCAAGAAACAACACGCCGGCACATTTGATCACATGTGCCTTTGACGAGTGTGACTTCTCATATCAAAATGAGCAAACCTCAGTGATTGAACGGGCATAATTGTCTTGTTGTTTGATGTGAGTGACTTGACAACAGCTGTCAGTTATCATGCAGTCATTTTTAATCGCCAAAGTTTCCAGGAGTTTAAACTCCTGTCAACATAGCTGACGGCGCCGCTAAACTCCCAGAAATGGCTGAAAGAAAGAGGTTGTTTTATTAAAATGTCCAGTACATTCAGATGCTGCATGTTGCGGATGTTCTACAGCGCTTTAGTCGCCCATGATTTAAGCGACAGTAACTTCGGCAGCCAACAGCCGTTTCGTTTTTCTGCTGTCTCACGGTGCATTCAAGTTACCAGTAACATTCGTTTGGCCACCATTTAAAGTTATTTAGTTTGACTCCGTCTCATGATCTTCTTATCGGATATAACACCAGGTGTTGAAATGTTGTCATTATTCTTAACTTTGTTCTTGGTTCCCTAATTGAGACTAAGTTTTACCTCATCGAAGCCTGTATTACAGGATACGTTTAACCGAGAGAGCTGAGAATTAGGTTTTTCTCTTTTGTGGAATGTGAAAAAAATATATTCAAATGTCTCTGTTGTAAAGATTGATTGTATAGCAACTCTGACTCACTGCTCATGGTGTTGAGTGTTAAATAAATGTTGAACGCTCTTATAAGTCATTCTGGTTGTGATATTCTAAAAATAAGGACAGGCTTTAGGTTTTAAGGTTAAGTTTTAAGATGAAGTAAGCCTTGTTTCAAGATAAACCTGCTTGGATTAAGACAGAGCTTAGTCATTCTTCACTAATACTAAACAATTTTTCTCTAAATGTAATATTTTTCTTAACTAATCTTAAACTCAATTTTCTAAAAGTAAGACAGATTTTGTTTGTAATTGCTTATATTTAGTATATTTCACTTGTTTTGAGGCTGTAAAAAGTAAATTTTTAAGTAATCCCATATTAAAACCAGCATTTTATGCTTATATGTAGTATATCCAACTTATTTTGAGGCTGTAAAAAGTTACTTTTTAAGTAATCTCATCTTAAAACCAGCATGTTTGGCTTATTTTAAGCCTTCCAAACACCTCTGTAGACATGCTTATTTCTAGATTTAACAATCTTAATTTAAGAAATCTTGTCAAGTGAAATTATCTTGCTGCATGGACAGATCATTTCACTTGTTTTGAGTATATTCTCCCTTAGATTTAGTGTTTTTATCTTGTTTTTAGACCCCCCTTTTTTGCAGTGTATCGGATCTGCATTGCAATAAAATGTGTTCCTTACCGAAATATAGACATTTTAGTGTGTCTTACAACCGTTTAAAAAGTTTATTCAAGTATCATGGTTATATCTTTCATCACAAATATGTTAATGGCAAACATGACTATGGTATTTTCATATCTTCCCACGCCGAGACAGAACTGCTCTGTTGATGGTAATGGACATCATGTGTGTTCTTGAACTACATAATTTAGAATGTGGATAGAAACGTGATGTATAAGTGTACACTCTGACCGTACTGTGCCGTGTACTATTCTGTGCCGCACTCTTCCAAACCGAACCGTTCCCTGCGTGCTTAGGAGAGGTAGCGGGGAGTGGAGTCCTTTATTTTGTGCAATCGGCGGTTTGTTTGCTCTTTTGTCTTTAGTAGACAGCCAGTCGTGAAGAGGCAGACAGGAATAATTAGATGACATGCAGCACAGGTGCCAGCCAGTATTGAACCACGGACTTAATGTTATGTGATGTGCACTGTGACCACTCGGCTCCCGGCACACTCTATCCCCATATTGATTTAAACTAAACTTCAGGCTTTTGCTTTTCATCTTCCATATCTAACACTGTAGTTGGAGCTGTGAAGGAATTGCTTCATGGCCAGAATGAGAAAGAGGGGAGTAAGATTTCGTCCGGTAACTCTCAGCAAACTGCCTGCATGTCGACCGACGCGCTGTTTGAAGACTCCAAAGTTTGAACCGATGAACCAGACTTTAAAAGACTGGATTCTCTGTGTACATCACAGTTGTTTAAGTTAGCGGCGCTCGTATGTCACGCTGCACTCGTTCACTTTTGTGCATGCACAAGCTTGTACTTGTCCCTGTTTTAAAATAACCAGATATTTTCTACCAACAGGTGCAGCTATTGTCATTTCTGAAAAGTTGTCGTCGGGTAAAATTTTATATTACTGTCTGGTTAAAGCATTTACTAAGCAAATTAACCACTCGGACATGGAAGTATTTGTTTACCAATAATCAGACTGCATCATTTTTGATAAGAAATTTTAATTATGAGATTTACATGAGCTGCCGCAGGGAATATTTGTTTCATATTCTTGTTTCTGTGACACATCTACAATAATCCCCTGCTGCAAAACACTTTAATAGGATGTGGTAATCCAATTAGGAAAATGCATAATAGAGATAGGGGTTTTAATCCTGTTCTTATTCTGAGTTAATATAGGTCAAGATAATGATATAATGCTGTTAACATGGCAGTCGATTGTCTTAAAGTTACAATATCACCATCAGTGATCAGTCATTCCTTGATAACCTTTTCAGGATAATATAAATCAAGGGATCTGGGGGAAAAATGCACACTCCTCTGTGCTTTTACAGGCTTTGACTAATCACCAGGTGTTTTAAAGAAAAAGGAAGAGCTGCTATTGGCTAATATGCAGCTTTGGTTCTATAATGTACTATTTATGGCCCCGGATGAAAATCGGCCCAGATTACATGTCATCCCTATCAGCTCATCTGATAAGGAGTTGCGCTTTGAGTCTTGTGTTTGAAACTCATCCGTGACAGACAGATACATCCCTCCATCCTTTATTATGATATCTCCAGATAGACAGTAGACTCCAGATGTGATAAAAAGGCAGATTGCATGACTTAGATTTGGTTACATTGCCATTTTAAAATGATACGTGTGGCGATTAAAATACAATTATAATAAAACAGTGCATTTGTGTGTAACTTTTAGTGTTTAAAAAAAGGTCTGAAGGGACCATTGGCCCCTGAAAAATTCACATTACTCAATCTCGCCCTTGTTTAAAAAAAAAAAAAAAGCTTTGACCCCCCTGCGAAGGCATTTTATATTTTGGCATACTTGAAGCACTTACTTACTTCCGGCTCTTGTTTGTACCCAAATGTTGAAATGCACTTATTGTAAGTCACTTTGGATAAAAGTGTCTGCAAAATGACATATTAATATATATAAATGTTAATATAAATGTTAACTTCCCCAGAACCAGCAGCAGCGCAGAGATGGACAGATTGTCTCTGGTCATGTTGTTCCGCATGAAATGAGTGAGTTGCTCATCTCGTTGGAAAAGTTCTGAACACATCACTCTGTTGTGTCGAAGTAAGCCGGCCTATAGGATGCAAAGCTGCATCGATGGACTCGTTTAATTATCCATCGGTTGTCAGGAGGAGGAAGGGCTTTATTTCAGGTGCAGAATTAAAGACAAAAAAAAAAAGGCTTATTATTTCCTGTAGGATCACAATGTGTGGCGCCTTCATCAGAAACAGTGTTCCCTAACTGCGATCACGACATCACAACAGCTTACCCTATAATTGTTTGACCTTTTTTTTTTTTTAGAGAACAAGACGGATTATAGATATCCAGTGTAGATATTCATTGGCTCCCAAGCTGGATACATAATTAGCAACTCAGTGGGAAGCAGCAGCTAATACAGCAATTACCTCACCCAATACCTTGATTATCCCTGAAAGGTTCCTGCAGGTTCAGAGGATGTGCTGCTGCTGCTGTGATCTGCTCCAATTTGCTATTCATTGACTTCTTTGATTTTAGGCACTGGTCCCGAGCTCATTAAAAACTACCATTAGATATTGAAAAAAGAAAATGTAACGGCCATACAGTGAATCTCCTCTCGTCCACTTGTTTAAAGTCCTAAAAAAATCTTAAGATACATTTAAATGCACGGAGCTTTTGATGTGGTTTATGGAATATAAATATTACAGAGGAGTTTAAAGACCTACAAGCCCAAAGACTAAGTTAAAAGAAGGCCAGGAAATGATGCCAGAAATTGCTTTTACGACTTTTTTAGGGAGAACCATTCAGACTATGGGCAGCGCCTAGTGGACACATGTCATTCTCGCAGATGCATTAACGTTTCTGACAGAAAGTATAGTTGCAGGAGGAACTTTTCAATAGCTCTAAATAGTCCATTTTCTCTCTAGATATAAAGCAGTGGCTTTAATTTCCGTGCTGTTTGCAGGTAATGTAAAAGAAAAAAGAAAGCTCTGAAATCTCTGCTTGGAACTCAATTGTAGCACATTTCCCCGTCCCTGTCTCCATTTGCATGCCAGTCCTTGACACATGCTTCTGTCTCTCAAAGAGAAACCAAGAGGGTCATAAGAAATGTTCCGAGCAGTTTGAATACTATTAAGAGCATCATTTCCATGACGGTGCGCACAGATGCCCTAGATGTCTGAAATGTTACAGACGGATACAGATCATTATTTTGGTATGAAAGAAATGATGTTACTTTTGACCGCCTGCCATGGCCACTGGAGGGATTAATTGATTGACATGAATAAAGTCTCTCTTGTCCGGAAGAGGGCAAATGTGTCTGTTTCTCACATCTGGAAGAAAGCCAACATGCACACATGCTGTGTTAGTACACCGCACAATATTAGGCATTCCATTACGGACAGTGTGCGTTCATACACCGGTGTTTTGGTTTTTATGACCACCATTAATAAACAGACATGAGGAAGGTAGGGGGTTTATGTGGCGGCCGAGGTTTATGACCAAACACAGCCCAAGGATCAATCACTACGCGATTATTGCAGCTCATGTGTTAATATTGATATCCTCTCTGATCGGACTGTTCATAGAAGTCTACGCACAACCGTTCGACGGACTACAAGCTTTAAATATCACAACTTTACTCAGTACTGTATACCTGAAATCACACATTACCTTTAAAGGTACAGGAGCCATATAAACTTGCTTCTATATATTAAATGTCATGACATATTATGGCATATTAATTCTCCCCGTGCTTCGGTAATAACTGTGGAGCTGGTGAATCCGAATAAAGGATACAGCCCCATATTTACTTGATTGTAACTACTGAGCGACAGTGTCTTTATGCACCAGCGTGCTCTGAGTAACTTGTGTGCACCTGCTGTCTCAACGATCTGGCAGTGGCCAGATATATCACACAGACGGAGGGGGACTTTGCAAAGACTGCGAGTGTGTGTGTGTTGGAACAGAGCCAGTCTTCTGGACACCTGGCCAAAGCTCCGAACCCAATCGTCTGTGCCGCGCAGCCACACAATACCGGGATACGAGGGGCAGCAGAGACGGAGAGGATGCAAAATAAGATATGACGAGAGGAGAAGCAGGTATACGGATGGATGGGAAGTCCACTTAAAGGTCCAGTGTGTAAGATTTGGAGAACATAAAATAATTATATGGATGTTTTATGGCGTTTTCAATCACTGGATGTATGAGTTGTTCACAGAATCAGCCCTTTATATTCCCTTCAGGAGGGGGTTGTCATCCATTTTGGACCACACAAGTTGACAAAATAAAGAGTGTAGCTTCCGCCTTCCTCAGAACTGTCACCTTCCTGTCAGATTTGACTGGTCCATCGCGCCATCTGTTGTCCGGTTGCCTGGACAACAGGTGTGTGTCCCGGTTCATCGTCCTGTCTGCACGTTTTCTTATTTCCACTGCCGCCATGATCCACCGTTGGTATCGGTTTTCTTCCTTTGCGAACGACTCTGGCCTCTTTCCAATTCATTACATGGTTCTGCCGTTTGCAGTGATCTGAAATGGCTGATTTTAGGTTTTCCTGGTTTGCCTTTTCTTACTAACTACCAACTTTCTTACGAGCTGGTTACCTTTTGAGGGAGGGGGCCAAGAAGCATTTATCACTTTTTTTGAGCATTAGAAATCACTTAACTGAAACTTTTTCTGTCCGTCATGAGTCAACTTTTTCTTTTTGTTGACATGGCTAAACTCCATCATCCGCAGCATCATCTTCTGCTGCTCTCCTCACTGGACGTGTTACTCTAAGCGGCTTCTCAGCTCAGCACAGATAGAAAGATTAGCTACCAGTTACCGTTGCTTTTCAGCTCTGTCCAGAAGGGACGGCTCCCTTCTGACCTCTCTGATCGAGCAGACATTCCCATCCACTGGCCTGCTCTCTTGCTTGCTGCTTTCCTTTTCCTGCTTTCTCTTTTCCTTTTCACCATCTCAGCATTCTAAAAGAACCCTGGAGACCGTGTGAAGGAGTTTTTAGCAGTTTCAGAAATATTTAAATCAGCCCACCTGGAAGCAACAACGTCACTGAGATCAAGATTAGCATGGGTCTGTAAGATGCGTGACTCATATAATAAGCAGAATAAGCAGGTGTTCTCACTTAAGTGTTTTTTATCTGAATTTGAACTCAGCTGTGGTATTTTGAGATGCCGCGAGCTTATACATACCCTGTAATGTTTCTTGTCTCTGAGTGCTCTTTAGCAGGTTTATGCAGAGTCTCTTTTTGACCCACCGTGTCAAATCTAAGACCGCTATTTTTATTCACTATTGTTCTATTGCAGGACATCAGACATGCATATAAAGCCCCATGAACTAGCATGAGTCTGCCTCTATAGGTACCTTACTGTTGGATTTGCGTAGGACTCAGAGGGCGACAATTCAATGCTCAGACAACTATTTCTGCAGATGACATTATACTTCATAGATGAACATTTTTCACCAAAACGAGAAAGAAAGAAAAGAAATCCCAGAAAAAGCTACTTTTCAGACACTTATTCCGTTTATTGTAAGACTCAATCCAGACAAAGAGAGATGTGAGCAGAAATTGAGTGAAAAGTCATTAAAAACTGATCAATATTTACCCCTCTGTTAATTCTGTGTTCTTTTGTATGTCCATTAATTAGAATTCGTTTAATTCTGAGACAGTTCCAACTCAGCGCGCCAGCGGCAAATAGTTACAGATGGTTGAGAGTTGTTTTTTTTTTGTTTTTTTTCTTTCTCCCCCCTTTTAATTTCTGTTTATTGATTCTCATACAGTAATTCACAATTGTTAAGAGAGAATCACAATGCAGCGAAGACTGGATTGCCGACCAGCAGCATGTGTGTCGCCCATGTACAGTCTGGGCACAGCTTGAATCTGATTGTGTTCGGCGGTTCACTTCAGCAGCAGGGATTCACACTTCCCATCATTTAGTCACCCAACGGGGACCTCCTGACTGACAAAGTGTTTATATTTCACACAGGCAAGGTACAAGAATAGAGTAGGCCCATACGCTCATTATAACAGGTGTGACATTCGATGGCGGTGCCGCCTTTGGTTCAGCGACTCCTTTTTGGTGTCGCATACACACACATGCACGCGCGACACTTTTTTTCCTCTGCTCCTGATGAGAAATGAACTCGGGTGAAAGTTTCCACGACAGGTTTGCTCTTTTTTGAACCTTCGCGTCGTGTGTCGTAACACGTCACATTACAAGAATCCCGTCTCTGCCGGGTGGCGGTAGACTACGAAGCCCGTCACGTCAGAGTCTCACCTTGGTGGGATTCATCAAAGGGAGCAGCGTGCAGCTTTTCCCCCCCCCGCTGTACTATCATGAGACGTGCCCTGCGGGACACTTCTGTTCACTCTACCAGACCTGAATTCAACGTGACAGCCTGTAGGATCAAACACAGCCCCTTGCTTGATGTCTTGCACAAGTTGTTCAACTGGCAACAACAGAATTCAGAAATGTTCAGGGACCGAGGAAGGTATCGGAGCAAATAAATGTGTGCACTAACGTACGCCTCGTCTTCTCTTTTGATGGCCGACTGTACGTCGTATATCAATTTAGTCCTGATAAATATCTCCCTGTGCTGTTGTCAAACATGGCTCAAGTATCATTTGTGTTCGGGCCTTTGTGTGGCTTTAAACAATAGCCCTTTGAAGCCTGTTTTAAACACGCAGCATTTTGTCCAAGTATTTATGTGCGTTTGTCTCACACTCCTTTGCTGCGCCTCCGTAATGAGTTCCACTTTTTTTTTTTTTGCTTTCTTTCATATTTCGCTCGCTGCTGCAATTAATATATCCCACCGCAGTATTTATGAGAAGCGATGGCCACAGACCGCAGCATTTGTCATACTGCATGTGCTCCCCAGTGCTCTCAGTTACAGGGTCCCTAGATTTATAGACTCTAATATCTCTGTCATCACAGTCCCTGAGGTCCGGCTGTTTTCTATGCTGATGAGTAATCGACACATCAGCCGTCTCTCTCTCTCTCTCTCTGTCTGTGTGTGTGTATGCGTGTGTGTTGTGTATGTGTCAAGCGAGGTGTTGCGCTCGAGGTGTTCGAAAGGCGACCTGTGTGCTCACGTCGATGGCGGTTTATCTCGTGCGCACAAATACATTTTCGGTGGAGATGTACGTCAGCCGTGCGCACAGAATAGTCGCGACGTGCACCAGCTGTGATGTGTGTAAATGGGTGATGAATTGTGCATGCGTGTGTGTTTTGATGCTCCAACACGACACAAAACGTCTGAGTCATTTCGGTGAAAGATATGAATCATCCAGACATAGCAACTTTTCTTTACACTTGTATTTAACAAAACAAAATGTTTCTCAGTATCGTGGGTTGAATGTGTACTGCCTCTCAAGCTTCTCCATAAACTCCAACTGGTCCAAAATTCAGCTGCCCCGATCATCACCAGAACCCTCCCCATAGATCACGCCGCCCCTGTCCTTCAACAGCTCCACTGGCTTCCGATAAAACATTACATTGACTGTAAGATTCACTTTCTCACGTTCAGGGCTTTCCACTAACTTCGCACATACTCACCTTTTTGACCTCCTTCACATCTACACACCCTCCAATCGTTCTCCTCCTTTCACACTTTCATCTTCACCTCCTACCCATCTATCAATCTTGGGGTCCAGAGCCTTCAGCCGTACACAGCCTGCCCAGTCTCTGGAACTCTCTCCCACAAGCCATCTGTGAAAATCCTTCAAAATTACAGCTCATTTTTTTTAGATTTCGATTTCATTTCTCCACGCCCTTTTCACCTCTCGTTATTGCTGTGGTTGTCGTTATGTAGCTGCCTGTGTTCTATTGAGTGTGTCCTGGTTTTAATGCTTAAATAAAATTATTATTATTATTATTATTATTAGTATCAATACTTCAGTGAAGCTGCAGCAACTTCAATCTCTCAGCAGCTCCCAGTTTTTGGTTGCTTGGCAACGGTGCGCACAACAGCGGCACAACCCCAGCGCCTTGGATGAAAACACTTCTGGCTTTCCTCCATGCGTTTTTCAAACGTCGTCATTGTGTAGACAATGCACGTGAACAGCCCTCAACACCTTCCGGACTATTGTGCCCATTCCTAAATGCATCAGGTTTCCTCTGAGCCGTGAGACAATTAGCATGTGAAATGCAGAAACTCAAAATATCTTCATTTTTCCTTAGCATTGCTGCGGGATACATAATAGAGAAGGGATTTAACGCCTCGTTATTATGCATTTAAATTAAATCGAGTAATCCTGTTGCCGAGCATCACTGTCACTATATTGAGCATTATGCACTTGAACCAACTTTAAATATCCACTTCATGCATTTAATGAAATTAGATGAATTTTAATGACATGCAGTTGACTTTCTGAAAACTTCCAGGGGAAGCGGGGGTGACTGTTGGGATTAGTGGAAACTAAATTTTGACTTGTTTGTTTGGCTGTGATTGGGCTTTTTCCAGTAGTTCAGTAAACTCCATTTCCTCTGCAGTAAACAAGATGACAGAACAAATAAGCAGATTTGTTAATATGAATCAAGGGACCCGACACTGTTTGCAAGTAAATAAAACCAGTTATCATTTAAATGACACTGCTAAAGGTCATGAAGTCAATTATTAAATCAAGCCGGGAATACAATGAAATGAGACCTGTCTGACCTTTCATTTCCCTTCTATTGTATATTACGTTACTTCGCAGAATGCACGAGTGTGGAATTTCGCATTATCCATCCAGACTGTTAAAATGGAGTAATTAGTTTTGTATCTCAGTGGGCCACGCATTACCGAGCAGAAGGTGAATGCTTACATAAGGTGCCCCACTCCCTCTGTCCCGGTCACTCAGCATGCTGTCGTTTACAAAGAGCGAGCCGATGATGCGGAATAAATGAAGCCCCTGTGTCATCTACAGGAGGTCACGAATCAGTGAGTGATTAATGTATAAAGCGCGTCCACAAAGAAAGTTAACATGAGAGTGATGACGCATCCGGTTCAGATGAGCAGTGGAGAAAACGGTCCCACTTTCAGACAGGATTTCACACAAACACAGTAAGTGGAAAAACGTCGTGTGCATCAGCGAAGACGTGACAGCTGGGATTTTGATGCACCGTTTCACATGTTCTATTCGGCATCTCTTAGTTCATGAGCGACACTCACACTTACATTACTTTGGGTGACAGAGCCTTTTATTGTGACCAGTCCATGGCATACTCACCCAATAACTATGCTGTTCAATTAGCAGAATTCAACACGTGGTTGTGTTGTGTTTCTGACACAAAATAATAATAACATACTCAGACTATGTTATTAGAATGGATAGCATTGTGAAAACATGCCTCTGTTATCTCCTAAGTGGTGACAACAGCTTCCTCATGAGCTGGTACTGAGGAAAATGTGTCACATTGTTGCTGTTGAGTCTTCATGGAAATGACCAAACCATAATATGCCTGTGTTCTCAAGTAGCATACAAGTTGTCTCTTGCCTCTTAAATAATTAAAAAGCACTGTCTCCTAAAGCATCCTTTTCCCTATCCACATGGAAAAACAGCTATTATTATTATTTCAATGTTTCATTTAGACACATTTGGCTTTAGACACAGACGTATTGGTTTTATTGCCATTTTAATTGATGTAATAGAAATGTAAAAGTGTTAAATTCTTGAAAGTGAATGCTATAAAGAAAACCCATACCAAATACACACTTAATGAAATTCTTCCCGCTGATATTGTGAATTTTATCCCGACAGCAGAGGTTATCTTCTTCATCTTCTCTGCCTCCAAACAAGTGTGATTATTTTGCCTCAGGCCACAGTGGTGGGAAGCTTATTTGACTCCAGGCCAAAGCTGCTTCAGTTCCACTCTAATCAGCCTTTCACCAAACAGGAAATCTGGGTGGATGAAGTAGCTTGCATGTCAACTAACCTCTACACCTGTGTGCAGCTCCTTCAAGACCCAAACTGCATTTTTGAGGGGACACATACACTGTGAAGTCTGTCCAAGCTACATATTCAAGCGCAATTAAAGGGATAGTTTCTCTCTCTCTCCATGTCTGTGTACTCTGGTTCATAAAGATATCCCCAGTGGATCTTCTTTAAACGGTTCATCTTCATCGGTTTTCACAGTCTGACATGTTGGTTTGTACAGGCCTGAAAATAATGCCAAATTGATGGCGCGGTCTGACATAAGGATGGACGTCAGTTTTATTGTTCAAATGTGTTAAGATAACATATGCATGCTTGTTTGTCGTGTTCGTTTTGTGACCCTGGCTCTCTCCCGGAACAACATTTCTCGGATCGGAAGCAGGGCGAGATATTCCAATCCTGAGACTCATTAAATGATTTGACAGTGTTGATCCATCCACTCTTCTACTGATGTCAACTTAATGTCCAATAATCCGAATTGTCCCTTTAACGGTAAAAAAACAAAGCTTATTAACTTTAATTAAACAAAAAACAAATTGACATTTTTGCAGCTTGTGGTCTGGAGCAAAGCAATAAAAAAAGACTGGAATTCTAATGAGCAGCATGGGATCATGGGAATAATTTTCTTGTTGTCTCATTTTCTTCCCCTGAGCATTTTGTGCTTTTCATGTAGATCTTCAGCAGCAGAACTTGCAGCAAATGGTTTAAATGACGCCTGAATTATACATTTTTCTTACAATAGGAAAACCTCCTTTTTATTTGAGGCGTTGTCTTGGGCTTTTATTTTGAAGTACTTCCGGCGAATTAGTGATCGCCGATTGAACAGATTGCCGTTGACGTTTATTGACGATTCGAAAAACGGTGTTTTTGTGACGTTGCAACGCTCCCAAAGTTTTTAGCACCTGGCCGGAATCGGGAAGGTATTTTCTTGTACTTGTTTGTTGTTCTTGTACTGTTTTATGTTCCTTCATGTTCATGTTTTATAGGTTATAGCAAATGGGTGTTTGTGCTGAGTTAAAGTCACATGATTAGCTTTAATGAGTATGCTAGCAGAACGAACTGTATGTCCAATCTAAGTTTAGCATGGCCTTGAACGATGTGATTCACTTAATTTTGACTGTTCTGTATACTTGTAAGTGCTTATTTTATTTCATTCATTGGACCGGGCTTGGTGTAACTGGCAATGAGTCGTCTACTGACAAAAACACACTTTACAAAACATTATGGCTAACTGGTAGTACAAAATATTTCCTTCCCTACTATGATTTGTCGTAGGAACTTTTTAACCGAGACAGGTAAAGCAGATAATACCATGACAAAAACACATTTTATTTAATTGTTTTGGACATGTTTTGGCTTATGTAAGTACACTACTCAGCACAACATACAGTTCAGTCATCCATTTTAGGTATTTATTTTATTATAAATGTGTAGTAGTTCTATATGTGTTGGGGAGAAATATTCTAAAGCATGCTGGTATAATAGTAACATAAAGTATGTGTCAGGCAAATTGTTTAATCCCTCCGTTGTCATTAATGGAACTAGTGTATAATTTTTATTTCTAACACTTTTACATCACTGAAATAATAAGTGTAACAAAAGTAAGCTACTGTTTTTGTAGACTTTTGCAGTGTGATTTTTTTTGTTTTTTTATTATATTGTTTCTGTTTAGTATGTGTGAACAGAAACGTAACATTATTTGTATGCTGTGTCCTGACTGAGGGAGGATTTGTGTGAATACGGCAGCACAGCAGGGACAGGTGGGAGAAAGAAGCGTTAATCTAGTTAAACTGCTCTTGGGTGCTTTGTGTTGTCAGTCTTAAGTCACCAACTGTACTCGTGCAGTGTTGCGGTTGCATCTGTCTATCTTGACACAAAACAAATCATTTCCCGTGAGCAGTGTGGGAATGTTGCTTCATAACATGAGATCTAAACACCAGTGAACAGAGAGAGTTGTGTCTCCAGTCATACTCCAACCTCTTAGCAACCGTTGCGCTCCATTAGCACAATGCTGCTATTGCTTTTATCTGCCTTGACATCTGCCTCAATTCCTGCGTGCAGCGCAGAAATTTCAGCAGGTGACACAAGATCTAGGTGACACAGCTTTACTGAGAAAAACAGACGTGGAGCTGCTCGGCTTCATCAGCATTGTGTGAACTCGTCAAACGATTTCAAAGTTACGCACCGCAGTTTACACAAATAAAGGTCTATGTGATTCAAAGTCTATCCATAGTCACTTCTAAAATACATTTATGTAATGCAAAACAAGCAAGAAAATACATACAAATGTCTGTCTTTTGGATGTCTTTAGTATTAAGGGCTACACAACACTGGAATGTAATCTCTTAAATGGTGGTTTGACATCTGTTCTTAGTAACGTGTGTTAAGTACAAGCAAAAAGTTTGAGTTTTACAGCAGAATATTGGCAATGAAAAATGTTAGAAATCTGACAAAAAGTAGCAGCCACTCTGCTGTGAACCATACGATCTTAATTGGGCTTTTGCAGCAGTGTCGGAATACTAACACTTTTGATTTTTTTTTTTTCTCCTTGACTCAGTTCCTAAACCTCTGACAGTGCACCATTACTTACAAGTGAGTGGTGGACTGTAAGTGGTCAAATTGGGCATTTTCTTTCCCAAATGAGTTCTGAAAAGAAGGAAAATGCTGCTGCCTCCTTTTCTCTGTGGGGCTGAACATAGCTCAGCTCAGCCATAGCTGCAGATATGAGCTCAGACTCTGGAGTTCTGTCAAAGGTCAGCTAGGGGGAACAGGTGAGGGATCAAATTACTAATTGCTGTATTTCCTTCTTTATTCAGTGCTGAATAACTGGTGGAAATATTCAGGTCTTTAGCCTCCGAATGCTGGATACCTGTCTAGAGAGTCGTTAAATTAAACAATGCAGGTCATTCTCATCCTGACCCAGTCACTTTGTAGCATGCTGGGCATGATTTGTGAGATTTTGAGGGATTACTTTTTTTTCTACCATTGCTATCTAATTTTAGGTTCTTTGTAGTGGGATAGCAAAAGCACGTCTACTATCCTGCTAGGACCTAATTAAAATTTGCTGTGTATCTGGCCCTGACATATGCTCCCATCATGGATTTTTAAGATATTTTAACTTGTAGGTCTCCAATGTCAGATTCTTTATAGATAGATATGATACCACATAAAGGTAATTTTAAACAAATTATTTTTTTTACCAGGTAATCGTAATGTATGGTTGTTAAAAAACCTCATGGCACACCAAGACTTTCCTCCACACCAATTGAGAACCACTGGTTTAGAGTACTTTGTATTTTTTTCAGTTCATTAATGCATTATATTTTTCAAGATAAGTCCCTTTAATGAAATGGATGATTTTACAGTTGAATAGACATTGAAAAACAATACTAAGTCATTGCTTTTTGTATATGTGTCTTGACTTCAGTGAAAAGCAAAACATGACTAACAACACCGGTTGGAGTTTAATGAAACACTAAACACGTGAACTCCACAGTCTCCAAGGTATTAGCGGCGTGAATACTCCTTGTTTAAGACACATTTTCTATGATAATGCCTTTGGGTGTCATTGGCTGGCATGGCTACCTAATGCGATGCAAAATACATTCATTTTCAATGGCATCTGAAAGTTAAAGTGCGTTTTGTCAGCGCGTCCTACTTAAATTGTCATGATGAATAGCTATCACTGGAGTCTGGCCTCTGTCTCACTGTAGAATTACTTGGCCTGCAATGCTTATATTACCTACTGATCAGCACACTAAACAGAATAAGCCTCGGAGCCTCATCATGTGCCTGTGATGTGCATGGACTCAATCGCGATGGAATGAAAATCATCGTCAAAAACAGTGACTGCCGCCTCTTTTTGGAGCCACAATGTGCCAATAATATGGTTGTGCGTTGTCATAGGGTTGAGAACTTAAATATATCATATAAGACCAAAGTTTTTTTTCTTTTAAGTTCTTCATTTTAATAGCTATTACATGTTGTTGTTGTTGTTTTTTTCTTATTAACGGGGCTGTTTGTCATGATGTGACTTAAAACCAAATTTGCTCAAAGTGTAGGGAGCATCGATGGAAACTCCCATAAATTGTTGTAGTTAAGGTACAGAAGGGAGGATATTTTGGGGGTTATTAATCAATAATTCAATAGTAATCTTGGAGCATTTTGTACATCAAGTGATCTAGGGATAATTAGTTATCTGCACTTCCAGTAGACTCTGCTTTATGACTTTGGGGATAATCTGGCCCATGACGGTAGATCTTGACTATTCACAGGCCAGTCAGAGATGGAGAGGTTGGTTCTCCTCTTCGCTACTACAACTACTTGCTACTCCAGCACTGGCAGTGGCTTTCTATGCTGCAATGAAACCTTAAAAAATTAAAGAGTCAGAGAGAAATGCAATTAGTATTGATATCAACAACCAACTGTTGATGTGATCCTGCCTACTGGAGTTTTAAAGTAACCTCTGAAAATGGTGGCAGTCTTACAGCTCCAACAAATCATTTCATTGTAAAGCATCAGTACACATATATACACATTTCAATCGCAACTGTTGTTTTAAAATCTTTTTCTGTCTGGGGTTTTCAGAGCTTCATCTGTGTGAGTTCCCATTCCCTGGTGCCTGGTCATCAAAGAGACACATCACTAACACAGCAGGTGTGTCAACCAGCTGCAACAAATGTGACTGCGGTGTTTACTTTGAGACATAATGAGACTCCAGATTTTCTGTTGATACCTTTTGTGACAATGGTCAATAGGCATGGCACAACAAAATAATTGTATTATCCTGAAGAAAATAATAATTGCTCTACCGGTAAACACACAGAAGTCACTTAACTTTACATTTTAATAAGGAACCTCTTTTTCTGCCTCACATCCTAGGTAGAACAATCATTTTAAATCATGAGGTCCTGACATTACTGGAAATAGCACTAGCACTAGGACTGTTTGTCGAAGAGCTAGACAACATGTTTAGCTAACTTACTGTATAAAATAATAATGATTTTCCCTAATTTGCATTCTTTTTTTATCTTCATCATCATTCCAAATTTAAGTGCTACATGTTGTTTGGTTAGTTTTAGGAGCACACAGATCTTTCTTTTTGTAGTTCAGATTTGAGTGCTAATGAAAGTAATCCTTTTAAAAAGATTAATGGTCTGCATTGGGCCACATGAATAGTTTAGTGGGATGTGGGGTATATAGTGCTGAACAAAGTGCATGACCAAAGAGGTTATCACTGTAAAAACAAAATATGAAACAATAATCAATCATGAGCGGTTTGAAATATCTTTATGAGCTGAAATCAACACTTCTTAAACAGAAAAAAACATCTCACACATCTGAGTTAAAATATTAAAAATGATTATATGTGTTATTTAATTGTGTGAAATGTATAAGCATCATATAGAAAAGTATAAACATTGATAATTTGATATATTTCTATATTATTCAGTTTCTAATTATTGCCCAGCCATAGTGTGACCATTGCTTTTTCTTCGTTAATGTCATCCATTTCTTCAAGCATTACTGTCTAATTTAAGAGATGTTCTTTGGAGTCACAGACACGGGCAAATAATTGTGTTTTTATTTCATCTAGTGCACAATGCTCTACCACTTCACAACAAAGTAAGGACAAAAATCTGTGACACAAAGTGAATGAAAAATGTTAATACACATATCTGTAAATAAAACTCAAACTTGTGTTGTTATACAAGTCAAATGCAACTTGTTCAGTAACTTTAAATCAACAAATCAAATGGAATCCCGCTATCATGGACCAAGACTGAATAAATCTCAGTTAAGTGGTGTCCACATTATCTGCATTGTGGATATTGTCTTCAATACCTTGGTGCACATCATTAGTCAGTGACCCAATTTATGGGCATTATTTTTTCTCTGTACTTTACAGTATTTGGGGTGCAATATATCAACATTTAGGAGGTGTTGTGTATTTGTGCCTCCCAGAAACAGGACTATCCCCTTGGCTCATTAGCGGACTGTCTGCTGCTTTTAAAGGGGATGAGAGGAGCTGTTGTGATTGCTCATTAGTGATCGTGGAGAACTGTGTCATGCTGCATACTGAAAAGCCAGCCTTGTTTAAATCACTTTTTAAGCCTGGGTATATTTTCTCATACCACGATGCATCCCTCATATTTTAGCAGACAACAGTGGCATTTCAGGAGAGTTTCAGCCAGTGGCGTCCAAATGACTTTTAATCAAATGACACTCGGATCACAAACAATTTTTCATATTATTTTACTTACTCTACTGAAGGTACTTGTTTTAGTTGCAGAAATATGAACAAACTCCAAAAAACATCCATCCATCCATCGTCAACTGCTTATCCAAGATTGGGTTGCATGGCTCAACAGCAGGGGGCCCCAGACTTCCCTTTCCTTGGCCACATTGTTTAACTCTGACTGGGGGATCTCCAGGTGCTCCCAGGCTAGCGAGGAAATTTAATCTTTCCACCTAGTCCTTGTTCTGCCCCTAGGTCTCCTCCCAGTTTGCCAGGGAACACCTCCCCTTTCCACGCAAAGGAGCAGTGACTCTACTCTGAGTCACTCCTGGATGACTGAGCTTCTCACCCTCTCTTTAAGGGAGACCCCAGCCACCCTTCTCAGAAAACCAATTTTGGCTGCTTGATAGACCTGTGATAGTGACCGTAGGGGAGAGTAGGAACGAAGATCGAGCTTTGCCTTTTGGCTCACTTCCCTTTTCGTCACGATAGCGCGGCAGAGAACTATTGTTCCCTCAATCGTGAACAAGATCCCAAAATACTCATTTACTTGGGGTAAAGACTCATTCCTTACCTGAAGTAGGCAATCCAGTTTCATAATTATTACAATGATGGAAATTCATCACTCATTTTCTAATAGCAAGTGAAAACCTAAAATCAGCCCATGCCTAATGGCCAGAATTGTGATGAACTCCCAATCATTTCACAGCAGATTGATATGCATCAAGAAGCAGGCCCATTTCGAAACTTCACTTACTATCGTTACTGCACTAGAGACGGTCCTTTGTGACTGAGTAATGGCATAATGACCACAGAAAAAACAAGAATAGACACTTGTACAATATCAAATTGCTTTTAAGGGCTACTGTGCATTCCCAGTCCCACTGATTGACATTGTTATAGCAGGCCCAATTGTGGATTCGGGGCTTTGTGTTGATGGCGAGCTAAATGAGAATGATTTCAGGAATCGTGTGATTATTATTGATTTTTCCAAATGCTATCTCAGTCTGTCAGTTTGTAGCCTACATTTGTTGTTATGCCGGGATATTGGACCTATCTGGATGCTCCACTTTGTAAAGCACCACTGCACTTTTTGAAACATGCAAGTGTGACTCAGGAGGTTAGTGCAAATGAGAAACGCTCCTCCCTAAATTTGGCGAGCGATTTCATTACTAGATGAGTCACCCATATGTCCAAAATTTATATCCTGAATTTATTAGAACATCTGCATCCATTACCACCCTTTTTAACTCTCAGCTACTTTAAAGCAGAACTTAAATATCAGACTTTAATGTACAGCTGGCAGGACTTGAAATACAGCTCGCCTCTTCAGTCCCTGTGCTACTGACTGGTGGAAAAAAAAAAAAATACATAAGAGAACACAAACATGAGCAGTGCTGCTCTGATCTGTAAAGGCCTTCAGGATAAGAAATAGCTTTCATTTGATAAGCTATATTGGAGTTGTTTATTCATGTGTGATGGTCTTTAGGAGGAAAACTGATAAATTACAGAAAGTCATATCATGCTTCGCAGAGTTTACAGCGTAGACAAACAGTTTGTTGAGCACAGTATTTACATGGTCAATGAAACGGCCAAATACATAGGGAAATCATCAAAACTGGGATTTATAATTACTTGTGTGAGAAGAGTCTGATACTGCTGTGTCCACAGGCAGTAGTTATATTGCAGTTGTGTATCTCCTCAATTCTCTCTTGACCTTGGGATGCAATTCAATCTGCAATTCAATCTCCTCCCTTTGTTTTTGAGCTTCCATTAGACTTTAAGGCTCAAAGTAAAAGTGACTGGCTGCAGAAGGAAAAAGGAATCCAATCTAAAAATGGTTCCCTTTGCTGCATGAACATCTGACATGCACCCCCCCCCCTCGTCTTTGTTCTCGTCTCACTTGTGCTGAACTCAGGCAGTTAATCAGTCATATCTTAAGGCGCACTAACGGGGTTATGTTTCCCAGCACGTAAATAACAGGTGGGAAGTTACTCTTTTGAGGGACAACAACTTCAATTCACATGGCACCCACTGTCATAATATAGGGTTTGCCAAAAACCAACATATACCGTATATATAGTATCAGGGGTCACCTGGGTAGTATTTACAGTCAAAAAATATTTTTTCCTAGACCAAAGAGAAGTCATTATGTCTCTGGGTGTCAATAGGGAGGCAATGTTTTCCAATGGTTTCAATTAAAAGTACAGTGCAAAGTGTGTAGTAGGGTTTCTTCTTCTTTTGGCTTCTCCCTTTATGGGATTGGTATGCTAAAAAAATAAAAACAAATGTTTTTGTAGCCTTTTATATGTAGGCCACCATCTTTTCCCACCATGTCCCTACAGCAGCCTGAACGGACAAACCAGCAAGAGCATGAGTTTTGTGTTTTGAATTGAAGGCTCACTATGCAAATGAACAGAGCTTCACATTTAAATCCAGGGCACTTAGCAGCATTTATCAAGTTTTCTGAGAGCAAAATTATACAAAAAACGATCTGTGGATTTATTAAATAATAATCTGGCAATGTCAATTGCAAAGTTTTGCCCAATTAATTGGCTCGACATTCGTCTAACTCACTTGTGAGACTTCATTTACGAGGCTTCATTTGCATGGACACTAATAATCCAACTGTTGACCTTATTCTGTTTAAATTAGACATCATCTTGAGTTATTTACATGAACTTCTAATTGAATTGTTCATATATATTACCGTTTACAACATGTTGATGATTTTGCAAGAAAAGTACAGGTGTTCATTTTGTGTAAATGAGGACAGTGAACCAAGCGTGCAGTTAGTTGTATCAGTTACACATGATCTTCCTACTGTGAACTGTCAAAATGGCTGCTCTGCATTGGACCAATAGGACATTATAATCTGATTTAAGATCAATTATGTACATGTCTTCATAATGGGACTAAAAATGGTATAGTATACTATGTCTTTTGAGGGTTAAGGCTGTTCACAGTGTCTCATGCTCATGCTGAAATAACGCTGCCCATCTAAACATAGCCAGTGTTATTTTACCCTCCAGAAAGAAAAGCCTAAAAAAGACAATGAAATACTCAATTTGCCTCACATATCTAGAGAGTCGAGTCACCACCTTTAGCACAATCTCGGCAAATTTCACACCACAACTTTTCAATGAGGTCTTTCAAGACAGTATTATAGAGGTAGGTAATGCCACTTCACTGGGTTGCATCACATTACGGTGGTTATTAGGTGCCTATATATTCCAGTCTCTGGTACAAAGGCTGTTTCACTGTGTCTGTACAGAACGAGTTTCATCTGTTCAGCTCTGTATCAGCAGGCTGTGTTAGAACTGGATGAGATACACTTAAAATTCAGTACAGCACTAACGAACAGTAGAGTGTATGTTTCCGTATGCACCGTGCCTGTTAACTGTAACCTGAATTTTCTTCTTAACAATTCCATTTTATTTTATTTCTTCCTCCATTTTAAAACTATAAGTACAGCGACTGAGCATTAGGCTCTGAATGCTGCCTAAATGGGTGAAAAAAAAACAAACCGGGAGCAATATTACTGAATGCACCCTGCAGAATACTACAGGTCTGAAACGGCTGCTACCACTGTGCATTCTCTGTGCACCCTGTTGTGTTGCACTGTGTTCCGACAGCAGGCAAATCCAGTTAACAAGTCAGGGTTAGGTTATGTAAAATTTTAATGTTTCTCATTGTGACTGCTGCAACAATTACATTTAATTTCTTAAATTTATTTCTGTGCCGTTCATATCCAAGAACTACATGCAAAATTCATAGCAGCCACTCAAGTGTTCATAATATTTGTTGTAAATGATGATTACAAACTGGCGGGAGGCAAGACAATCTTCTCATTTACTTTAATGGAAGGAAGAACACAGTATGTGGGCGTTAAGGGCTTTAACTTAATCGCGATTTGAAATAAAGTAAGTGCAATATAAAGGAGCACTATTTTACTGACTTCTTCTTGTAAAGGAAACACAGTCACCTGAATGAAACCGTGCCCAGACATACCGAGTGCAGTGTCTGCAGGCCCTTTTGCTTAAAAAGAGCAACAGAGTGTAAACAAAAAGAGGTCCCTCATATCAGAAATTGCTTTCAAAAGAAAAGTGAAACAAGCTCCAAATTAATTTAAAAGCTGAAAATACTAATCAGAGACAGAAATAATGTACGCACGATTAAAAAAAAGTGTGTCCAAACACAAAAACATATCAGTAATAAATATTCATTTGGGGCCAATGAGGATTAAGCTCTATAATTAGGTGCAATTTATTTGCAAAGATGTGGTTTCTTAGGTGTTTTTTGGGGGAGATGTATCTGTAATTTGACTTAAATTATTTGGCCACAGCCTCTCAGTGTACTGTTTCCCAGGATGAGGGTTTATTCTAGAACATACATTCACAGCTGGTCTCTGGTGCACTCGTGATAGGACAGTTCTGTACAAATGTGCAGCACAGTTTGCATCTAGGCCTGGTCAGGAGTCTTCTGCTTCACTTTCTCCTCTGTGATTAAGATTAAGATGAGTGGGAAATGAACCTCATCTTTCAGTGTGATTAATGTCCACAAAGTGCAATTAAAGACTTTTAGTTAATTCCCCTGTCTCTGCTTCTCAGTAGCCATTTTTAATCATTTCCTGTGGTTTGCACTGTGCTAGCTGAATGTCTTCATTTTATGGACTACGGAAGCAGGAATTGTGTGTGAAGTAGCTGTGTAAGATGTTTTATTCATATGTGCTTACATTTGTGTTTCTGAAGTTCAACTTGCCTCTTTAGAAACGTATTAAACTCGAGTGTCGATATTTTTAGATCGCGCTACGAAAACACTGTTCTGGCTGGACTACATGACAAGACTGCCTTGTTTCTTTTGATTTGACTAGAAATATGACATTTGTCCTTCGGCCTAAGAAACAAATGACATTCCCTTTTGCTTTAGTTGCTACTTGTGCTGATAACATTCTAGAACTAATGTATTTGTATTTGTGTGAGTATTGTCATTTTGGAGCTGTGGCCATTGCGCATGAGCATATTACACATTCTGTAGATATAATATATACAGTGAAACTCTACAGCCTTTAGCATTTAAAACAGGCACTTATAACCAAATTCAAACCATCGTACAGAGTTGCCTCCTCCTCTCCACACTTGCTGAAGCCTGAAAGACAGAAACAAGCTGCACTTATATTTGATGTTGCACTGTGTTCATGTGCATACCCATACTCATGCATAACTGTTCCACCATCTGTTTTATTTTCCAAACCTCTTTAGTAAATGTAAGTGTCTCAGCACAGCAATAAGTGATTTAAAGTTAACTCTGAATTACCGACATTCATTGTATGACTTAATACAATTTACATTTTGGATACAGTATTGGGGTTGTTCACATTGAGCTTTTTTAAGGCCAGTAGAATCCTTGATCTATTAAATCTTATTATGTTGTGTTGTGTAAGTTCCCTCTCATCAACCTCTGCCCATAGAAACCTTGTTGTTGAAACAGACCTTGTTGATTGGTCATGTTCGTGACAGTGTCATTCCTCTTTTTCCGACAGACAACCTGATGGCTATCATGACATGAAGAAAGTGTCAGAAAGACACCAACAGTACAGCAACATCCACCGTCTCACAAAAGGTAAGCAATAAAACACTGAAAGCTATGAGCTGCAATGGGAGTCGACAAGCAGCGGCTCATCCGATCAACCTCAACCTCCATGGGCATGCCGTTTTGCTGCGATCGCAAGGAAATGCAGTGTTAGAGTTTCGCTGACATTGCTTCACATTACATGAATTGTGTCACGGCGACTGTGTGTCAACATCAAGTTAGTCAACATCTCGCTTGTCAACCATGCCCACCTCCACAATATTAAAAGCAGGACAATGGAACTGTTCAAGATTGTATGCTGAGACGGTTCCACTTTTCCGTCTGTACATTTTAAGTGGACTTTGTTGGAAATTTTATTTTCTGCCCTCAGCTCTTATGAAAGCCTGTTACTTGCAGTTTTGGCAAAACTATTTGAAAAGTGCAGTGGGCTTTAAGATGCCAGTTAGTTTGTATAATAAATGAAGCTTCCCTGCAGAGGAATGTACTAAGCTGAACTACACCAATATGGCAAAAGTAAAATCCTTCATTTTAAAATTCTGTTTTTCATATTGAATCAATTTTGTGCCAAGGCAACACTATATTTTTGATCAATATGCCTGTCAAACAGATAAGCAGGTCATTTTTGCTTTCTCTGTAGCAAAACCACCGTGGCAACAACAACATACAGTGTGAATATTCGTGTGTGTGTTAGGGGTAGGTCAAAATATCGATTTGGTGATATATATTGTTGTCCTTCCTCTTGCAATACGATAATCTAAACGCCACGGCAAATATCTATATTATAATTAGCAAATGAAGGCGCTCTAAAGTAAACACTCCCTGCCAGTTTTATATTCGCCAGGCGTCAATACTTCATGGCTCCTCACGGCGGCGCTGCTCGAAGGGATAATGGCCGAGAAAGCTACATTAAGAGATGCCCCATCCACGTTCAATACATAGACTTTATGCACTTTGCTCTCTATGTTGTGAATACATGGAGAAATCTATGCACGTGTGTGTGTGTGCGCATGTGTTACTAGTTGTCCTTGCCGTCTTTCCCATCAACTTAACTCAAATTCATGTGGCTATATTTTCTTTCCCCCCTGTCATAGCTCAAAGATTGGACCTCGCTGCCATACTGTACATTTATGCATGTTTGTGTGTCATCACATAAGACCCTTTGTTTTATTTCAACAGCCTGGTGCTGCCTTAATATGCTGGTTAGATCCAGACGTTGTGCAGCCGTGGAGCTTTGGTATTGAGTTCCCATGGATTTGACAGATAGGGAGTCAGTCTCAGCTGTCAGTCATGATGTTTCTCTCTGTTTTTTATTTCATCAAATAGCCAATCGAAACATAATCCTTCAGAGAACCCGAAACGTGACCATACATCAATGTGACAAAATAGCAAGCCATGTGTGGAGGAGGCGTGGTTTATGACCTCTAAATACAGACAGCCACCTGGCAGCAATCAAGATGGATTGGCTTCACTTTTGGGGAGCTGTCACGTTGTCCTTTATATGCAGTCAGTCTGAAATAAAGCTGCAGTGCATAACTTTTGATGATTTTATGTTGTTATTGCCAATATTATTCTGCATCTGTTTATCAGCAGACCTGACTGAGGGAGTGTTTGTATGTATGCAGCAGCAGCACTGGAGTGGGTGTGTATCCTGTCCAACTGCTGAACGGCCGTGTATTTGGGGCAGTGTGTGACAAGCATTTGCTATTTTCACAAATAGTTTGATTAGTTGAAGCATTTTTGATTCATTTTCATTTTCTCCCAGAAAATCAAGGTTGTCCGCAACCGTGCTTCAGTCTCTTTGAAATGTACTGACAAACCAATCTCATCAGGGAAGTGTTCATCATGAGGACAACACGTTGCATCCCTGCCTTGACGCGTCGTTCTCCAGGGATGACTGATTCCCTTGTTTATTCCTCCTTTCAAATCGCTGACATCACCATTATGTCGAAATCAGTCTGATTCCACATTCTTTTGTCATCTGACAGAAAAAGTAAGCGTTGTGTAAGCTGTGCGTGCAGGTCTTCCAGACAGTTAGCTCATTAAAATGAAATGGGGCAGATAATAGCTTTTAAAAACATTTCAGGCATTTAATGAGCTTATTATTTACTATGTAAAGAAACTTGTCGCCACCACCCACACCTCCAACCACCAGCGAGAGCTGCCACCTACTGTAATTCCGTCCTGCTGCGCTGAGACTTGGAGTCCATAAATTTCATTGACGAAAGAAATATTATCTCAACTAATGAAATAGTGCTTAGCCCACACTAACATTCAAAGGTTCCCCTCAGGGGAGATTGTCTCAAGCCATTCTTGGAAAATGGTAATTAAAAGACAAACTACAGCTCAAATAAAATTATCATTTACAAAGGCGATGTCCTCTGCGGAAGGCAAATTTAATTAAATAAAAGTTAGTAATTCTAGTTTTATGATGTGTCAGTCTTTTCATGTGGCATTGATGTTTTTTTTTTCCCCATTAAGAGTTTGAAATGATGTTCCAGCGTCAGAGTTAAAAATGGGGCCACTCATGCATTGGCTTATTGGTTCCAAAGGCTATCTGTTGCCCTTCAGTGCTGAGGCAGTCCTCATTTACATTCACATGCTGAGAGGATGTCAATGATGTTGGCTTAATGAGTTGTGCCAGTGTGCTGCATCACTATAACAATAAATTAACCCCTTTGTTTTCCTTTTCTTTGGTAGGTGTTTTTTTTTTTTACCCCCACCACTATGTGCTTGGTAATCTCATTGACTTTGTGTGTGTGTGAGCTAACCTCATCTCTGAATAAAGTGACAATAGGAAGTGGTCAAACACTCTTCTGCAGCTTTAATGGCCGAGACCCCCTGCTTCCCTCCCCTCACACTTCTGTCCTTAGAAAAGATAACCGGAGGAGGATAATGTATGTCCGCTCTAATGAAAAGGTTCTGGTCACTCTGAATGCAGCTGGTTAAACCTCTGCTACTTCTCTTTTTTTTTGTGATTTATGAAGAGAAAAGTGCCAATTAGCACAGAACAAAGCGGCAACATTATAGATGGCAGGAGCAAAGGTCGCAACAGTGAACTTGACTGGTGATGGCTCCATCGATCAAGAAAGGGTTTTAGTCTTGGAATGAATTATGCCATCGCTGTGTTTGCCACCCGAGCATAGAGGAATTGGGTCAACTGGATGACAGTGTGTGTGTGTGTGTGTGCCTCCTCAGAGATGGCGCCTGATGCTCTTGATAGGTCGAAGCAGTTCACTGTCATTGTCGTGTGCCATCTTGGTCTTGCTTTGACTTTTAAATGACAAGGGAGCCAGAGAATCAAAGGTAATGCGCAATCAATCTGTCGCTCCCCCCCCCCGTGACAGCTTGAAGAGAGTAGTGGCTGGAGAAACAAAGGGCTATACATAGGATTTATATAAGCTGCTTTACCTGCACAGTGTCGCCTGTGGGGAAAAAAATAAAAAATTCAGGAATGTGAGTGTTCAGGAGTGCCAAGCAAAATAACCTGACCTTGTCACTCTAAGCGCAAGCCATCAATCAAGTCTGGAGTTTCCCTATGACAGCTGAACCACAGATTAAAAATCTACCATGTTTCTCTCTCGCTCACTCACTCTCTCTTCCAACACCTACTCTCTACATTGGTCTCCTCTCAGTTCCCTCCCAACGACAAAACACCCACACCTGCTCATTTACATTTATCATCTAGTACTTATTTCAGATCTTTTTTTTTTTTTTTCCCACTGTCACGTACAAAAAAAATAATGTCTGCTTTGGAGCAATTAATGCTGACATGTTGTGCCCCTTCTTTCCTATGCACAGTGTGTATGAATACCTAAAGGTCAGTGGATGCGTTTATGTTCCTGTTCCTCCATTACTCATCCTAAGTGTGTTGTTTGACACTTGTGTCCCTCCTGGTGTCCCCCCCCCCATGGGACTCATTTTTCTCTCCAAAG
This sequence comes from Solea senegalensis, assembly GCF_019176455.1. NCBI lineage: Eukaryota > Metazoa > Chordata > Actinopteri > Pleuronectiformes > Soleidae > Solea > Solea senegalensis. The sequence continues at coordinate 19,260,892 of NC_058034.1, forward strand.
AGATGCATGGAAGCAAACCTGCAGCGGGGCAGAACTTTCACTGCAGAGCCCCCATTACAAGAAGTTTGCTGTGTTCGCGTTTGTGTGTATTGATGCCATTCGTCACAGAGAGTAGGTCCTTTTGAGGGCACATGGCAGGTGGTGTTGATCACGTTGGCGTTTAAGCTCTGGGTGTGTTATTTTCTGTCTGGTTCGCAAGTGGGTGGCAAGTGACACACACAGAGAACAGATGTTTTTAAAGGAAAAAGAAAGACAAATTAAAGCTCCGGCGTGTAAAATTTAACTGAGGTGATTGTCATTTGGCAGAAATTGAAGATAACATTATTATACTTGATCATTTATAGAGAATGTGTAAACTCGCTTAAAAACTGTATTCCAATGAGGACAATTAATGTATATGAATTGTGGTTTTTCATTGGCCCAAATGATCCAAACATCCAAATGTGTATATATATATATATATAATTATAATTTATCTTTATTAATCCCCCTTATGTATATGTATATGTATATGTATATATACATGTATATATGTATATGTATATATATATATATATATATACATATATATATATATATATATATATATAGAGAGAGAGAGAGAGAGAGAGACACAGATATATATCTATATAGATATATATATGTATGTATATATATGTATGTATATATATGTATATATATATATATATATATGGAGACACATATATATGTGTATCCAGAGCCGCGTCAGTTCTATGGTAGCCACCACATTTTTATAATCGCCCAAAATGGACAAACTATACATCTTTTGAGTTTTGATGCTAACTGAATGCGACATAGGTTCTCCATCACCCTTGGAAGGGAATGGTGGGGTGAGGGATTTTCAGCTGCAACACGCAACTTCATCTATTCAGGTTAGGGGTATCTTTAATTTGTCATGACATTGTCAACTCATCTGATTAAGAGACAAACATAAGACGGAACTCATCTATTTAAAAGAAAACAATGTTGTCTCTGAAGAATTAAAACATATGCACATACGCTTTTCCATGACACAGCTTTCTTCTTCTCGGCTCGACTTGAGTCAACTCTCCTCGGGCACGTCGCTTTTCTCCTCCATGTGGGTGTGGTCGTCCTAGCATGGCTGAGCGAAACTGCCGTGCGGTTGTTGTATACGGAACAGAAACCGGCTCTCTGTCCAGCTCTCTCTGGATCCTCCGGTCAACCACCAAACACGGGGATGCCTGCACCCTGTCGACAGACCACATTGCTCTCATGAGTCCTCCAGTGACGACACTCCTTTGACCAGTCGGTGACCGGCAGTCTGTTGACGTCACATTGAGTCGAGTAGTGCTGGAACTGTGTAATGGAAAAGCGCCATTATAAAAATAGGCTTCAATTGAGTATTTCATGTTGACTATTTCCAGCAATAATTGTGTTATTGATGTTAAAAGAGTGTGTTGACTTACTTGGCGACACTGTCCTCTCATGTCCTCTACTCTTCTGAAAGAAAATGGAGATTTTGTGGAACTTACGACTCTTCCAGATACTGAACACATTTGTGTCCAGTAAAGTCTTAGATTTAGACTTGCTTTCATTGTCATTGCACAGAAAACACAGCAGTGAAACTGGCAACGAAATTGTGTTGCTTGGCAACCGTAAAAACCAACAACACAGCATTGAATTGTGAGGTAGTTACTGTAAACTATGAAGGAGTAAGTCCATCCCAACACTGTTGCAGAAGTTCTCAGGTGTTGCATTTTTAGGTTGGTTTGCTTTCACCTTTTGTCCACTTCATCTCAAACCTGCTCCATCGGGTTTGTGTGTCTGCTGTTCTTCCATTGTGTGAAAGCACTGTCCCGTTCTTTTATTTCTTCTAATGTTTTGGATCATTATCTTGCTGGAACATGAACCCTTTTTTCCATCTCCATTCAGATAGCACTTTTTACTTCTTGCAGTCCAGTATTTTCCATGTAATGCTTCAGGCGATGCTGTTATAAGTTGTTATTATGTTTTAATTTGGATGAGATCTGCAAGTAGAATGCTGCAAATAGCCATGTCTTACTTCATTTCTTCTTTTTTTTTTAATTTATCTTGGGAAAAATGAATTCAGTTTTGTTATCCAGATACATAGGCAGGCACGTGCACGCTCATTTTGATGTTTCTGTAGTTTTCTGCGGAATGCAATTAAATTCTGTCTTAAGTATTTTACTTTATCACACAGTTAATCACATATACCAGTGGCTGCAGCTCCTTATTAGTTTCAAATTTTATAGTCAGAATTTTAAACACACGTCATTTTACTTCCACCCAGTACTGCTTATATCAGAGCAAGTATAAAAGCAGTTCAGAGCAGAAGTACCTTGTACATCCATTTCAATTCTGAGCATCTGAACAAATCCTCAGCTTTTATGTTGGCTACTAAACACGGCACTAAAGCACCAGAATAGTTTAGTATAGCCGGATGAATTTTCATGATGTGGTACAGTGACCTCACTCAGTGATTCGTGACGAAGGCCACGCTTTAGACCGAACACGGGGGGTCACATCTGGTTTTGTATGTGTGTGCCCTGGAATATAATTACCAAATAATTTCCTGAACATATTTTTTTGACCTCTTCCTCCTATATTTCACATTCTATAGATTATGTTAAAAAAGAAACGCATGCACAAGACTGGTTGGTTTCCTTTTAAATGTAACCCAAAGACTGCAAGGTTGTTTGAAATTTTGAAGAATGCCACAATCACCACTGAACAAAAGACAGCTTTCGTTTCCACACACAGTCACGTGATTTTGTGTTTCCTTTAAGCGTTGGTCGTAAATGCAAATAAAAATCAGGCAGATGGAAACCCACCTACTGTGCACAGATATGTTATGCATATATTTGCCTATAAAACAAAAAGATGCTTCTGAAAAAAGGCCTACTTCAAATATACCTTATGGTATTACAACATATGTCATGTCTTATATTTATTAATCCAGCTCCTGCAAGCTGCCTCCCTCAGCATTCTTTCCATTTAAATTAATGTTAGCTTCTTTTACACAGCTGTATAAGATGTGTGTGAGTTCTATTGCTTGACAGACTCGATCATGTGAGATGAAGCAATATCGTGCCGTATAATAAAAGCTGTGGTTTGCGCAGCGTTATACGGCGATTGTTCACAGGTAATTCCATTAAAGCCGACGGAGACAACTTTTTGGATTAAAGTTGTCATTATATGACGTTAAAACAGATTGCACAGTATAACGGTGATAGAAAAAATGACACCATCCACATCTATATTGCTCTGTATATGTTGCAGCCACTGGGACGCTTTTTGTGCAGAAAGATGCGACTCTATTTTGAGGCGACTGGATGTTTCTCCTGCTGCTTATTTCTTTGTTATAATGTCATGTATAATGTCATCTGTGCAATATCCAACATCGGATATCCATTCATGTAAAGACTTGAAAAAAGGTATTCAGGGGAAGTAGTTTGACTGAATAAACAAATAATAATAACAATAATAAGTAAAACTAAAACGAGATGAATTTGGACATGATTCAAATTACCAATTTCAAAGAGCCCCTTAAAACCAGTAGAACTACTTCAAGAAATATAATATTAAGCTATAAAACAATATAAAACAATCCCTCCATAGATAAGCACACCAAACCTATCCAGACCATATCCAATCGGTTTGATTATATATGATAATAAAAACCCTGATTGAATAGGAAATTAAGCGTTTGGCATCCAAACATACATTAAAAATTGAACACTAACAGAGATGCGTTGTACGTTGCTTTGTATTCGTCGAACACAAGGGTTGCTGTGAGCACAACATGCTCTGCAGCACTGAGTGTGAGAATCATGGCATGGTAATTCCTCTTCATTTGCACTACATAAATTGCATTTTCACTGTGACAGCAGAGCTTGCCCTGCACGGCGGCCCATAGCCAGTCTAACAATTAATTAAATATCTGAGAATGCAGTTCATTTGGCTGGCTGTGAGGGAATTGAAATCCTAATGAAATGGCTCCTCAAAAAACACTCTCTGCATTATGCCACGCTAAATTTGTGTGTTCACGCTGCTTTTTCCCCCCCCACATTTGTAATGGGCTTACCTGATGCACTAGGTGATGATAATTTGGGCAGAATATGATGTACAGTTGTAATTACGCAGCCTAAGAGATGTCTCTTTATTGCAATTAGCCAACAATGATGACAAACAAGAGCTATTCATTTACAAGAGCTGCATGCATAATGATAAATGTTGCCAGCCTGAGTAGCAACTATGCAAATAGGCAATTGTAAAAGGATTACATGAATCCATCATTCCATACCCCAGAAACCCTTGCGTTGTCAACACAATAGATACCAAGTAGTAGTAGTAAACGACAAGAGGTAATGGTTTCCTTGTGTGTGACACTACACGAGTGGAATCAGCAAAGGTCAACCACATAGTGAAGCTTCTGAAGTCAGAGCCATGAGGTGACAGAAGGTCAACCCAACATTAAACCCTCCCTGGAACAGAGCAGGAAAGTTACTTTGGTCTAGAACAGCCAGAACAGATATTCTGTATTTGGAATATGTTTTAGGCCCAGTTTGAAAAATAATAGTAAAAGAAACTCCAAATTGTTTAGGTGTGATGTGCGTTATCCTCTAAATGTAAACATGAGGACCCAAGCGGTAGAGCAAGATATCCTGTGTTTCCATTATGGTGTGGTTCAGATTGGTATAGTAGGATATGTTTTGGAATGGTGAAGCTCTCCAAGGTCAGTCTTGCATTTCAACTGAGAACCGTACGTTTACTTGGTACGCGGGGTGTGGGCTGTGCTCGGTTTGTGGCTATCTGTCTCAAGAAGGCGTCAAATTTGTATGAGAAGAGACTGCGGGTGTTGAAGAATCACCTGTCGGCTTTTTTCTGTCGCCCAAATGGCTGACTGCCGTGGATGGAGCCGGTCTAGCTCCACATGGACCATACTGTACCATTTTACTGTGGTACCCCAAGAGAATGGTACCAAAAATGGAACAGTTGGGGCCAGTTATTTTGATACTACAGTACTGCTAATGGGAAAAACTCTGTACCATACCAAACTGAACCATTCCTCTCGGTAGAAACACGACTATAGATGCAGATGATCTGCTGTGGCAACCCCTAAAGTAGAAGTCGACAGAAGAATATCCTTTTAAAGGGAAACACCATTTACAAACTTAAAATTTGTTTCTATTGAACAATAATATTGTTATTTGGGTCAGTATAATAGTGTCATGACATTTCCATATTGTCCCAAGCTCTGCGATGTAGGATCAAGTGTAAACTGAAGTGTTGTAGCAATCGCTCCATCTCGAGTGTTCCAGGCACTTGACATTTGTGCTTTCTTTCACCTTCGTGTTTAAATATCACTGCATTAACCTTTTTATTGAGATAAACAGTGGAACAAATGCTAGCAGGCCTCCCGGGATTCCTGTTGTGAACACTTAGCTGCCGCGTGAGAGCTGCTGCAGCCATTAACTTCCCAGTCAGATCTATCTTTGGCCATCAAGGGACCAGCAGACACTTGCTGTCAGAGGTCAGCGGAAAATTGATTCATTGTAATTGCATACAGTGCGAATTTAACAACTTTTTAAGGCAAACTTGGCCATCACTGTGCCATGTGTAAATGACCTATGTTAATTGTCAGGTGAGACAGGTGTCTTTATGGAGGAGCTTGCCTTTTATTAAAAGGCTGTGAAATGAAGGTGCCAACTGAGCTTGAGTGTGAACAACGCTGCATAGTTTTCTTCATTTTGCACGCTTGTACTTGCAATAAAAAGATGGTGACGTGGTTAATTGTCATATGTTGACCTTTGAAACACAAGGGTCATCCCAGCTCACGCTGTACTTTAAATAGCAGATTGTTTGGTGTTAGCATAGTTACATGAAGACTCTCACATATCACAAATTACACTACTACTGCTATGAACATTGTGTCGACTGGCCATGACTTTGCCCTAAAGAATGGGAACTCATGTTTTGAAGCCTCAACTGCAATTTGGTCAATGTTGACAACATAAGTTCAGAGGGTTAGGGTTCCTTTTGGACTGTACCACCTATTAGTCACACTGGCACAATTTACATAAATGACATTATGGTCTATTGAAGAAGATCTGAAATTGTTGGTTTAAACCTGACATTGCAATTCGAGTGAGAAGTAGGCTTACCTTCAAATTGACTTCTTTTTGTAACCCATGGTGGCTGTTCAGTATATATTTTTTTACTTCTCACAATAGTGTCCTCATGGGATCAGCAAGACGACATCCACTTTTGAGTCTCACCCATGGTTAGAAAAAAAAAAAAAGAATTCCAAAAAGTTTTCAACTGATGCATTTCCAGTGCTACTTTGTTGCGTTTGGTAGCAAGCTGATTGCTTTGGGCCTCCATGGGGTTTTCAATCATTGTCATTGCAGACTCCTGTACATGGCTCTTGTTACTGTGCAATCATAAGCATTTCTTGGGGGGCCTCCCTGTCAGCTTCGAGCTCCTACAAAATAAAAAATACACGCCCGTATTTTTCCACTTCTCTTCCCCTGAAAAGAAAATGATCATACTGTGACACACTGATTACAATATTTACCTGCGTCATGCCAATAATTTTAAAAATAAACGCTGCCTACTGCAAACGGCAGCTCTGTGCTGTGAGTTCACATCAGCTGGGTTGGGTACACACAGTAAAAATAGCTGAGCGACATTCAATTTGATCAATTTTCATTGTGCTCCTAAATTGTTTGATGTTCAGGAGCACATGTGCTCCTTGGGGAAAAAAGTCAGTGCCAAGCCCTGGCATGCCAATCACTCTCTCTCTCTTTTTGTGTGCGCCCCTCATGTGTGGAGGATAAAGCGGTAGAAAATGGATGGATGGATGGATAGAGTGTGCGAGTGAGGAGTTTCTTTGTGTGTGTTTTATCATTTGCAGTGTTATTTAATGCATTTTTTTGTATTACAATTTATCATACTGTCTGAGCCACCAATCCGTGTAATGTGACACTGAGACAAGGTTGACTTTGTTCATGACAAGGAAAGACTTTAGCATTTACGCAGTGTCCTAGATTTGCTGGAGGTCGTCTTTGGAGGTGTCTGGGAAAATGTCATCAGTCATTAGGACACAGTCCATGAAACACAATGCTCAATTTCAGCTGGAGTGTTTCCTTCGGGGAATCACAAGGATCGTTCAAGTTGACTGGACGCTGCAGACATCACTAAATTGTTAGTTCAGAGAAATGAATCTGTGCCACTGCTGCCAAAAAAGGAACTGCTGAATGCTGTGAGTGACCAAACCCACAGTTGCATGTTAAAGTCATGGACCGTTAACTAGCAAAAACATAGTGCAGTTATCTTCCAGTGATTTTTTTTATAGTATATAAGTATATACTGCATAGAAAGGTGCTTATGGATAGATGTGGAGCTGAGAGGCTTAATCAGCGTTGTGTGAACTCATTTGACAATAGTTTGAATATAGCAGACATTAGTTTGTATACAAGAACTTTGCTTTACCTGTAGCTATACATTTGGAGAATATTCCTTCAGTGGTACAATATTGTGCTTTGAGATGCCAGAAATATACCCTTTATACTTTATACCTTATTCACCCCAAGGGTATATGCCCACACATTCCTTTTAAAATCTAGATTAGAAAAATGTTCCTTAAATAAGTCATTTCCATTACCATGTTTATGTTTGCAATTTTAATGAATTAATTTGCTTTTTTTTCATTCAAGTGATCAGTCAAAATGTAATTAATTAATGTGTGGACAATTATTGTTCATTTTTGTCTCTTTAAAAAAAAAAGAGAAAAGAATAGAATCATACCCTTTCAGTGGGTATTTTGTCTTCCATAGTATTGTAAAGATACAGGGCACTAAATTGTACATCAATGGTATATTTTGATGAGGTACAAAAATGGACTTTTACCTACCGGTACAAAAGGGTACGCCCTCAGCTACAAACGCGTTAGATACTTCTGTTTTGGAATTTATGTCCCGTTTACGTCCCGTTGGTCATTTTAAAAGTTATGAAAACCATTTGGGAGGTGACACAACAGGCTTTTGCAGTATAGAAGACATACCTTACAGTCAGAATCGAAAAACTCCATCAAAACAACAGTGTATTTCAGACTCCTTAATAACTGAGAACAATGTTCCTTCTCACGACACCATTTTTTTTTTCTATAACATCATTAGGGCTCTTGTTACCAGAACACAATTTTTCCTCCTAGTTGTAAGAAAGCTTGCCCATGTTACTGATCTCCAGGGTCCTAGTGTTATATTAGTGCCATCTCGGCATTTGGAGCTCCACTGCCTGCCAAGGTCACTTGGCCTGAAGTGCAGTTGATGGCTCCCAGTCAGCCGGACCAGATGGTTCCCTCTGTGTATGTCACCTTCTGCTGATACCACTCTGAAGGTGAGGACATCACGAGTGACATTCGGCAGCCAAGTATCCTGAGCTTCAGTTGTCAGTCGTAAATCCGAGCGAGCCAACTGTGAGTAATGGGAAATGAAAAAAGGAGACATGTTTCCCCTTTTGCCACTAAGCTCCTTTAAAAAGTCTCTCGATGCCTGATTGATGCTTCACTGAATGAGCATTTAAAGGAATTGGTGACATCATTTTCACTTCTCGCTCCTTGAAGTTAAGGGCTAATTGTGCCACTTCAGATTTTTGCTGCCATAACAATTGATTTTAGTGGTCCAGAGTGGTCCAGCAAGTCATTTTCAGTCTGAGTGTTTTTCAATAATTATCAACTTCTTCTCCAAAACATGCATTCATTCGTTTTACTGTTAATGTCTTAGCTTATTCTTTGTGTCAACACGAATATTCATGCATTAAGCCTTTTTTTTTTGCACCTTTTTTTCACCACATATTTCTTTATGCCACATATTACTCATAATGGAGGAGTCTTGTAACGACGTGAGAGCAGCACTTTGTGCTAAATGTAACTTTCTACAGTTGTCATTAAATGCAGCACAAAGGCGTGTCACAAGTCCTTTAACAATATGTTCAGCTGTGTCTTTGACATCTCTGCATCTCAGCTGACGATGTGTGTAGCGCTCCAGCCCCAGATTTACAGCTGCTGTGCATATGGGAAATCTTTTATTCAATTAAAATGAACAAATGGGACAGTTTTTTTTTTTGTTTTTTTTAAATCAACAACTCTCCAAAGAAAAAAAATAATCATTTCAAGATGTAGCTCATCCATGAATTAGTACTTATTTCTGTTACTGTTACAGTTACTGTTAACATCTAAAGGACAATTTTAATTTAACTGTGTAGCAGCAGATGTGAGCTGCATTCACTGTGCAGGGGAAGGTGACTGAAGAAGAAGAGGGGGGAGCAGTTATAGGACACTTGGAATCAAACTCCAGTTTTACTGTTTAATTCAATTAGTAAAAAAAAAAAAAAGTACAAAAAACAGAAACAAGCTGAGCAAATGAGAGCAGGAGCTGTGCTTGCAGCCTCTGCTAAACAATTAATTGGTTCCAAATTGAAGTTGCTGTTTGAAATAAGGCAATTAGTAAATTGCAAAGGCTGCAATTTAGAATAAATGTTAGGCAGCACAGGGTTTATATTTCACTGCCATTGGTGCTAATGCTAAGGGCAGCAATAAACAGGAAGTTAGCCAAAAGACAACACCAGAGACAGCAGTGTTAAGGTCCCTGAGAAGTATACTCAGCATTTTTTGTCTGAATACATTGTTCACATTTGAAAGTGACTGCTGAAAATGAGGGCTGCGCGTTAATCACGATTAAACAATGGGCCGCCTTAATGCGATATTTTTTCTATCGCATTAATTGCATGTGTAGCGTCTTGCAAACCATTTTCATGCATGAGTGTTTTGGAGCTGCTTGCACAGAGAGACAAAAATGGAGCGTGTTTTATCACTTTTCATCACACGCATGTTTATCCTCTTAATGTCTGAATATATTTCCAATTATATTTAAAAAAAAAAAAACATTTATGTGTGTTTTTGCTGTCTAGCTGATGCTAAAGTTGTTCATTTTAATATTGCACATACAATAGATAGTATATAATTTATATACTTTTATAATTTAGGAAACCCCTCCCTGGGGTTCTAGGGAACTGTCCTCTTCCATGCCCAAGCAAGGGGCTCCTCTGCCGCACACAAGTGCCCCATGCAACCCCCCCTCCCTGGAGCTCCACCATGCTTCAGGGAGCACTGTCCTCTTCCCCAATCGAGCCATGGGCTTCTCTGCATGTGCCCTGTGAACCCTAACACTAACCCTTCAGTTGTCTGCATGTTATTCATCTGCTCAGCCAGAGCACAGAAGACAACTCAAGTGGAACTCCTGCAAAAGTGCAATATCATTTCTGAAGTAGACACTGTGTTATCTCAGGGTTACAGCTTATGGTACAACCCATTAGCAATCGATATCTTGCGGCCTGCCAAAAACAAACACTTTTAATTTAAAATTATGTGAAACACCAGCCCAAATGTTGTTATTGCTATATAATGAAGGAGTACTGTGATGTCATTTTGAGCTCATATTGGCCATCCCAGCTGAACAGTTGGTTTTCCCACACGGATGAACTTTCTTCACCTGATCGGCCACCTTCTGACAAGCCTTGAAGCTCATGTGGCTACCAGGTCATTTGAGTTTTGACCCCTGATTTAAAGACACATATATAGAAATTATTCTAGTCTTGTTTAGATGTTTTTGTCGGAGAAATGTTTCACATTAGATCTTTAAGACACTCATTGGCATGTGATTTTGATGATTTGTTTTTAATGTGACATTGTGTGTTTAAACTGAAATACCACACAATCACAGTGACAGTTTGAGCAGTATTTTTTTCATCCTGTATGCATTTTATTTATTTTTTTTTACCCTCTGGAAAATGACCTGTCGTGTTGACACCACACATCACTTTTACACTTGAGTGGATGCATAGGAGATGCACACTATAGAGTTAAATGTGCAGAAAATTAAGCAGCTTTAATTGAATCTGAATAAAGCAGGACATGGTAATGGGCTGTGTGAGAGAAACACATCTTGAGGTGTCTACTTAGGTCTCACTTCATTATGCCTTGATCTCTGACAGCTAAAGTATATGCTAACCCCGCAGTGCACTCTGTTTAAATGACTATTTTCTCCACATCTACTTCTCTGCTGCTTTAGTCGAGGAAAGAAGAGATGAGATGTGCTTCTGAAAGTCCTGTAATTAGTGCAATCAGCCCATTACACATTACTCTTTCCTTTTGTCCACCATATAAAAAGGCTTAAGGATGGCTAATTGTTGAAGACGGCTTGCCCGAGTGGTGCAGATTTTGTAAGAAAAGTGTCTTTCAACACGGAGAGATATGAAGAGGTTTCTGTATTGCTGTATTTAATATAATTGTCTGATACCATTGAAACTACTCAGTTTTTTGGAGAAAGGCTACGGAAAGAAAACCTGGCTGAGCACAGCTTGCAGTCACTGTTCTGCTCTGTGAGGAAAGACGCCTGCAGCCCAAGATAAAATGACAGGAGGTGACAAATTCATAACAGCTTTGTGTTCCTACAATTCAGTTGCGATTGTGCGGTTGGCCAGGAATAAGGTGACACCCAACTGACAGGGATTTCATCTGGCTGAACTTGCCACACAGTAGCTGCAAAAAAAGACAATTTCCAACAAGATGCATCACGGAAAGTCAAACAGACTTTGCCTCGTGATGCAACACATGATATGTCACACAGTACAGCAGAAACATTAGGAGGGTAATTCAGTGAAGAGAGCGGTACAAAATATGTGACAACCTCAATGTCTCAGTAGTCAAAGCACTACAGCTGCAGACTTGAATAAAGAAAGACAAAAAACCTTTTTGGTTCACCAAAACACAGTGATGTATTCAACAGCCGACATCACAAGCTTGACCATTTAACACCAAATGAACACATTTTGTGTTGAAACATACAGCCAATGAAGTGTGTGTGTTGAGTTCCTGTTTTGTCATCCACTATAGGGCTGGGTGATGTGGCTGAAAAACATATCACGAAATAACTAGAGCTGCAACTAACGATTATTCTCATAATCGATTTATCTGTGGATTATTTTCTCGATTCATCGTTTGGTCCATAAAATGTCAGAACACCTTAAAAAATGTTGATCGGTGTTCGTCAAACCTGGAAACGATGATGTTCTCAAATGTCTTCTTTTGCCCACAAACCAAAATGATTAACTTTTAAAGATTTGATGGAAACCAAACTTCTCAACTATGCTGACAGGAAGCATAGTTGACTCAGTGATTGGCTGTTTGACTGCCACTCCAGAGGCTCTGACCACTCTACAGGTTGCAAGCATGGTAGCAACTTGGTTATGAGGGAGGGACTGAGTTTGTCCATGCAACCAAACCTGCTTCGTCTATTTTTCTAGCGCTTTTTTGTGTTTTTTTTTTTACTTTATCGAATGTGCTATCAAACGTTTTTTTCTATTGATAACGTGGAAGTGTCAGGTTGGTGTATTAGAGGAAAGGCCATGTCCTGTCGTTACAGTGCATAAAAAATTTGGGAATCGGTATGGTTGCCCCCTAATGGCCAGTCAAGAGAACACAGATTTCTGACACTGTTCTCTGTTCATGTCACTCTTCAATCACACAGACTATGACAGTTGAGATGCACCACCAGTTTATGTCAGATACAGTATATCAGTTGCATTTGTGCAAACCTACCAACCACATGTCTACAGAGAAAAGGAAAATTACAACATATTCCATCAGATTAATGCAGATGTAGATAGAAAATATTCTCTCTCAAACAATCACCATTATTATTATTAATACAGGAATCTACCACAGTTTAAGAACCATGGAAATAAGCCAATGGATAAAGCTGAAATTGGTTTATTTCACTGAAATGCAACATTATAAATCAAACGATGGATTCAATTACTGTACATCAGATTAAATTAAAGGGTTTATGTTGAAATGAGCATTGCTGGTGACCAGATAGTATACTTTGAAGAAGGGAATATTGTTCCTCTCAGCAAAGAACCTCAACTATTCTGTATTGATTCAGTCCTTGTGTGTAATACTCTGAGGTTCCATCCCTTACAATGTGAGGATCATGAACTTGGATTGTGTTCAGAATCTTGAGCCACACTCATTCCCCCGGCTGCCTCTCGGACTCGCCAGCATTGCTTTTATGGTGAGCCCTCTTTTTCTTTTAAGCCCCTCCTCATCAGTCACTGTACCTGGCAGCATCACTTTTGATGAGACCAAAAGAAAGGACCATCTCCACCTACCAGCAATAGTGCTGCTTCCTAGAATTTGTGCTTTGATGATTTGAAAGAAAAATATATAAATGACACACACACAGGGAGAGAGGGAAAGGAATATAAAAACCCTCCTACCTTTGGTCCCTCAATCCCCCAACTCCCACCCTCCAGCTGCCTCCTACCCTAAGCTGCTCCCACCCTCATGCAAATGCATGTTCGTGCTGGTGTGTAACCTCAGAATGATTCATCACAGAGGTGGTTTGAGAGGTAGGAGGTGTTGGTGGGGGGGAACACTAAGCATTCATCTTAGGCAACAAATGAGAATAACCTTTTCTTTTTTCTTCTACCACATGCTCTGGTGTAAGTGAGAGACGCTGCCGCACACAGCCGCGAGTGAACGCGCCTTTTCGTCCTGCGACTCTTGTGTGCAAGCGCAGGAGGCGTCAGAAGACGTCACGCGGTCCTCAGCGGTGGCTCCATGTCATGAATGTGGATGCGGTGGGCAAAATCAGCGTCCTCTGATTTTATTCAGTTACGTCACAGATTAAACCCTGTTACTACTCACTCACAAATGTAGATTATTGTTTTAATTACAATTTATTAAGTTCTGCAGTGTTGCCAGATGAGGTTAACCTATTTGTTTAATTGATTCACTTTTAATTCGCTGTATCTCAGATCGAGTGTGTTCTTTGCTAATTGCATCATTTAAGCAACACATATTGGATTTTTAAATGAATTGCCAATGACAAAATTTGTAATATTCATCACATGGAGTTCTTATAGTAACTTCTGAGTTTGAACTATTTTTATAATCCGAAATATTTCAAAAAGACAAATAATTTACCGGAGCAACTGCCCAACTAAGTTTGGTGTTGTTTGTTCTCCTCGTCTGCTTTAAATGCACTGAATGATTCAGTCCGTCTTTGCAATACCGTAGACGAAGACCAATTGTGTGACTTCATTTGTTCGCCCAGGAAGACCAGTGACTTGCATCAGGCTCTATCAGGCTTCTTGATCTCAGGCTGCTTCAAGCTCACTCGTTTGTTGTTCCTTTTCATCCACTCTCCTTTCTTTCCCCCGTCACTACATCTGAGGGACAGCCAATTTTTTGCTTCTTCTTCTTCTTCTCCCCTCAACTGTCGATGTGACATGTCCTTACAAAATCAGAGTTTCTTGTGGGGGGGTTCATGCTGGATGAGTCACCTGTCTTCTTGGCCACCTGGAGGGCAGTGAGAGAACACAGCAGGCTGTCAATCAAACCTGAGAGCAGAGAAATGTGACATTTCTGGAGGTGTTGGTAAAAAGAAAAAAGGAACCGGGAGATGTGCCTTGATGCACTGGTGATCCTTAACGTCACATACGTACAGTATATACATTTTCGTCATCATGGCCACCATTACCTACATATTTAACCACCTTCCTATGGAAAGTTGGTTGAATATATTAGCAGTTTTTTCAGAGCACATGTAAGTATGCTCTCTAGAAATCTTTAGGAGGACAGAAAAAGAGTGTAACTCACAATAAATGATTGTTCTCATCATGTGTCCAGGTGCGCCGTGAAAAGGGTCCCCCATCGAAATCTTTTGCTGTGCCACGTTCCGTTTTTCCCTATACCTATAAATAATGGTATGCCGCCCAGCACTAGAAGATTATGATTCCTGACCTGCTCCTGCATAGACAGAACTGTGTCCAAAATCCACCTGAGTAGACAGAACTGTGCATATTATGCTTGGAGAACAACAACATATCAGGAAACACCGGGACAGAAAAGAGGTGGTATTGCTATTTTGTGTGGTTCTCCCTCAGGCCTTAGGACTATCTACTTCAGCGGTGAGAGAGATCATGTTCATGTGCAATGATTCAAATCTTATTTACCACTGTGCCACAGATGCGCCTCTTTTGTTGTTTTCTTTGCAAAAGTGGCAAAAACCCCTGTTGGTTCATGTTCACTGATATGTACATCTGCTGCGTGGTTATCTCAACAAAGTGACAACAAAAAAACCCGGTGTCCTTGCAGCTTGAAAACCTCCAGAACTCGGCAAACACATTGCGTTTTACAGTATTTATCAGGGAATGGCCGGTTTATATTGCATTAAGCAGCATCATTTGAGTTTATGTTTCAATTGAGGTAAGGCTGCTTTGGCAGAATAATTAGAAATAGAGCTGAAACAATTAATCTATTAAACGATTACTGAATGAATCGACAACTATTTTGATGACTGATTAATCGGTTCAAAGCTTTTTTCATGATTAAAACAAGATTTCCGATTGTTTGAGCTTCTTAAATGTGAGTGTTTTCTTCATTTATTTGCTCTGGATAACAAAGAAATCATTGGTTTGCGGACAAAACAAGACATTTGAGAACATCATCATTTCCAGGTTTGACTAACACCTGATATTTTATGGACCAAACGATTAATCGAGAAAATTACTGACGGATTCATCATTTATGAAAATAATTGTTAGTTGCAGCTCTAATCAGAAATGTATGGCATTGTGATGTAAGCCTCAGAGCGGAGCTTGAATATGTCAGACTACTCATAATTTGGTCTTAAATGACCTGTGGTTCCAATTTCTGAGAAGTTACCATCTTGGAGCCGTATTTTGACAGGTTAATGTGAGGGCTTGACTGAAAATATAAATTAAATGTTAAAAAAAAAAAGCTGTGATATACATCCCATAATTGACTTTCAGCAACTTTCTTTTCTCTGTTCAGTGGAAACAGGTCTCTATTCAGAGGTGGCGAATTTCAAGCAATCTAAAGCGAAATGAAGGAAGGAGAATAAAATCTGTGTCAATTCTCAGAAGATCATCAGCGTTTGCAGTGGGTTAACAAATGCATATGAAGAGTGTGCATCTCTCTGTGCTTGTTATTAAGTGGCACAGAGAGGAGGCTCGTGACAGGAAGCCTCTATTTCCCATAAAGATTGGGATTTAATGACCTGGGGACTGAGACTCATCCGGAGTGTAAAATGTAGGAGGTTTTATTGGCAAAAATTAAATACTAGCCATAAGTATAACTTTATCAGTGTGTAATTGCTTGAAAATAAAGATCAGTTGTTTTTTTTGTAGCCTTAGAATAAACCTGCGGTGAAGGGCTCGCTTCACGGATGCTGCAATCTTGAACAGTGTTTTGTTCAATTTGAAGTGGTCCTGTTACCATGCAAACGACGGCGAATGATTTAAAGCCAGTGAATAAACCGATGAAGAAGAAGAAGACAGAGGTGGAGAGTGGTCACCACAATTCCCTGATGTCCTTGGTAGAGAGTGGGCTTATCAGAGGAGTCCTCCATTTGTTGCACTCTGTGTCTCACCATTGGATGTCACTAATTCCCACTCGTTCTTTCATACTGGACATTTAAGTAGCATGTGATTTATCTCATTTTTAAGATGATATAACAAGCGCTGTTTGTCTGACCTCCAACTTAATATTGAAGCGGATCACTGACACGGTCTTTTGCCCTTGTCATTTTGGCAGTAGCACATGTCCAGAGACTCTGCTTTAATCTCAATTAGCAAAGAACGTCCCTGGGGAAAAAAACAAAACATTGCATTGTGGACGGAACAACGCACTCAACGAGTCTGTTGTTTTGGTGCTGTTACCGTCGGCCTTTGACAGCACGTTCACATGGCTTTTGCACTCCACCTGTGGGTCTGAGATGTAAAATGGGGGAGAATAAACAAACGAGAAATGGAGCTTAATTACTGCCTTCTCTGATAAGGGCTTGATATACTGTGTAGTGAGCGGAGGTTTTCCACTAATTCTGGGAGTTCCAAACGAGAAGGCCGGTGCATCTGATATAGTCAATCAAGTGCAATTAATCTCAGTGGTGGGTGAAGGTGCGGGTTGCAGGGTTGCGTTGTAAAGTGCGCACACACCCACCCCTGGCATCATTTCACACTTGGATGCTCACTGCCTTTCAAGCAGCGTGCTGCAGTGGTCTATTTGTGCATCAGACCATGCGGTGTAAAAGCAAGGCCAGGGACATTATACGAGCTGTGTGTCGCAAACACTGGCCTCATCAATATAACCGGCAAGGGAAACAACCTGTGAATAGAGTTTATCCATTCTTTAATCCAAGTGTCACTTCCTCTACACAACAACTCGCAAGGCTCTGCGCTAATGATCTAAACACATGGTCAAATGCCAGGATATTCTGACGGGTTGTAAAGATACCAGGAGAATTCATTAGGATCTAGCACTCAAAGCACTTAAAGCTGCACTTAAAGCTGCACTGAATAACTTGTGATTGTTTGCATTGTTAGAGATATTATTATTCTGCCTCTTAAGCGAACAGACGTGTTGCGACAGTATTTCTTTGTTTGCCGTGTCCTTCATCTGGATAAAAAGGGCTCTGTCAAGCAATACAATCTGACCTGTTTGAGTGTGTTTGGTGCAGCGCAAGGGTAAGTGGGTACACAAGGCATTTATCCTGCGAATCTGATGAATTAGTGGATTTCTTTTGAGCGGTAGAATTCACTGCTGATTTGTTTTTGAGGCTGCTTCTTTGTGTGGGATGGGCAAATATGGATTTTTAAATGAACAAATTAAGACGCTCTGAAGTAAACAGTCCCTGCCAGTTTCACTCGCTGGACATTGCTACTTCATGTCTGTACTTGTGGTGGCGCTGCTCAAATGAATGAGGGGAAACTTGTGTGGAAGTTACTTGGCTGAACATGAGGGAGTTAACCGCGGGCTAGTGGTGGAGAAATGTATGTTAAGAGATGCTCCATCCACATTCAATACATACACTTTATTCTTTATGTTGTGAATAAACAGAGAAATCGCTGTATCGTGATTTTATTGGCATCGTAGACCATTTATCATGTATTGTATCGTGGGATACTCTGTGATTCTACAGAGAGTCTTAGGCTTAATCACTATCTTCTTTCTTTCTTTTCTACTTTGTTCTTTTAGTTAAAAAAGGCTGCAGCACCAGGTGCATAATTCATAATGGTTGTACTTAATCCCTTAATTAATCATGGTGAGTTTTAGTTATAATCACAGTGCCATTTCCTATCCCCTTTAAATAGTCGGGTCCACTTTGAAGCTTAGCGCTTTGCCAAAGACATATTCTCTGTGCACATGTTTTACTGTAACGAGTAAAGTTTTGACTTCACCGTTTTAAGGATCATTGCACTATTTTTAACAGTGGATTCATGACATCTGCACACGAATGAAATACTGCTTCTGTCACTGCTCTCCAGTCACTTTCCACCACTTTTAAGAGTGCAATGTGACGCTATTGTGTGTTTGAGCAGATGCCATTGTCCTCTATTCTTCTTAATATAAAATGTTGGCTATGATTGTTTGGTTGATTGATGAAGACAGACTCTGTCCACCAAGTGAGTTCCACTCATCATCAGGAACTGATACCCCACATAAAAAAAACAAAAAAAAACATTAAAGGTGCATTCACACAAGCCCTTGTTAATCCAATCCTCGTTTGTTTGCTCGGAAAGTCTGGTTCATTTGGGGTAAACGCAACCAAAACGTACGTGCGTGTAGAATGATAGTCGGGAGAACTGACTGAGCCCATTATGATGAAAATTACACTTTCATACTTACTCTGCAACTAGCCACTGCTTCAGTCTCCATTGAATAAAGACAAAATGCTCATAGTGATGTGAGTGAACAAATCAGTGGGTTTCTTAAAGGGGCAGTTACCCCATAATGACAGGGTGGACAGCAATTTCAGGGGCACATGCAAAATGTTCAATATGATTGTGAAAATAGAATATACATGATCAAAATGATTTGTTTTATCAAATAACTTATTGTGGACAATAAAAAATGTTTTTGATTTAGTAACATTTAACCACTTATGACACACACTGTTGTTAGCAGAGCAGTATGTGGGACATGCCAAAATCGTGTACATCCAATGAAAAAAAAAATTTATAAAATGAAGGGAACCCATTTTAAGAGACTTATCATTGTACTGATAGGTGTGCTAATGTTTGGCCACTTATAATAAGACCTCAGCCTTTCATTATTCTGCTTCATTTTCATGATGACTGAGTGAGTCTGATGAGGGCACCAAAGGCACTTCATAGTGGAGGATGGATATATGTTATTCAAAAGGTTTGGTTTGTTTCACCAAAGTGGGAATGTGTGAAAGC
The DNA here is from genome assembly GCF_019176455.1 of Solea senegalensis. Classification (NCBI taxonomy): domain Eukaryota; kingdom Metazoa; phylum Chordata; class Actinopteri; order Pleuronectiformes; family Soleidae; genus Solea; species Solea senegalensis. Next base: position 19,280,224 of record NC_058034.1, read on the forward strand.
AAACCCAGACCAGCTGAATGTTGCAACCCCAAATTGAACCGAGCCCCCTATCACACCGTGACGTGAAAACAACCTTAAAGCTCTACTGAGGCACGGTTCATCTGGTTGAAAAGGATAATGAGACTAATCAAAACACATTTGAACTGAAGAACTAATTGATGTCTCACCAAAGTTAATGACGAGACATTTTTATTATACTCAATGTGGAAACTATGGCTGTAAATAAAAAAAAAAATTGATAAGGTGCAATTAAAAAAAAAAACAAACATGACGGAGAGCTGCCCTGTGGCACTTGCTATTGTTTATTATCCAGCCAGTGTCAATGTTTGTATAACCGCTGATGCACAATCCTGTGCTGCTGCTGGTTCAGATGAAGCTAATTAAACACTGTTTTGTCTGCGACTTACTCCGCAGTGCGTTCCTCCCAATGGAAGTTGGTGAGGTGAGGTTGCTGAGGGCTGTTTCCTTGGCCTCGTCTTCAGGTCCAGAAAGAAAGTGATGCCACTGCATTAAACTTTTATTTTCCGGCATGGCGATCGGAGGGGCGTGGGGATAAAAGTCAGATTGCATGTTTGAGTTTAGAAGAAAACAATCCTACTTTTCGCCTGATTTATGACCTCAGTAAACACCGTCCTGAAAGGTTTATAGTCTCAATCTCTAGTTTCAGGTCTTGTTCAAGAGAGCGTGACATCCATTTTGTAAATTACGATCCCATTGAGAAACAAAAGAGGTGACGGCGAGTAGCATTTGAAAGGCGCACGGTGGGAGGTGGAGATGGACTGGATCATATTTAACTCTGCATCATATTTAACTTTATATTTTAATTCTGCTCCACTTTGGCTGTTTTATACATCTTTTTTTTTTGTTTACTTTCAGTGCAGATTAGTTTTGAGGAGCTGTTGTATGAGCGTTTGAGTATATTAATGGTTATTTACATTGCATTAAACTGCATGCCAGTTGTCTGGGAAAATGAGCAGTGACCAGGCTGAGCATCAGGGGAACTCAGTGCTACTTATTTTAACTGCCGGCAACAGTTGGGTGGAATTCAAAAACGGGAACACTGCTGAGATTGGTCTGTTCTCTCTTGACCTGAGCTGCAGCTGTGGCTCAAAGTTAGAATTGGACAGGCTCTTGATTCTCTGTGCCCGGACCGTTACGCTCTTCACTCAGATTGTGCCTTCAGGGGTTGATATTTAACAGAAATGATTTGATGTGAATCAGTACTCGGTAAATCACTGTAAACCCCAGCTCACGCTAAACATGAATAAAATTAAGTTTCGTAACTTAAATAGTTTACGTCCATGTAGTAATTATATATTGAAGTCCAATTTTTAAATTTCCACGAGATTACAATGCACCAACCTGCCCTCAGTTCAGTACAGTCACAGTAAATTGTGAGTAATCAAATCATTTCTTGACCACACATGCAATTATCTGCAGTAACTTTGTAATGTTCTGTTTAAACAACAACAATACTCCTCGCCCACCCACCACCCAGCTTTGCGTACATGGTGTTTGTGCATCATTCAACACACATTACACCATAATCACACTCAGTCAAACAGTATCTATCTAATTATACTATACTATTCCTGTACTATAATATGGTGATTTTTCGAAGAACTGTAAGGTGACTGGACATTAACGCTAATTGCACCCTGCTACAAACCCTGTGTGTGGCATCAAAGGATGAGAAAGTGAGACACATTTCTATTACAATATTAATCCGTCAGCAGGAACTATCGTGACACACTGTAGTTGCCACTGGCAACAACCGCAGTTTGTGCAGTTCAACAGACGTTGCCGTTTAAGTGACATTTTTTTACATTTACATTTATGAAAGTATGTATTTTCTCAAGCTTTTTACTGTTTACTCTTACATATTCCTGCTTTTCCTTGTCAGTTTTCTTTGTTGGCCTTGTCATATGTAGGTGTGCTAAATTGATTAGACCAGTGGTTCTCAAACCTTTTATACCAAGTACCACCTGATGAAATTTTGCCAATTTTACCAATTTTACTAATTGACCACTGGTATAGTGAGATTATCTCTCAAACTGATAGAGTGCGAGATAAGGTGACTCTCATTATTATTATTATTTTGAATTTATTATTATTTTGTTATTTGTTTCATAGTTTTAGGGCCACATTGGGGAAATGTTTTCTTCTAAAACAACAGGTTAGAATATCACGACTTTATTCTCGCAAATTTACGACTTTATTCTCGTAAATTAAGACTTTATTTTCAAAGTCTGTGGGTTTTTTTTTTGTTTTACTCAATGTTGCCCTAATGCTCCGTTGTACATTTTCTACACACTCTGGCCAAAATTTCTCAGCTCCACTCTGATCACATAACCTGGTCTAAACCACGCATTGAAACTAATCATTTTTTCCCTTAATTGCTAACATCTTTGGGAGAATGTATTATTCTTTTATTGTATCTTGTATTTTTCCTGATGTTTAATCATTATAATTTCATACCTTACTGCAAACTGCTAGTAGAGACATTAAATATTAAATATTGTAAAAAGTCGCGTGTAAGTTCTCGTAGGACTGCAATTGATATTTTTCATTATCATTTGTGGCCATGTCTTTAAGACCCTGGAAAGATTAAATTGCAGTGGATTAAATCAAGGACATTTTCGGGGGCGGAATGGCTCTAGTGCTCTTAAATAATGTATAAAATCCTCTGTTTACTGTCCTGGCACACATATATTAAAGTAAAGTAATGCATCAAATGTTCACGTGATAAAAATAAACAATTTTCTTGTTTCTCTCCCGAGGAATTCCGGAACATTACGCAATGGTCCGGCGCTCCCGTTTGCCACAAACATCCACAAAGGTCACCATAGTGGATTTATAGTTAATAGATTCTTGCATGGATGAGGGGAAACATCCTCCCCCTTTTTTGGTAATGTAGTGTAATAGTCTGCTCATCCATAAAATCGGAAAAAGGATTATGAGAAATGCTGAATCCGGTGCTTTTCATGATACATTAACCCCATATTTTACTTTGTCGCAAATGGTGTTTGTATCATCAGCACAGTGTTAACAAAGAAAGCCACTGGGGGGAGAGAGAGGGAGAGAATCGACGTTCCTCTATTTTCCTTGTAATTCCAAGCCTTCTTCCTCCTTTTTTAGACCTAACCTTGTAGCCACACTGTGATTACGCCAGAAATAACAATAGCAGGGACAACTATGGGCTATTACTGCTGCCGATGATGCGAAAAATACCTTTAACTTTCAGGATTTCATAATTGTCAAACCAGGTGCTGGCGATATTTCATGTCTCACACTTCAGTTACACTGAAGGACGTCAGACTCGTATTCTCGTCAGACAAGTAGCAGCGGGCAATGTGACCCTGTCTTTGGCGGTAGCAGATAGATTCGGGGGCCCGTGTTAACCGTGTGACACCTTTACAAGACTCTCTCCACTCTAATCACTGACACTTCTGCTCCTTGACCGCTTCTCCAGGGCGCCGTGTTGCTGCCACACAAGTGCGACCGCGAGTGACACGCAGCATATTTCCATGTCATTATTAGAGCCCGTGGATGTCAGTGGATGTCATCCTCCGCTGCAATTACTTTCTTTTTTTTTTTTTAGGCTCTTTCCTCCCCCGGTGTGTTCCTCAGAGAGCAAAAAAATAGACCAAGTGATATCACTTGCAACTTGCTGTGAGGGAGAAGCGGGTGAGGAATGAACGAGTGTTAGGGGCGGCTCCCAGGAGACCTCAGAACAGAAGCAGGGGTCCTTTCCTCGTGCATCCACGGAGACGAATGGACAAATGGAGGGTGGGAGGGAGGAATTGATGGAGAATAAGAGGCCAGGAGCCAAGTGAGATGGCACAGTGAGGAGGGTTCAAAATCCAGAGCAGAAACGGCATAAAGTGCTCGTGTTCAATCCCTGTTCACTTTTAATTCCTTAAAGGAGAGGAAAGTATGTACAACTGAGATCTTTTAACTTTTGAGACAACTACTACAATCCCGAATCCAAATCTTGTAGAGCACGGTTGCAAAAGTTTCCCAAACTACTTTTTAATTCATCTCTGCGCGTATGTAACTCACTGAAATTGAAACGGAAAGTATGTCAGCTCCAAGCAGCAGAAGAGAATTCTGACATGAGGAGAGGACGGCAAAAACAGACTGTGAAGACATTATACATGTTAAATATCCACTGATTTAAGTAAGAGAGACAGAGGCTGAAACTCTCTGCTGGCAACTCTTGTAGAGCTGAAACGGTTACACGATTATTAATCGATTACTAAATTGATCGTCAACTATTTTGATCATCGATCGGTTTGAAGCTTTTTTCGTGATTAAAGCAAGATTTCTTATTGTTTCAGCTTCTTAAATGTGAATATTTTCTTAGTTCCTTTGCTCCACATGACAAAGAAATCTTTAAAACCCAAATATTGCTATTTAAATTTAAATTAATCTGTTGTTTATTTTCTTGATTCGCTTGATCCATAAAATGTCAGAAAATGTTGATCAGTGTCTCTCAAACCAGGAAATGATAACGTTCTCAAAGGTTTTATCAAATGATTCCATTTTAATTTGAATGATTTCTTTGTTATCTAGAGCAATTTGAGAGGCTGAAACCGATTTAAGCGATTATTAGGATACTTAATTAAATAAGTTGACAGCTTGTAACAACAAGTTTGTATTTACTATACTGTATTTAGTGACTGTGTTGGACCTGAACTTTTAAAATAAAAATAAATGGCACACAATCTAAAGTGCAATACTTTTGTGCAGTATTCCTCTGTTTTGTGATTGTGCTCGTGATATTAAAAATGGTCATGGCTATATTCTCAATGTGTTGCTCACTGTTGAATAATCATAGACGAAGCCTTTATATCTGTTACAAAAGTTCCGCTGATGACAGTGATTAAACCTATTAAAACTCGTCTCTGTGCCTCAACATTAGATATTTACTTTTTTCCCCTCCCGAATGAATTAGTTTTTGTGCTACATTTCAATTTGTTTTGTTCCATTTGCAGATGTTGTTTTAATTAAACCAGTAATGATTGTAATTAGATTTTTTTGTTTGTTTTTTTTTTTAGCGGAAAAGCAAAGCTCTGAGTATACATACATCACAGGTATATTTTAAATAGCAAGCGGAGAGAAAACAAGCTTTTATGCAAACAGGGCTGTTCACGTGAACATAGAGCAAAGGCTTTGAGAATGTATTCATATTTGCTCTTTGTCTGAACTTCACTGGCACCAAAACCACATTTTCCTCCCGTCACACAAAGAGAAGAAAATCTGACACGTTTGCCCGTGGACCCATCCCATTTCCGAGCTGGATTTTGTATGTAGACAAGAACCTAGTAATTTCCCTGGGCACCGCAGCTGAGCACACCCATCTGTGTGATGACAAACGGAAAGGGTTATCCAGTCCCCTCAGAATACCTCGCAAACATTGCTCAGATAAACCTAATTTTGCCCATGGCTCTCCTCACCTGCTTGAGAACTAGAGCAATACATTTGCAATACATATCACAGAGAATTCCCACTTTTCCGGACCTGCAGTTACTATTCCTCCACGGGGGCAAGATCCCTTACCCTTGAGGACATCCCACAATATTGTTGAGGCCCTCAGTATTGTTTTTCCAGACTCTAACAATTACAAATGTCATGGGAGAAAAATGACATGCCCCATCAGGGGCCCTGTAGCACTTTTTCCTGGGGTGACATTGCCAAATGTATTGGCTGTTTAGTTATTAATTCTCTCTCTTCTTCTTCTTTTTTTTTTTTTTTTTTGTTCACACAACATTATTCATGAATAATAATAATAATAATGTTGCCTCTTGGTGGGAACTATCTGCATAACCCAGTGGGCTAGAGGAAGAATCCATGAAACAAAGCTGGGAGAATCATACTTGCTAATGCAAGAGTTGTGGGCATCAGTCAATCGCTCGGCAATACCTTTTTACATGTGTATATGTAGCCTATATACATGTGTGTGCGGATACACGTGTGAAAGAACACCAAACCGGTCAAAAACCTAGAGCTTTCGCACCGTTTTCCCAACTGGAGCTGTTGGCTCACCTAAAATGGGTCTTTACCCCGAGACTAGAGCTGCTTTCGGAAGCACACGGCCAAACTTCAGGTCAGCAGGGATTAATTAGCTTTTTGAAACCTACCCAACAGATGTCAAGGTAATCTCGGGGAGCCGGCTGCAGAGGTCAATGCAATATCTCAGAGCCGAGGCAGCGAGTGCTGATCCCGCCACTGTCCAAAACACTGCCGTGCCAGGCATTAGTCCCACACTGGCCGACACTGGCCATTACAATCCCCCAGTACTTATACAAGCCTCATTACCAGCAAAGCGTAGAACTAGGTCACTTGTGTCACGCCTGAAAAACTCCCAACATTACTTTATTCAAGAGTATGTGAGAATTGGCTTTATTTATGTAGGCGAAGTGTATCTCATTTGGATCTCTTTGGACAAATGGAGTTTCCAGGTTTTGAAAGATGGTTAGTTCCGTCCTTTTTAATTTGGGTGAACAGACTTGACCGTGGCCAGATCAACCTTCACTACTCCGGGGCACCGTGCCAGTCCAGGAGTAAGGTGCAGCCAAACTCATTATTATTCTGTGAAAGGTGGGAAATCATTCAGAGTCGAGAGGCGTCGACATCAGGGTCGTCAAGGCCTTGTGTGAACTGTGCCAAAACTTCTCAGAAAGAAGAGGGAAAAAAAAAAAAAAAGCTAGGTGGAACATTTTGGGGACAATAACAGCTTGGATTTTCCAGTCTCTAACTTGGTGTTTTTCATCATGACCTCAGTGGGAGATTAAGATAGCACGTGGCGCCTACTTGTGGACTCCAGGTTTCAAAGTCACATTTCACACTATGGTCATGAAGACTTCCCGTTTTGTTGTGATCCAAAGATTGAAATAATGCCTTTCTTTTGCATATGTTTGACCTGATTACTGTGTCACCAATGTTCCTTACTGTACGTGAGCAGAGGAAAAGTCACTTTATGCCAATGGAATCAATTGTTTTACTAATAATGTATGCTGGTCCAGCCAGATCTGGTGTTTGCAAGGTCCAGTTCTCCATCATCAGTATGCACAGGTTTTTAGCTCGAGCGTGCGTCATTATTGGTGGTTAGGACTGAGGAAATGTCTCGGGTCTGTAATTGGGGAACACAGTGTTGGCAGGCAGGCATTAATTGCACTCAGCCAATGTTATTGTGCAACAATTTGCACTTGAATAATTAAACCCTGGCCATAGCCAGTCCGACACACATCTCTGGTGCCGTCCTTTTCCTTTTTTTTTTCCCCAAAAACCCTGAAACACATTTGTATGTGAATCTCAGAGACGACATACATCATTAAACAGGTGTGCTGTACTACTATATAGTAGCAATGGTAAGGAAAACCAAGTCTTTTCACCAGGAAGACATGATAAAGAGTTGAAATGGTGAGAGAAATATATACTGTATATATTCAACAGCAATGGCTGAAAATAGCTCCCCTTTCTTTCTGGTTGACCTCACTGTTGCGAACTGGTGACCCTCCTCTGCAGGAGCACAGCAGTAATGACTCGGAAAAAATGCAGCCAGGCAGGAAGTGTCCATGGGAACATCAGTGTGACCACTTTAACATTCGATGTGCACTGTTTTAATAAGCAGGTCCGGTCCTTCAAACGAAGCTCTCGTCAGATACGGCAATTACTATGTTTACAGGAATTTTGATAGCAAAGATTTATTTCAGTAACATCCCACTAAAAAGCACACAATTATACACACCTAATTACTGTGGTCGCTCTCTCTATTTATTTTTTTTTTGCAGGTGTGCCTGCTTGTGAGTCATGCTTGATAATGGAGTACTATTTTCAAGGTACCGGGGTATCTAAGAAAAAAAAAAGCCTATTGCTCCAGAATTATTGCTGAACACAGCAAAGCTTTCTGAGAAAACCTGCAGCCTGAAGGTTGTTTTACTTCCAACCGAGAAGTGAGCTCCTGTCTGCTACATGACTCCCATTCTGATTGATGATTCTCATATTTGTATTAAATGCAACAGGAAATAGTCAGATCTCTTTCCAAAGCACAGAGCACAGTTCTTGTCACGTTTATTGCAAAAGCGCAAGCTCCTCGTAGCTTTGTGTGCGTTGTCATTGCGCCGCGTGGTGATTTATGTTCGACAGTGACACTTTAATAGAGAAACAGATTTAAGTTTGTAGCTTTCACTGAGAAAAAAAAAAATCAAAAATCAGTTTAATAGGAAAAACATGACTCTATTCTGCCATGCAAAAGTTATTCAGCAACACTGAGAGCAGACACCAGTGACACAGTAGCCTGTAACTTCTCTAATATTGTGTATTTCTTTTTTTCATTTGAGTAAACAGATGAGTCACCCGTTGCACCCTCAAAAGAACCCCTCATGCATGGAAAAGAAGTTGTGTGCAAATTTGTATCTTGAGGTGATGCTTGATTCTACACATGATTGCTTCACTAAGCAGATGAGCTGATCGGTACTGAATGTTGGGAAGGTTCTGGAGGGCTCTTTGAGAGTCTCAGATTAACCAAGGAAAACTAATCTTACGATCTTACATTTTTAGCATGTTTTGTAGCTAAGCTAACCACAACAGAACTTGTTTGCAGTATGCTTACAGTGCATACTGTACTATGCACTGGTTCAGCAGTATTCCCAAGTACTGAAGACCTCTTCAGACACCTTTTGTTGCAGGCAAACGCGTAATAATGCCCCTTAGTTCATGATAGCAGTGTAACAACAGCAGCTATCATTTCTCAACTGCATATTTAATGAGTAGCAGTAGATAGTTCTGTATGCTTTCGTTTGGCCAGGAACATACCATGAAGGCAGATACTTGTTTTTGTGTCTTTCCTTGTTTCATAATTCCAGCCAATAACACCTTAAATCTTAAATCTCCCTCTCTGACCCCTGACTACTTGGTGGGTAGAGCAATGAGAAGAGAGTCAGTGAGATAGTTGCAATGAGATTCACCGACTTAAATGACCATGTTTACATTCATAATAGGGCTGCAATTAACGATTATTTTCGTTATTGACTCATCGGTCCATTATTCTCTTGATTCATTGAGCAATCGTCCATAAAATGTGTAAAAATATTAATCAGCTTTTATATATTAATTGACGATGTTCTCAAATGCCTTGTTTTGACCACAATTCATTTTTGATGGTTTCGTTGTCACGTGGTGCAAAGAAGCCAGACTGTATTCACCTTTAAGAAGCTGAAAAGTCACAGAAACTGGTTTTAATTCTTTAGAAAACACTCAAACCGAATAATCGATCAAATTAATTGACAATCAATTTAGCAATTAAGATTAAGAAGCCCTAATTTATAAGTTGTTTTCTGATTTTTAACAGATGAAGGGATGTCTTTAGTTTGATTAGCAAAGCAAGTTGCAGTGGTTCTCATGTGTGTCCTCCACATGAGAGTTGTTTAACGCAAACGTAACTTTTAGCACAAACATTTTGCATTTGCTGTCCAATAATCCATGTTTAACTGTACCTTGGGTTCACTGTGCAGTCCTCACCCATCTTCAGCCATGTTGCAAGTCTAATCTGACTGTTTCACTCTCCTTTAGAACAGCCAAAACCACATTTGCCAGTTCATTACAAAGTCCAATTTTTAACAATATACTATTTCAAATCTCATCTCTTTCTGGTAATTAAGTCTAGCCCACTTGAAAAAAAAACAACAACAACAGCAAATGAACAAAAAACACTCTGTTAAATTTCCCTTTAGGCTGTATTTGCATCCATCTGTTGGCATCAGAACGTCCTGTTTTATATACTTGATTTTATAGTGCACTTATTCATGGATATATAGATTTGGCTGTCTTTTGACGAAATATCAAATGGAGAGACTGCACAAGATTAGCTGTCGCGATGTTGCCATTCCTTCCCCAGGAAGGAGTGGAATTTTTTTTTTTCCATCCCTTACTACGTGTCAGTCGAAGGTCATGGTCGATGGCAGAAAAGAGGACCAGGGGCTAATGTAGAGATTCACTAGCTTGATTAAGGACACTCCAAGGTCATGTACAGTTTAAAAGTGAGGTCTGCCTGTGACACTAAACACTCTAGATGAGGAATTAGAAGGAAGAGAAGAAGAAGTAGCTATGACTCTGTGTCATAAATATTCAGCGAAATGACAATAACCATATAAATGGGTTAAGAACTCGTACCGAACGCATACAGTATGTATCAATTTCTCCGCCATCTGTAATTGAACAGGGTGGAACAGAATAAGTGGAGGGGAATCTATTGACTTATCAGTGAAAACCACACACACTCGCTGGAGACCAGTGTCATTTACATTGTTAGGCTAAGTTCTCAGTCGACAAGACTTTAATTAGAATTTCAAGATTGCCTTTGAAATGTTAAATGTGTATCCCAAGTGTGTGTGTGTGCGTGTGATGAAGCTTTCAACCAAAACACTTATTGAGTCACAAAATATATGGATCTAATCACAACACTATTGTAATGTGTGAGTTCAGTGTGTAGTGGTTGGATGACTTTTTATTAAAAACAAAAACAGTAGGACGGTGACAGAAAACTAAATTTGAGCCACATTTGAACCACGGTCTGGCTCCGAACCCATGCTGTTCTATTCAGACCCTATTTTATAAGCGGTAATGCACTGATTATTCACACATTTTCATGGAGTATTTGTATTTGAACTTAAGCTGGTTTTCCTTGGCTGTGCCTATGGCTTTATAGATATTCAGACCAAGTCCTGTTAATCAGCATGTGTGACACAACACTTTGCCAATCCCATCCGAGCATTTGGACCCGAGTGACACACACACACACAGGGAAAAAAATATGGGAAGAAGAACATAAATCGGAAATGTCCCTGTTGTGTAGGCCTTTTTTATTTTTCGACTTGACATAGTTTTGACAGAAAGATATATTACACTTGCTCAAAAGGCCACTGGTGAGGTATTATAATGTTCCAGACCTTTGCATGAGAGGTTTATCTCTATAAGAACCTTACGCCACCATTTCTGTCATGCAGTCTTGTATAAAGTACTTGAAAGCGATATTTGAGCAAAAGTACAAGTATTCTGACAGAAAATGATTTTGGTAGAAGTTAAAGTCAACCATGAGAATATTACTTGAGTAAATGTCTTAAAGTGCCCTGACATTTACTGTACTTGAGTATCAAAAGTAACTTTCTGATATAAAATGTACTTAAGTATTAAAAGTATTTCAACAAAGTGAGCAATAATAAATAATAATAATAATAATAATAATAAAATAAAAGCATAATAGGTACAGTCGAACAACTTCAAACAACATTAAAATTAACCTTCTCACGGTTTATCTGCGCGACCTGGCTAGCTCACCGGTTGGCCGCTTAGCTGAGAGCTGAAACAGCTAATAGCTGAAACCCGGCGTCCAGAGTGAACAACAGAAACCCGGAGACAGGAGACCAGAAACCCGGAGACCAGCGCCTCGGTGTCAGACACGCTAAACAACGGAGCCGCTGGTGTGTTTTAAGTCCACTCGGAGCCGAAATCTGCGGCTAACAGCTGAGGGGCTAACAGCTGGTGCCGCTAAAAACAACTAGCGATAACGAACAGGCATTACGACGTCACCAACTCAACTTTTTTTTTTGTAGTAACAAAAATGGTTAAGGGTAAAAGTACACATTTTATTAAAATAAATATTTATTTATTTTAAATGTGGTGGAGTGAAAGTAAAAGTTGTCAGGAATAAAGGACAGATATGTGGAAATTCTACGACTAAAAGTACAGTGATGAAGTATTTGTACTTTGTTACATTACAACACTGCTGTCATGCTATATTTTTAATAATTAACTTTACGCAAGTTATATTCGCACAAATAGTCTGACATGTACTTACTGACTCCTGATTATGCCATGTACCAGACCCATCAAACACCACAGACGGCCTTTGTTTGCTTGTGATATTGTTGGCTTTTATTTTTGCGCCGTGTAGTCAGGACTGACATAACCATTGTTCAGCTTTGTCTGTAATTTTCTTGTAATTAAAGGTCACACAGTAGTTCTCTTAGGCACTGTCTTCTGAAAATAAACTTTCATATGAAAATAAAGTGCAACCCCTTTCCCACTAGGTAAAAAAAAAACCTTTTGTAGTCCCTATCAGAATAATCTTTATTTAGCTTTTCATGTTGCTGCTATGACATACCATTAAAAGATGACCCATCTGTCAAAACAGTACATGCAGGGAAGGTTGTGTTTTGGTAATGACAGAAATCAGGGAAGAATAATAAAAAACTTGCCGCTTGTGATGAAAGATTTATTCCTCGTTATCTTTCAAAACCAGCAAAGACGTCACTGAGACTGCGGGTTGTTGTCTATGAGTAAACATTTACTCTCAACAGTAAATTATAGAAACACATGTTTTTTCTCTTTCTTAGTTTAGAAATTGCACATTAGGCTGTGTATAGAAATTGTAAGCATATATTCAGATCATAGTCTAGTTTTGTCTTCCACATGGATTTCTACAGTGACAGGCCACGCCCCCCAAAAAACAAAAAATGGACGACATAAATAACGGTATGTAGCGCCGTGGCACAAACTTTCTTCTCGTTTTTTTACGATGTACGAAATTAACGATTGTCTTCCACTAACGCGCCTCCATTTAGCTGCCGTCCCTCCGGTTCTATGTCATTTTTGTCGTTGTCATTTGAGTTACGCCGCGAGTGACGCAGAAGACACTTACCTGAAATCTTACCGAAACGACCTCGGTATGTGGTTTGAATAAGCTTTGAATGTGTTTTTTTTTTAGCTGTCCAGACTACCAAATAAATCAAGCTAGATACAATCTGGATATACTGGCGACCTGTCCAGCTTGTACCCTGCCTTTCACCCTATGTCAGCTGGGATTGGCACCAGTGCCCCTGGCAACCCTCATGTGGAGGATAAAGCAGTAGAAGATGGATGGATGAGAGGATGGATGAGCAATCTGATTTGGACTCTAGTCAAAACAAGACCTTATGTAATGTGGAGAATTTGCTTTTCAGTAGTCAGTGGGGTCTACATCCTGAGGCGAAAGTTTGCCGCAGAGAAAAGTTTCTTTTTTTTACTTCCGTTTCAGTGCTGTTACATTAGATGCTCATTACCCTATAATCCCACAAGCAGTAGCATCACGGCTGTAGCAGCACTCATCATCTTCCCAAGTCGGCTAACTTGTAGCACAGAGCAGAGGCCACTACAGCTAGCGTTATTTAAATTGCAAATATTCCACATTATTCAAGGGGAATTATTGGGAAATCATTCCAAGGGGGTTAAAAAGTTAGCTTGACCAAAGGGTGAATTTGTGAAATATAAAAAAATTAAAAAATCTAAAAGGCAAATTCATATTTCCCTTTTTTCGTGATGAGGCCACGCTGCTCAATGATCTCATTACTCGATCTGCTATCACAGAGTCTGCAAACATCTTCTCTTAATAAAACATTGGAGAAAAAAAAAACAACTATCGGGTCGGACTTAATTGAGTGGATATTATTATAGCAGTCATAGCATTGGTGAGAATGTTGACATGAATCTAGAGCAGAGAATTGAGGACACAGTCTCTGAATATTTTATGATTATTACATTACCCCGACCTAATCAGATGATCAGATTCACACTTGTTTGATTAAGTCTGTTTATGCATCATACTCTTCTGTTATGCAAGTAAGGGCATCGCGCATTATTGCCATGAATCCCAAGAGACCAGCTGGGAATACTTTGCGTCTTCGAAGAAGTGATTGGATATTTCTGGGTGTGAGGGATGTGGGTGAAAACCAGAATAAATAACGAACACATCCTGAAATGAAAGCATGCATTTTTAGGCCGTTTGCTTTCCAATATTAAATTACCCACTGTCTCCTACATCAGGCACACATTATAATGTTTCGTGGCTCGGTGTAATATGTGTGTTTTCCGCAGTTAACCGTCAGTTGCCACTGAGCAACTGTAATGAACACAGCAATCAAAACTTGATGGATAGCTCTCACATTAGTGCTGGACTGCAATCCATCCTGTCAACACCCACAGAAATTCATTCACAGTTGTGGGCGTAAATGTGAATGTCCGTACGTTACAATGCAATCAGTCAAGCTTGATCATAGCACGCCAGGGAGCTATTAACTTTAATCAGGCTTCGATTGGGTCTGTAATTCCAAAAGCAATCACAGTGCTCCTGACATTTTAACATTAAATGTAGACAGGGCACCAAAGTTGTTTCTTCGGGGGACTTCCTTATGTTTCTTATACGAGAGTTGTCCGCATAAGTGAGTGTCAAACTTTTTTCTTTTCTTTTTTTGTTTCCACCAACAAGCTCATTTGAGTTCAAAATGATTTAAATTGATAGTTCAAGGCGGTGAGAACAAGCAGTAAACATGATTTTGATCATTTTTCTTTTCATGAAAAATTGAAACTGGTGAAATGCAGGGGCACTTCAGGATATGACGCGATACACGAGCCATGGCCCGCGATAGAGATAATACCAGTAATTATGTGGTACTTGATTGAATACTACAAATCAGGTTTGAACTTAATGGATGCCAGTTAAAACTAACTAAACCCATATGTCTCCATGACGTGACAACACATGTTTCAGTACACTCTAAGCCACCTCTTTGCCTCGTGTGATCATGGAAATTCATCACAAAGGATTCATTTAAGCCCAGATCAGATGAAGATTGCAAAATAAGAGCTGCCCTCAAAATTATTTAAATGGGGTGCAATAACTGCGAAATGACATTAGGAAAGTGGGTCAAACTAATGAGATGAGTGAGTGTGTTTGGAGGCTACATTAGCATGTGTGGTCTGGGCCATTATATCACTATATCGCAAAACGATTATATAAAAATAGGTCACAATAATATACTTCATGCTTCGTTTTTTCCGCCACGAGGAGTCGTGACACAGTCACACCAGCTGAGAGCTGTTTTTTTTCTTTTTTTTTTATTAAATTATCAGTATTTGGCACCAGCATGTCAAAAAGTCTGAAAAAAGTATATTCCCACGTCAATATTCTTGCCCCAGCTTTACTCTAAACCAAAGCTAATAGGATGATTCCTGCACCTCATATCTCGCACTGGTGCGACTGGCATGTAGCAATGTTGCAAAGTCAAGTTCACATCAGCCCACGAGAGTGGCCGTCATCCGTCAATGAAATACCTGTGTACAGTTGAGGCCAAAATTATTAGCCCCCCTTGTGAAATTAGACAAAACTCTTTATTTCTCTCTGGAAATTACCATTAACAACAAGTGCTTGTATTGCATTTGTTTCCAAAATAACAAAGACAAAAGGTCCACTAAGTTTGATTAGAATATTTTATTGATACACTGAATTGAAACAAGAAAAGGCAAAAATGAGACATCCAAAATTATTAGCCCCCTGGCCATTAATAGTCAATAGTGTACCATTTCTGAGCCACAGCTGACAACAACCTCTTAAAGTAGTTCTTTACTAGGTTGGCACAGGTCTTCTGAGGGATTTTGGCCTATTCTTCCATTGCAAAGTGTTCCAGCTGGTCCAAATTGCGTGGTTTCCGAGCATGGACATTCACCTTGAGCACCCGCTACAGATTCTCAATAGGATTGAGGTCTGGGCTCTGTGCAGGTCATTCCAGGACCTTGGTTTTGGTATCCTTAATGAACTGTTGAACCAATTTCGATGTGTGCTTCGGGTCATTGTCTTGTTGGAAGACCCAGTGACCACCTATGGATAGACTACGAGCAGATTTCTGCATATTATTCCTCAAAATTTCAACATAATTTTATTTTTTCCTGATGTCATACACCCGAACAAGGCTCCCTGTGCCCAAGGCTGCAAAACAGCCCCACAGCATGATGCTCCCACCACCATGGGAACTGTGTTCTTTGGGTTGAAGGTTTCTCCCTTTCTTCGCCAAACATACGCCACATCCATGTGCCCAAACAGTTCCAGTTTAGTCTCATCAGACCAAAGCACAGACTTCCAAAACTCATCTTTAGCTCTCAAATGTTCACTGGCAAACTTCAGTCTTGCTTTGATGTGCCGCTCTTTGAGTAAAGGGTTCTTCTCAGACGATGGCCGTGAAGCCCATCACGATGAAGAGCCCTCACAACTGTGTTCCTTGAAACATCAACTCCAGAAGATGCCAGGTCAGCAACAATCATCTTGGCAGATGTCTGGGGGTTCTTGCTGACATCTCTGACGATTTTCCAGAGTTTTTCTCTCCAGAGTTCTTGAAATCTTGTGCTTACGACCACGCCCAGGTTTGTTTCTTACTGAATTTGTCTCCTTGTACTTGGCAATGATGCAACGTACAGCGGTTCTAGACACTGTGAAACGCTTGGAAATGGCAGTATAACCTTCCCCCTTCTCCTGAGCCTCCACTATCTTCTTTCTGAGCTCAAAACTGATTTCCTTTGTCTTTGGCATGATGAGTAAAAGTAATCCCTCTCAATGTGCACATGTGCCCTGTTCCTTGGATTCCTTTTATGCTGATTTAATGCTCAGGTGTTGTCAGGAAGCCAATTGACTGCACAGGTGTGGTTTGAAACCTGATTGGTTAATTAGGTTTGTTTTGAAAATAAAAATTCATATGGGGGCTAATATTTTTGACCACCCCATTTTTCACTATATTTGATATAAAGCAAGCCAAAAGATGTATTTTATATCCAAAATGTACCAAAAGCTACTAAATGGCACTGGCGAATGTTAGATTATATCAAGTCTTATCAATGCTGCAAACATTGGGAAGAATTTTAGGAAAATGTTCCATAATTCCTGGGGGGCTAATAATTTTGGCCTCAACTGTATATTTAACACCTGCAATCCAAGATTTGAGCTCCAGCTCTATGTCCTCTCTTTCTGTTTTATTTATTCTATAAAGGCTTAAAGGGATTTCAGATGAATCTTGTTTCTCTGTCTATCTCTTTTACCCCCCCCCCACTCTGTTTGAGATGGAGTCTGAACACAATTAGATTAGAAAGCACAATGAATCATTAACAGGACGTGGTGGGAAGATCTCAGATCCATGTGCCTATCTAGGATTCAATCTGACCTTGTAACAAGTAATTGAATTAATTGGCAACCATTTTGTATAGCTGAGTATATTTATATATACAAATTCTGTGATTTTGTCTATTTCAGTGTAAATATGGTTTCATAACTTTCCTACACTGAAAACGGTAAGACAGACATCTTTGTTTGTCTTGGTTTTTAGGATTGGTAAACAATCGGAATTTTATCAAAATCGCAATGTGATCTACTGCAATTTTCAAATCTTGTCAAGCACAATATTTGTTAAAGCCAAAATGTGTGTCAAAATATCATTTTAGATAAATTATTTTCTTGCCCCATACGCATCTTATTCTGCAGACTGAAGGGACCATCTTTGTTTCTCACAGAGCTGCACAAATATCACACAGTATTCATTTTAAATACGTTTTCTTTAAATGAAAATAATAATTATGTAAAAATGATATTGTGAATCATGTCGCAAACGCAATTCCCGTCAAATAATCGCAAACAAATATTCATTCATAATCGTTCAGCCCTAGCTTAAGATTAGAGTTTTCTCTCACAGAATCTGCTAATGCATAAAATAATAAATAATTTCATCCATAATGACAGCCCTACTTTAACTATTCAGATTTAAAGCTGGTAAAAACTCTAAATTACAGTCGCTCATACTTCAGCCACAGAATCCCACCAAGGACTATTGCTCTTTATGAGATACAGCGTATAGATAAAATGATATGGCCTTGAAATGAAAACTTAGCATTAAAAGAAAAAAACGAACAGATCACACTGTGGCGACTGGCTTTGACCTACGCTTCAATAACCCTAGTCCTTTGAGAAGATTTGAAAATGACTTTATTAAAGGAAGGGATGTGCTTTGATTCAGTAATTTAATTATATGTGAAGCTTAAAATTCCATTTACTGATTGACTTAGATCCCTTACTGACAGATACTTGAATGTAAATGCATTTCCCACAGCACGCAGGTATCGTTTAATCAAAATTCTCCGTAACCCGCCTGTGACAATGTCTCTTTCGATCCGAAACGCTGTAATCTGGACACTTTTGTCATGTCAGATGCTGCGGAACTCCCAGCAAAGAGACAAATGCTGTACCTGTTTGTGTCATGTTGATAATTTTGACGCATGTCAGACGTCGGCGTCCTGTTGCGCTGACGGGAGCCGCAAGCTGACACATTACTGGGAACACCGGTTCCCCTATCAATATTCACTCTGCGTCCTGGACTGCAAAGAACAGATGGCTTTCCTGTTCTTTTCTCTTTTTTTCTCGCACCAGCCCACAAGAAACTGTTGTAACTCATGCATACCAAGCACAACATAGGCTTAAATAATGAGATGTCACTCTGCATAATGTCCACATTTCTGACGGAATTGGTTCATAATGGATTCTTAATTAATGCTTGTAAGTTTTGTAAGGCATCAGTGACCGCATTAATGATAAGGTTCTCAAACTGCCCCTCGCTTGCTTTTTGAAGTGACTGGACACGGATGCGATGACGGTGTTGACGGTGACGATGACAACAGCTTTATTAGGATTCCCGTGTCTGTGCGGGCTCCAGCCTGCCACACATCCATCCGAGGAGTTCTAATATTCTAGAATGTGGGCTCCGAGCATTATTTGTCTTAAGTGTCAGAGGCACTTGACATTCCGGGCCCTCTTGCTTACATCTCAGAGAGAGAGAGGGAGACGGGGATCTGCCCAACGATTTGGAGCCAATCCGAGGCAGAACTGATCCATCACAAGTCTCTTCTCCATGCACTTAAAAAGTTAACCACGAAGATGACTTTCGGGGAAACTCTGAAGTGAGATTAGAAACCAAAACCTCAACCAAACCAAAGAGGGGGTTAGCCAGTCCCTGAGCTGCAGAGGGATGGAATGAGAGCACTGCAGCAAGACAGGCTTTGACCCATTCAGCAATTTGTCCAAGGCTAGTTAAGTGAGGGAAGGCAGAGAAGAAGCAGAATTGCTTCAGTGTGAAGCACTTTTCCTTATTGGTCTCTCAGATCTGAAGTCATCCAACTGTCCGCACGTCCCGCACCGTGTTATTTCTACATTTCGACGCTTCCGATTTGCTTTTTGAGAAAGAGAATATTATTGATGAAAATTGCATTGAACCGGTTTTTCCCTGCCTCTCTTCGTCCATCCGGCAAGCGTGCGAGAGAAACCTGAACTCCGCCGCCGTGTCTGATGAATGTCTCAGCGATGATTTATTTCCAACCGGATACCCATAGCATCACCGTCCTGTCAGAGTGATTCACTATGATCAAGGAGCAATTTCAGGAGATACACTAGAACGGCGTTTCTGATTTAGTTTTTGACATTTTTGCCAATATGTCTGACATGCAATATATGCAAATTGAACCTCTCTAATAAGCATCTTCTTTGGTTCAATTGGTGCGGACCTTTTTCTTCGCTCTCTCTCATGTGACGGTCTGCACATCTAATTTCTGTCATAAAAATGGCCTTATTATTTTCCTGATAAGGGCACACCTATTGAGATGTCACTGTTCTGATTTTCGCGAGGCAATCAACCCATCCGTTTTGCATGGAGCGAAAACGCCGCGTGCACTTCTCAGTGGGGGATTTGCTCTCCACAGCATGTACATACATGCACAGGTGCACACGTATCGGAGCACATTATTTTTGACATCTTCAGTAAGACTTGAATGATGGGTGGTTTTGTGACTTATACAAGGCTTTTCTGGGTCTTCCAGTGTCTTCCTGACATGCTCTGACAGTGGAGGCATTCATATTTTCTACTGATATTTTCCTCACCCAAAGACAAAACAACGGGTGCTTCGGGTCAGTGGGAGTTACATTAACCTGTGGGGGAGCAGCTGTAATGATATATATACACATGTTTCAAACCAGACCTTCTGCCTCAGGGAGGTTCTGACTCGTCCCGACGCAGCCCCTGCACTACCCTCAAGGTGCGTGTTCTCTCCCCCGAGAGGTTGAAAAATGAACAGTACCAAAACCGATCCGGGGGAACTGTTACAGAGCAGCTGCACTGTGAAATTGATATTAATTAGAATTGATTATTCAATCTGAGACACATGGGTCATTAATTTCTAATCTATCCCCTCAATCAATAATGTACCCCTCTCTCTCTCTCTCTCTCTAGCTCTCTATAAAGCATCTTTTATAGCTTTTAACTGTTGTTTATGAATTGAAATGATTACGATGTTAGCATTACTTAATTAAAGCCAAGGCTTCACGGCCTCATTGTTATTTTACGGAATTGTATGTATGTAGACAAATGTGTGGTGTAACTTTTGAGTGTTGTGTGTGTTTTTTTTTTTTTTAACCTCAGCTGCACTGACTGTTTTTCATCAGTGTAGTGTTGGGAGGCGACAGGAGTCTATGAGATGATATATAGAAGGCTGTCAGGCAATTTCACACACTCTTTGGCAGACATGTGGAGTCGTGGACAGCGAGGATTCACCAGATCAGCCACTTGTGCTGATCGTATGCTGTTGAAGTGAGCCACGGACTCACAACAATCCCCGTTGTATGCTTTTCAAATCTATACATTAGATTCATGGTCAGGCCTCCATGATGGCACCAGGTTTGGTCCGCGCGGCGTACTAATCATCACAGCTGCTCGATGGCCCGTATTACCTCAGGTAATGTTTTTTGCAAACATTACACAAATATAGCATGTCACTGTAAGTGCTGCCACCTGGAGTCCCTCAATCTAAACAAAAACGAAAGACCTACATCGATGAAATGACTTTGGTTGCAGAACACACACTGTTGCTGTAACTAGGACCAACTAATAGTTCCTTCTTCAGTCTGAAATTTTGGTTTGGTTTGTCCCAGAAGTTACAGCAGAGGCTGGTAGTAGAGTGGATGACATCATTCAAAGGCGACTAATATGAGACCATAAATTTCTATGGTTTCAAAGAGTGTTTTAAACATTTCGGGTAATGTAAGTACACTACGTAACAAAAATATAACACTACTTGCATTATTTTTTAGATATTTTAAAGCAAACTACCCTGGAAAATACTTTTTTTCCACAATATTTACTTATTCTTTCCAGAAACTGATAGCAGGTGCCTCTTGTCACATGCTGTAAATATACATAGATGTGGCAACAGGTGGTGTTATCAGGTTTTGCAGCACAATATGGCCCCCTCTTTATTGCGGCAGTCGTTTCCATCGACACAACAATGGAGTCATACTTTAATGTTGCGCTATTTATGTTGCCAGTTATGAGTATACTTAGTCGCACGCATAATATAAAAAAACTAGCAAACAGCTAATGACCAAAAACTAAGCAACAGTCAGGATTATTTCGTCAGAAAAAAGGAAGAAAAAAAAATCCTTATTCAGATGCAGGCACCCTATATCTTCCCACCGCAAACCACTTTATATGGACACGGAAAATGAACACAAGCGTCTTCAAGCAGAGTGATTTGCCACAATGCAGCTTGATTGGACGTTGATTGTGTTTGTTGGCTCAACCTTAATTATCCCGGCTGATTGGCGAGCATCTCCCACCTCTGACTGCTGACGCATATCCCCATGAGATTGCGAGGAGCAGCGTCCTGCGTCTGTCAACAGCAACATCTCAAGTGCCACTGAGGCTTCTAACGATCATTTCGCAACACTCGAGGCTGCTCAGATTTGATTTGGAGTGTTTCCTTCTTCCTTTTTTTTTTGCCCGGCTGTTTCGCGAAACTTGCCTGTTGTTGAATCATCATTGTTGAGGACGCTATGATGGCTCTGAGCTGATTAAATTACCACAGTTCTATCTTGTTCAAACAATAAGAAGCTTGTCTGCATTCATATACACACACAAAAGCTATAGATGGACATCTGGTATAGTTCCACTTTGATGCATACATTTCCTCATGCATAATCATCACAGTTATCTTCCCTCAGAGTAATCTTATCTTCATATACTGAACCCTTCTGGTCCAGTATTTGAATGGATATTCATATAATTGCTTCATAGACTTCCATACAAGTATATGAACCAATGTCATGAGATTTCTGATAACAGGCGAGAAAAAACCTGGCACAATCATTTATTCATCTAATAGGATCTTGGAATATGTTATTGATTTCTAAGCGTTTTTCATTTAATTGGGTGTCAAATGATGTGCAGGAGAGCCAGACAGTGTGGAAGATGAAAATCTTGTAATATCGTTTGAAATTAACCTCCTTAGGAAGGAAAACGGCACCTACATATGATTTGTAATCCAAAGCTGTTTTCTTAATGCAGCAGCATTCAATACCGAGGGTTTAAACACATTAATGCAATAATGCTTTTTTTTTTTTTTCATGCTTGTGTGGCATGGTAAGCACTTTAAAGGCACCCTGTTGTGGTTTTGATATGAGTTTTTAATGTTATAAAGTTGTCGGGGAAAAAAGGGATACACTGAAACGTGGCTTTTGAGACACCAACTATTGATTTTCAACATTTTTAACTGATGTTACAAACAATATGTACCTTTTTGTGCATTAGAACACAAACATCAGTTGAGGTTTCAGTCCTCTACATGGTGTGTGACTAGTGATGGAGAACTGAGAAATGCACCAACGAAGTTTTAATCAAACATCTGGAGTTAGATTGGACTGAATCTTTTATTTGATAGCATGAAAGAGGTGTTGACAAAGTTTACTATATATATATATATTGCACTACATGATATCACAATACTCAATGTATTGCGATATCATGTCCTACATATCGTGATAATATCGCATTGTGGGGTCTCTGGCAATTCCCACTCCAAGCAGCTTAACAGTACTAGCACTTATCCATTGTGTTCCTTCAAATATACTCTTTACTACAGTGGATTAAAAAGCACAATATCATCCTTTACTATGTGGCTGACATCCAACAGAAGTACACAACCCAGAGATCATGTGGTACTTGGAAAACAAAATGAATTAAAACCCATTAAGTAGTCATATTGAATTGTCAAAATTAGCTTCACATAAACTCTCCATTAAATACCAGTTAAAGACTCAAATGGGCTAGTACTTTCACTTTTGATGGGGTTTTTCTTTAATACCAAGATTCTTCTTTTACACCGTCTAACTAAACTACTTAGATTAGATGATGCTTGAATATGGGCCCGCAGCTCATTTTTTTGCCTCGGGCCCATTAGTTGTTTAATCTGGCCTTTGATATTTCTAATTTTGCTCAAGTAAAGTGTGTGAACACCTTTCCCAAAACTACCATGGAAAATGACCACCATCGCAGAGTAACCACTGTGAAATTACAAACATTTTCTGATTTCTGAAAGATTGACTTCCCTCACAGTACGTCACAGTATTCATATGCACTTATACGTATCTCATGAAATACGTGTATAGCGCCATATTATCGCATAATTACCAATATCTAAGCGTTAGTGTGATGTTTGATGAACATTTAGGGTTTATTGAAGCATAGCATCACTGCGGGGCCTCAGTTAACTAGAAAAGAAATTACACCGATTTCACACTCTGGTCCCCTAACGCACAGACACAGACTCAGACGTCGAGCGCGGAGTGGTGTATTTGTGAAATTGTGACATAAATCGAAATAATTCATAAATGACCTTGTCTAGCAGCGGTGCCTCGGTCCTCTGATGAGTACATGTCACAGCAAAGGATTGTCTAATAAGTAATGCACCGGGAAGCCTGGCCAGAGAATCCCTGAAGCAATTCTTTTGTAATTGATGTTGCAACATAAAATGGCTCTCAGTGGGCCAGGCTGATTAGGTTGGGGTTTTTTTGTAACCGTCTAGCCACTCGGCTCTCACAAACAGTCACACAGCAGGTGGACACACATCACATCCAATTATCCCATTAAAGCAGATCCCATTCTTGTGTGTCCCGCTGCGCGTCTCACTTCTCATCTCATGTCTAAAGGCGTGTTTGCTGACCAGAAGGGACAGCACATTAATATTAAATCTTGATCACTGGCCATCACTTGCACTGTCGAGCAACCGTGGACACAAACGCAGACACACGACATCTGAAGTTTGTCCCAGAGTATTGAATGTAGTCCACAATTTATGGTGATGAATATGAAAAAGGATAACCCCCGTTGTCAAAAAAAGGATGCTGAACAGATACAGGTACGAACAGTGTCATTTTCTGTAGTGTTAAATGTGTTATTTAAAGGTATATGCAAATATACACAACAACACAACAGTATTTAAATGGCTGACTGGATTTAAATTTAAAACGTCGGAGAGTGTGGGCTGCAAACCACGGGTATCAGTCAAAGTGCCTCTGTTTTGAAGCAGCAGCAGCAGAGTCACAGCTGCAGAGAAAACTCATATGATGTGAAAACATAACATGTCAAGATGAGAAACAAACAGCGAGAGGGGAGGGAATTAACTAACCTTGGTTGAAGCTTTCTGTTTCTGTCTCTGTCTACATCCACACTGGCATCTGTCTTCAACTTTACTCCAAGCATTCCGTCATCTATAATTTATCTGCTGATCTTCGTTGTTCTTATGCTCTGGCTGAAACATTTTTGAGAGGGGTAATGAGGCTTAATAGGTTGCGAATATTCTGCATTTCTGATGCATAACTACGGCTTCCCGGGAACCTGGCTGTTGAAGTGCTCTAAGCTGCATTAGTGGGTGGGTGGCAGGCAAAACAGAACACAACAAACATTTTTAGCGACAGTACAGACCCAAAATGAAAATGTTTGTAATCCGTGAAGCCAGTTATTTAAGTTAAGTTAAGTTATGTCATACCATGTGTCCATTTTATGACTTCATGTAATATAAATATCTTACATCCTTATTTGATCAGCAGCAAAAATATGGTGCCAAGTCATTCTAGTATCCTGACAATCCTGTATGTCTATCTTCCTTGTATACTTTCTCAAATAATTAAAATGTACTGCATGGCACTATACTCTAACAAATGATGTGTTGGCTCAACTTAAAAAATTGATGTAACATTTTGCATTTTAATGTCATAATGTGTTAAAATGACTAATTTTAGTTATTCTAACTTATTTATTTTGCTTTTGTTCTACTCCACGCAAATTGTTACATCATTTTTTAGTACAAGAACAGAATAAATCAGAATAAATCACACATTGAAATTCCAGTACACACAAAAAATGTAACCATCATAAAATACATCAAGAAACTTACAACGTAAAATAGCCTTGTTTAACTGTCTCAAACACATTGCAAATAACAGTGTGACCTTTCCTCTCTAATTTGAGGATAGCTTAAATGTCTTTTACTCTTCACATTTTTTTAGCAGTGTATTTGTCAGCAACATTACCTATTTTTTGTTTAATTGTAGAACACGTTACAGAGACATAGCATCTCAGTTATCTCCTAAAAACAAAACATCACATTTACTTTATGTATGTTTATGTCAACACTGTGGGTCCACTAGGGGAGAGTAGCTACCCTGTGCTGCTCATGCGCAGCTCTGTAATGAACGCACTCTGTCTCTGTGAACTCAAAGTAAAGTGGTGTCTGATTTACCTCCTATTTAAATAGCAACTCCACCTTTTCCCATTTACACCATTAGGCCACGGATGGCAACCTCCCTCCTTGCCCCAGCAGAATTGTCCTGTGAATAAGAAAAATATTCTAAATGATAAATAATATTTATCTATATATAATCTAATGTAATTTAGTTTTAATTTATATTAATTTATATATTTTTTCATATGTTTTCGTCGACTAAGCCATGAACAATTATCTGACATTATATTCTCTTGTATGACTTAGAGTTCTACAATTCTACAATTCGCTTAGCAGACCAATGTAATGTACAACAGCCTAGCTATGAAGCTATTGCTGCTCAAACCTTCAACGCAAATTTGAAATACATATGAAAGTTAAACCACCGCCCGTAAAATGAAACTTGACAAATACTATTGTATAACTGCTACACCATTACTGCTAGCTTACACATTACCACTGGAAAAGCATCTAGTGTTGTGTAAAATGATTTATTGTAGGCTACTCTCAGTTATTAGCTTATTAGCGAACCGCGTTATTCCAACTGTGCTCTCCACAGTCCTGTCTTTCAAACGGCCCCGCCTAACTTGTCTGGACATGTCAGCCTTGTACTCAGCTTTTAACAGACAGGACACAGATTTTTTTAAGTTAGTAACTTAGCACACTTCTATGTTATGTTAAGGCAGAAATATCTGTTCAAAATCCATGTATTATTGAGTTAAGACTGTTTTGTTTAATTTCATTTAGAACAAATTATTATATTAAGTTATAAACTCATTATAATGTATACTGTTCTTGATTTTGAGCTATACCTACTAATGCCATGAATCATTTCTTAGCATTGCATCATAATGCATTCACATTAGGGTTGTGTACCGCTCATAATTGAACCAATGCAGCACCGGTATTGTTATGTTGAATTCGGTACCGGTAGCAAACGGTACCTTATTTCGGGACTTTTAAAATGTTTTTCAGTTGTAAAACAAAGTCTACACTCCTCAGTTTCAGATTTTTTAAGAAGCTACTTAGCTGATAATTACCTGAATTACCTGTTGATGAGGCGGATTCATTCGTCGTCAACGTTTCTAGCTTGACTAGCTTTAGGGGTGTTGCTACTCGCAGTGCTAGTAGTAGCACTGCTAGTAGCAACAGTAGTAGCAGTTGTCACTTTCCTTGAAAAAAAACGGTACATTCTTCAGCTTCTAAATAGATCCAGCGTTTGTCCATGTGCTTCATCAGGTTTGAGGTGTTTCCCCCGGCCCGCCTTGCATTTCACGTCGCAAATACTACATTGATAAAACATTATACACCATAAATAGAGCATTGTGTTAGGTATCCATGCAGCATTAACCCAGTGGCTCTTGAGTAATTGGACAATTAAAATAATCATGCTCGGAAACAAACTCGCAGTGTACTTGTGTTGACGTCTGAGCATCACTGCCACTAACGTGCGGCGGTGCATTGCGGCTGTCTGGGCTCCTGAGCAGTAGCCGCCATGACTTTGTCTGGTGTGACATTTGAAACACTATTTACATAATGAAAGTAGAAGCAGTGTCCAAGTCGGTGTCTCATCCTCCGTGCTAATGATTTCATGCTGTTTCCTCCAATCTATGAGGCTTGATTTAGAAGGACACCTCACTCTGCCCTTTTCCGTGACACATCTTACTTTAGAAACAAAACAGAGAAACTTGGGGGGAAGAAATCCGACTTTCAGTGTCCTACTACATTTTCATGTTGCCTTTTTTTTCTTACAAATAGCCTCCTTGGACAATAACCATGTCCATCGCATATTGAAGTGTGCAAATAAAGTTGTGTGATAAATATATACTGACAAGCAGGTGAAATTGAATATGATAAAAAAAGTCTGTCTGTCTTGGGAAAACAAAACAAAACTTTATCCCTCCAAAATGTCATTCCCTGTCATATTATTAAGAGAGTGAAGTCGTAATATTATGGGAATAAAGTCAGAATCTTTTCAGAATAAAGAGAATAAATTCAATAACTCAATAAAATGAGTAACGTGGATCATTTGGTGAATTTACATTTTGATTGGGGCTTCATAAATAAAGAAAGACTCTATTCTTATTTTTGTCACATCAGCACCACATTATAATAATAATCTTTAGCATCAGGACTTTGAAAAGATTTTGCAAGAAACTGAGTCTGTTTGGAAGAAAGAATCCCACAGATAAGGAGGAAATCATCTCTTTTGTGGAGGAGGAAATGGCTGATAGTGGTCGACTGCAGGCTATCGCTGGTTCTTTTGCTATTTAATAACAAGAACAACAATAATAATAATAAAAATCCCGTAATATTACAACTTTATTCTTGCAAAGTTATGATTTTATTCTCGAAATATGTAATATTTTGGCCCTTATACTCGTAATGATCCACATATTTGATTTGGCAGTGATTTTTACACCAAATATCCTTCCTTCTATTTATCTGGGCTTGGAACTGGCAAAAGGAGAACACTGGATGTGTCCAATTTAAAGTGTCCAGTTAACAATGAGCAATGGGGAGAGGATTGGGTACCTTGCTCACAGTTGCCCCAGTCCTTGACCTGACAGGGGACTCAAAGCAGTCACCCCATTGGTCACAAGCCAAGGTCCTCCATCATCTTTAATCTTTGCACAACCATGTTAATGCACTGTTACTACCAAAATGAATCTGATTCACCTGGCACACTGAATAATGCCATTTTATAATGCATCACGGTAGCTAATTAACTAATAAATGGGATTGATTTGTGCTTGTACAAAAAAAAATCAGGCAAAAGCCATCACATTGCTAATAAATTGATGCTGATCTGGTAGCAGGGACGAAGCAGCCAAATGCCAAGAGAATTTGATTTGCTTGTGTGTATATATATATATATATATATATATATATATATATATATATATATATATATACATATAAGTGTGTGTATTCCTATCAACGAGTTCTCAGTGGTGCAATCGATCTTGCTGCAAAGCCTTTTGTTCTCTGAAGTAATAAAGCAGCATATTGATTTATTGGCGAGCGACAGTTACCTTTTGCCTCCTCTTGTTCTGTTCTGTTTCGTTTCACTGTCGGCTCCCCTGGGGAGGAAAAGGTTTCTCTGTATGAAAGCTGAAGCTTGTACATTTGCAACAACAATGCAATGCACATCCATATACTGACACTGAGATTTAGGCTCCTGGTGAAAAACACAATGCAAGAGGTATTGATTAGTCCTTTTTTTTTGTTTGGGCAGTTGGTATTGGTCAGGACGCTGAGCTTTGTCGTTGTGTACAAATATGTTTGTTGATTTTTCATGATCTCCTGGAGTTGTCATAAGTATGAGAAGCCATACTTCTGTAAATATGAGCCCGGAATTAAAGGTCAATAAGTCACAGATATGAGAGCAGAAGCAACTTTACTCAGCCACAGTTGATGTGTCCAATGCACCCACACATATAGAAAAACAAGACTGTAATGAGCTCTAAAGCTAAAACTAGAAAAGCATATCTTTGCTGTTCTTGAGCCCGAGAGTTTCAGTGGTTGGACATGTAGCTACAATTAATCATTTCAGTTCAATCATCCTTATTTATTTGCGTATTTTTCCACAATTCATCACAATATCCATCTATCTGAAGCACAATCGTGCTAAAAAGATAAAGAGCAGGATTTACATTCTTTTCACTGCCATCTGTCAGTATTCTGCTGTATCCATCGTTTTGTTCTGTGTACTTTGTTCACATTATTTCCACAGTCTTGTGATTAGCGACACAATTGGAAATCATGATGTAGTTAAGCTGGTGGGTCAAATAGTCAGTGGTGCTCAAGTCAGTACAAATGATATTGCTTTTTCATTTGAAAGTCACCTTAGCCTTCTGTGGATATGAAAAATGAAACCCAGTGTATAACATGGATTCAGACTTCAATATTTTACCTAGGATAAATTGTGAGAATCTGATAATGCAAGTTTTTTATTTCTCATAAATGGGTTTTCCTCACTTTGTCAACTCTAACCCCAAGTTTCTTGTGTCACATAGGAAGTGGTTCATTTTATGTCAAGACCGACAGCAACATTGTGCTAATAAAGGCTAACAAAGGATAATGACCCAAAGTTATATATAAATCTCCACTTGTAAAACTGGTTCAATCGACTGACAGTCTATTGAACATCAAAGCCTCAATGATCAAAGCTCATCCTCTTGTCCTTCGCTATTTAGGGAGGCTGCATTTACTGGTGTCATAATATAATAAATAAATAGATAATAAAAAAAATTACAATTTGCAAGCTCGACGTAATGAATAATGACTCGCTGCATCTGCAGGACAGATTTTTAGAATTGGTCTGGGAATTACTTAATGAGCAAGGTGCTTTTAAACATCATAATTAAAGTACCTTAGGATTCATTATAATTGGAGTGTGTGCCATACACATCCCTCACTACTCAAACTGTATTTTTTTTACCTGAAGGTGACTAAAATGTATTAGTGTTTTGCCCAAGCAGTTTGTGGTCCCCTTTCCCTCGCGCACAGACTGGCAATTTAAAGGGTTTGCCTGTTTAATGGTTTGCCAACTAGCTGTGAGGAACCTTTTTTTTATTTATTTTTTTTATTTAATGACTGCCACCTTGAAATAAAGTCACTGTAAACTCACAAACAGGACCAGTGGTGCAGTTTCTCATTCTACCAGAGCTACTCGTTTCCATGCTGCAGTGAAGCACTCGTTCCTGCCATGTAATTGACAGGGCTGTATTCAGGAATAAGACATTCTGACGTTAGGTAATAAATTCCACCACTCACCCATCTCATCAAACACTACTCATCCGTACGCAGCACTCATTCGGTGTAGCGTTTGACAGGAGTTAGAGTTGATGGGATGAGCTGACAAATCGAAGGTGGTGAATGTTAACCTTCACAGGTGCTTGACTTCCCTTTGGTCTGTCGTGTCACTGAAGTACATATGTTTGTAGATTAGCGGTGGCGTCTTTTACCTGACATTAATATGCAGACAGAATCTTTCACCTACAGCACAGGAACATGATCAGTCACTGAACTATGTTTGTGTTTTTATTTAACACCAGTGTTCATTGCTGATGCTGATCCTACGATAATTGACTCGAGGAACAGTCTTTGACTGAAACAGAAGCATTACAGCTGAGGCTGGCATTTTTTAGTTAATTGTGTTCTTCCATCATTTTCCAAACAGTCTAACCATCATTAAAAAAAAAAAAAAAAGAAAGAAAATTGCTGACTTGTGCCATTTTTTAAAGTTCACATAATTAGTAGTAGGTCATGAAGTAAATTTGACTTGTTTACTTTTAGTCATCAAAGTCTACTGAGGCCATAGCTTGTTCAATGTGCTTTTGTTGACTGAAAACAACTGCAAACACTAGTGTGTGAGCCTGGAAAAACCCTGTCATGGTTTGTGAACACAAATGTTTACAGCATTTACAGAATTGAGTTAAGTCAGAAAACTGGCATTTGAATTCTTGACAGGAATAGAATGTCAGTCTTGGGGTTTAATTCCAACTCACACCGTATGCGTACATTGACTGTGCTATAAAGCCAAAGCTCATTATTTAGGTGCATGTTAGCCCCTGTGGACCATAGTGGCTTTAGTTGAATTTGAAAGCTTCCAGGCA
Source organism: Solea senegalensis (assembly GCF_019176455.1). NCBI lineage: Eukaryota > Metazoa > Chordata > Actinopteri > Pleuronectiformes > Soleidae > Solea > Solea senegalensis. The sequence goes on from NC_058034.1 coordinate 19,311,297, forward strand.
ACAAGTAACAATGCTAACGAGGCAGTAAAAAGGCTTGTAAACTTTTGCAGAAACAATTGAGTGTTACATATCTGTGAAGGTTCTCAGTCAATCCAGGTCATTGTCATCTTCCATAGGTAGCTGTAGGCGACTGGACTTACTCTCACCCAAGAGGCTCATTCAGTTCTGACTGACCTCCTGACCACCTGAGTTGGTGGTAAGCTGACTACTTTTACTGCTGTTAACTTAATAGCTACACAGTTTCTTTAAACCAGGCTTTTTGTCTCCGCTTGACGACATGATGTTGGACGTTCTGACAACTCAGATATACATCCTTCAGTCCAATGGTCGCTCGGCAGGATATGGTTGTTCCTTTCCACCCCATGTCTGACAAAGAGTGCCTGAAAAAGCATGAGTTCTGACCAAATCTAAAATAAGTTTACCCACCCTTCCATGAGCAGATGTAACCACTAGGGAAAAGGGCGATCAAGCAGATCTTAACCTCTTGTCTTTGGTGTTTTTTTTATTGAGTAAGTAGGACGAGCCCATAATAGCAGGGGTTTTGCGTGGGTGAGCATATTTCTTGGTTGAAGGATGTGACTCTGCAGATTGTGCTTAAAAGGTGACAATATTGTAACTGTGGATGCTGGAGTGGTAGAAGTACCGAACCAAGATGCAGCAACACAGACACATGGCAGCAGAGGGGGCACTGACAATCTAAGGGAACTAATTTGCAGAAATCTTTGCAGTTTAAACAGACTGCAGAATTTAGAGGTTGTCTAGAGGATTGTAGAGTGTGGTGCGTGTCACATGACTAGAGTAGCCTAAGGTTACCTGTGGTAGCTAACAGAAATCAGGTCATTTGTGGTCACCTCTCTTTAATTTCACTACAATGTGATAGCATTTTAAGCCAGAGAGCCAGTGTAGTATGTCAAAAGTTTAGCTGTGGGTTTCTTTGTCTTACCTCCACATGTACACACACACAGACACAGTCTTGAAAGCACGGTTAAATAAATAGTTTGAGGTGCTGTGCACTTGAGTCAGACAGAAAGTGCGGTGTACTTCCTGAGCCTAATTGGTATTTGTGCCATCGCCTTGTCTAAACTGGCCACGCAGTATGTCAGCACCACAATAGCAGCAGCTGCTGCTGTCTTTTATCAGCATCTACACTGGATCTGTCCAGCCACAGCACTGCTGTGCATACAAGAGCTCTGTGCCATATACACAACCATATCTGTTTGTGTAAGCAAGAGCAGAGAAAGTGTTGACAAATGGTCAAAGTTATGTACTGTGTGTCTAGTGTGATGTAGCCTGCTGCAATAGTCAAAATGCAAGCAGATGCTTGAGAAAAAAGATATGATGCCCCTTGCAAAACAGACTGAAATCATGATACTTATATAACACAACTCCTCTTATTAAAAATATGTAAATATTTGTATATTATTATATATTATATATGTTGTACCCTTATATTTAGGCATTTGTCTCAAACCATCACTGCATCCAGGTGTATGTGGTTCATGGACTATTCCTTAGCGTACTGGCCTTATGGAGAACATAATGCAATCAGGTTACTCAAGTCACTGAATCAAATTAGGCAGGGATTAACTCCAGAGTTGTCTCACTTAAGATGTAAGTGATTTAACCTGTGAATATTAAACCATTCAGAACTCTCAGTTTCAGTCTTCTTGCTGGATGGCATACAATTTTGAGGATGGGGATAACAAATAGATTTATGGAAAGTCATGGTCTCATCTCTCAGAAGAACCCGAGTGAGTGTCACTAGGTCTCAGGGTACCGGCAGCTTTTTGGTTTTTACCATTGGTATTTGGATTGGAATCATGTGACTGGAGGTTCATCTTATATATTAGCGAGCTGTCAATGCAACTCATACAACATGTGTATGTAATGCTCAAGCATGTCTTGAATGTACCTGGCATAATAGACCTTTTTCTTCAGCAGCAGATATGTTTTGACATGAACTAATAGGATAAACACAAGTTTTACCAATAACATTAATTTGGGATTTACTCAAAAGCCAGACTTTTGAGTATATGTTTATATATATGTATGTGTATATATGTATATATACATGTATATGTGTGTATATGTATATATACACTCATATATGTGTGTATATGTATATATACACTCATATATACGTATATATGTATGTATATATATGTGTACATATATATGTATATATATATATATATATATATCTACTGTGTGGTCATTTTTTTGTCATTTTTTTTAGCTTACCTCTGTACAGCATTGCTCTTGAATTTGCTGGTCTTGATTTTGGCAGTTTAAATTGCTATCATAAAGGTACATAGTGTTACGACCTGCTCACCAAGTTTACATAGTGCAAGGGCAGATGTCCAGGTGATGAGGGGTGAAATTGGCACCATTCGTCCAGTTCTACATCAGTGACACATCAAAATGATTTGGATGTCGTTATTTTTCAGGTATTAAAAACTTGTAGTGTCGTGAAAAATATGCCAACACCTGGAATCTGTGATAACATGATGTTTTAATATCAATTTATCTACAAAATCTTGACTGACACCACTGTATTCTGGTCTTCATGGAAAGTGCACTGTCACTGAAGCAAAGAAACATATAAAAATTACAAACAAACAGACCAATTTTTTACCATAAAATGTCAATTGATTTCCAATCGGCATTGGTACTGACAGTATAAATGAGCAGAATCATACTGAAACAGGATGGTTCAACTTTATGTAGCGATGTCTGAATTTCTACTGCTGAATTCTTTTGTGAGTTTGTTCTTGAGAAACAGTTGTGCATTTTCTAGCTGATCCACCTCATTTTCGGTAATATAGACTGTTAGTCGCCACAAAACAAAAACCAAAACAACCAGATGAGTACATTCTTCAGCTGTCCACAGCTGGTGTCCTCCTGATTAACCAAGCAGTTTGGTAATCCAGTGAGGCAGAGCACAACTTTAAGCCACAAAATTCTTATGTCCTCTTTGCGCTTTTTGAAGTGTATACGTCCCTTCAACCAGCTGTTAACTGCACAGCTTGGTCGTCTCGTACTCAATCGAATTCGGCAGGCGTGAGCTGAAAGCCTGTAAGGAGGCATGAATGCGAACCACGTCACTGGCAGTCAGTTTGAGTCGGTGCCGGAGAAGACAGGCAAACAAATCCAACTTCTGTTGACCGGGTGGTGACAGCCGGTTGACCCTGTCTCGTATCTCTAGGAGCTGAAGCATTGCTGTGTCCTGGGAACCTTGGGTGTATGGGTAGTCCAGCTGCAGAATCAGGTCGCGGATTGCCTCTGGGTCAAAGTGCATGCTGTAGCCAAAGACCTGGATGCTGTTGATCTTCATGTAGCCCAGGTTCCTGGATGGTTCTGTCATTTCTAAAGGCTCATAATAAACACTGTCATTCACTCCATCTTGAGTTTTTATCCTGCTCCGAAGGTAAATATGAATAGTTTCAAAGAACGTCTTCCATTTGTTGCCCAGTGTTAGAGTCCAGTTATAGCACTCGAAAGGTAGGTCCAGCTTGGTGGCCTTCCAGTCTGGAAAACTGTTCTCGTTGACAGGGATGTACCAGCTCTCTGAATGACTCCCTCCAAAGGGGTTGATGTAGAGAGTAAGGGCAGGCTCCAGGGTGCTGTTCTGTGTAAGGCAGATCTGAAGGGATATTCCAAGCAGCATGTGGACCATATTGGACTTGTACTTGTTGCTCTTCAGCGTCAGCAGCATCCTTTTTCTCCACGATGGGTCAAACCAGCTGTTGAGTCTCATGTCGTTGCTGATGAAGATGGCGTGCACCTAACAGAATACAGACATGAGGACAGTATGGGTGCACGGCACAGAGAGATAGCAAACATGTATGTGCAGTAAATTCCCATGGTTATGAAGATTGGTTATGGGTTTGACCTATCATTGTTTTACTGACGTCACACACTGGTAAGAGCAACTACCAATAAGTAGTGGAAGTAACTACTTCCACTAAGGAGTGCCAGGCTTATATTTTCCAACTCTTTCTATAGATGTTTGCATTTCCGTAGCTCACACACATTTTACAAACAGTACATAACTGTGAATTGAAGCCTTTGAAAATATAGATTGTCTGTGTACTGGGTTGACATGTCTCGAGTGCACAACGGTACTATGGCGTAACGGGTTTGGGTGTTGACGTACTGCTTTTGCTGTGTGGCCAAGAGATATCACACACATACCAATTGTGTGTGATTTCACCTATTAATTTAGTCCACTCCATTTTCTGTCCAACTATATGTTGTGGCATACTGTGTTTAAACACTGCTGAACCAGTTATTTTCAAACAATGTCTGTTTGCCTTTGGGAAGTTCAACACCAAATGCAGCTCAAACAACTCTGTAGTTACACTCTGTAGTCTAATCAAAGTACCTCAGACAGAGAGAATCGAAAATATGGCATAATAAATACAAGGAAAAACATGGAAAAACTATAAAGTTCCTCAGTAGCCAGAAGGGCAGGCCTTTGTAATGCTAAATGGCTCCCATGAGTAATGTATTCTCTCCAGGCTACTGTTGTTAAAGACAATGCAGTTTTCTGTCAGTCTGACGTGATTAAACAAAGGCTAAAGAAAAATACCTCTAGCCTACGGTCAGCTCTCTGCAGGAGGTAGCCCAGCTCCAAATCCTGGAGGTCCGTCTCGAATCCTAGGTAGTTCTCCGTAGAGTCCGCCACCATAGGCCTGCAGCCGCCCTGTGTCAGGGCAAAGCCCACGTTGCAGCTCCCGCAGCGGGTGTGGTTGTCCGGTGCACATGCCACACACGCCGAGCCTTCCCCAACAGTGCAGGGCGTCGGCAGCTGACAGGGGCTGTGTTCGTACTGGCAACTGCAGCTATGAAGCTCCTCGGAGAATTCGCCAAGCTGGTTGTTCTCTGAGCAATACAGGAGGGACTGGAAATGACTCAGCCAGTAGGACTGAGGCCTGGGCCAAGGAAAGACGACCGATATGAGATGGAGAGAGGGAAGGACAAGCAGAAAAAGAGAGACATTATTGCATGCAGAGCTTTTAGGTTTAACTGGTTTATTAAGAAGACTCTTGATTTGGTCCGGGGAATCTGTATGGCTCTGCAGACGACTTTATTTCATTAACATATGAAGACATGACACAATTCCAGGTATATTACCTTACTGATCTTTAAAATTTTTGACTTCAGTGTACAGTGTATATTTGTTTTATGGTGACTAATTTCAGTTCTATATTATTAAAAATGGCAGGGACTTAGCAGAGCGTGCTTGTTTTTAACACAGATGTTTCTAATACTTCCCACTATATGCCACTGTATGACACCAACTGAACCATTTCCATGACAACTATATGGCAAACTCCATTCACTAATGACAAGGATAGGAAGGTAACAGATGCCAAACCTTTCAAACTTGAACATAGCTTATTCAAAAGCTCTATAATAATGTCTTGAATGTTTGCGGAACAAATAACCAAATGTGACCATGTTTGTGGTACAACTGCTGTTGATAGTGTGAAGCTCTCAGAATCATTGTCCTTCTGCAATCTTGGATTTACAGTTCAATATTTCCAGCAGAATAATAATGTCAAGGAGGTTGTTGGAGGACTATGCATTAGGACATCTTTCTGAAGGGTTATTTAATCCTTCACGACCATAGGTGTGTGAATGTGAGAGTGAACGGTTGTTTGTCTCTATGCGGCCCTGTGATGGACTGGCATCCATGTCGTACCCATTGGCCCTGCGACCCTCATGTGGAGGAAAAAGTGGTGAGATTAAGAGACTTCATGGTTTTGTTGTCTTACACTATCTGATGAGAGCAGAATATACATGCAAAAGACACAGGCACAAGCATTGACATTTGACAAGAGAGCAATAGACATGAGAGAGAGAGTGTGCACCGCAGCTGTTGGCTCCATACAGACTGTATAAAAATTCCCCCATGGCGGCTGGAGTTTGATTCCCGTCTGTAGCACTTTCTTAACTGTGATCCCTTTATGCCTCTTATCCTCTTTGCTTGCTGAAGAATACATTCACAGTACAAACTGGCTTTCCTTTTTCGGAAAAAAAAAGGAAAAGGAAACCCTTTTTCTTTGATGAGAATGTATTGGGGTAAACTTTATGCTAATCTGAAACTGTCTGGTGGATTACATTTGCAGCATCCGTCCTCTGTATCCCAAACTTATTGTGTGCTTGGTGGTGGCAATCGAGTCTCAGTTCAAACCATTTGAATATCAAAATCCTCTGATGGGGGAATAAGGAGTCATAGGAAATGAAGTGAAATCCTTTCCATCACTCACTACCTGTGGGTACAGCGTTTCACCTCCGACAGCTCTGGCAGAGCAAAGCAGTCGCTGAGACAAGACTGCACTTGTTCCCAGGTGTGATCATGTGCAGCCTCTCTGTTTTCTGCAAGGATTCTACTAAACCATAGCTGTAACTCACAGCACATTCTATCTTCTGTGTTAAAGGGGCAAGAAACAGTGATTTAAATATGCCGTGAATACTGGTAAAAACCCAGAAACGTTCAGCGGCTCAACATTTGTGGAATCCCCCGACCCACGACCAGTGTCTCATTTAATTTATAAAGCTTTAACTAAAGTAATGAACCAGACTCAGACGTTAGTACAGTTTTAAACACACCATTCTCAATCCATCTGCCGTCATAAAAGCCGGCACTCCTCTCAGGCTTTCTGCATGATTTTAAAACCGAGCGGAATGGATTTACTTCCACACAGCTGCAGGAGTGACACATATGGTGATCGGCCGTGGATCACAATTAATAGTCATACCAAACCTTTAAGATGGTACTGAGATCAGCAGTCTGTTCAGGATAATATTTCTTCAGTTACTAGGACAGCAGGCAAATGTTAAAGGAGTAAATCAAACGTGTTTAAATAGTTTTTGGCACACCTTAGATTTGTAGGTAGTGGACTGCTTTTTTTCTGCTTCCTCAACTTCATTTTCATTCTTGTGCGTGCATAAATTAACCGATTAATGAAATATGTCGTTATATTGTGATAAAATCGTCTGCATTTCTCTCACTCAGAGAATTTGGCATCTATTTGATTTAAAAAGGATTATTGCTAGGTACCCGTCTCTTTACTGTCAGTTATTCTATGAATTATGTGTTTTGTTTTTGTGTTATACAGTCGTACTTTTGTGAGCCTTTAAAGAGAACACATGGTGTTCCACAGAGCCATGTTTGCACCACCATATGTTTTGAGTAGCCTAGATACGACAAACCAAATGCAGGTTCTGGAGAGGGGCACCTGCATTTTTACAATAAATGAAAGTCAAAATAGGTTCTCCTTAGAAGGTTGAAATAATGTCGCCGATTGTTGCTTCCCTCATTTTACACAGTGGCTACACAATTCATCTCCTGTCCAGTGGTACTGTGTATATGCTACTGTGAGACATTCTTCAAAGCGGTCAAGGAGGAATGTAAAAATAATCAATATGAAGGAAGAAAAAGCCGGTATCATGATGTGCTGTGAGCAGAGCTTCTGGCCATCTTTTCATTAGTGGGTGACAATATGACTGAACGAGCGTGAGGCTGTGGGGACTGAATAGATCTGAATACATTGACAAATTCATTAAAAACCTATTTTTAGAGTAAAATCCTCAGTGCAGTCTCTTAGCGGCCACATAAAAAAAGATTACTCTCCTTCTGTGAGTCATTCAAAATATTGATTTACATTTTTTTTTTTTAAATAAATAAATAAAAATATCCTGGAACCTATTGTGGAAGAAAATAAAAAAAAAAAACAGAGAAAGACATTTTCAAAGCTGATTAAAGCAGAAATACTGGGAACATCTCCTGAATGACAATGCGGATCATTATGCCAAACGGCAAAAGTTCCAGCACAAAGTATACTGTGCAGTTGTATCATTACAAGCTTAATAAAAGCCAAGCTGCCTGCTCCCCTGGCTGTCTTATTTGCTCATAAATTGTCAGCACAGTGGAAAAGTAGCTGGCAAAATCAATTGCATATCTCTTATCTACCTCAAGTGTCACAAATGGAATGTTAAAGGCAAAGTGACGGTGTATTTCTTTGAATTTCCACTTCTCCCACCTCCCCCTGTCAAACTGACAAAATCCCATTCTCAGTCATTTTCCATGGAGTATGAGGAGTTCTCCAAAAAAGGGAGAAGCTTCATGAAACACTCCACAGTGGATTAGGCTATGATAACATGAATAAAGACTGTATGGGTGAGCGCGACGTTGCGCCCGCTCTTTTTCATGCATGTGGGCGTGAATATCAGCGGTGAGGATCAGTGATTAATGCGTGTTTTGGCATTGTCGTCGATAGAGAATGAGACCACTTGAGGAGGGGGGGGTCGACTTAGACGGAGAAGAGAAAGAGAGAAGAGAAGCAAAAGGGAACGGAGAGAGAGACTGGACATTGAGCATTGAAGTTCACTGTATAGATTAATCCGCCGGGTGATTTATGTGTCGTGCTCTGCACCGCCGCCGCCATTACTGAGGTGGCTCCGTCAAACTTAAAGCAGCGTGACTGACAGTGATAGTTGGATTCATCACTTTCAGCAGTCGCTGCCTTTGACAAATGAAGGTAAAGCATGAGTCTCTTTTTCTATTTGGGGTTCCTGGGGGCAGATGTACTCACACGACTATTGGTTTGTACAAAAACATCACACATGGTTAAAATGACTCACTGTCAATTGGCATAGTCAAGGGCAGGTAAAGGTAAAAGTGATAATATGTTCCCTTATATGGAGAGCTGAAACAATTCATCGATTATCAATCGATTACGAAGTTAATCGTCAACTATTTTGATTTTGGGTTTGAAGCTTTTTTCATTATTGAAACAAGATTTGTGATTGTTTTAGGTTCTTAAATGTGAATATTTTCTTCATTTCTTTGCTCCATATCACAAAGAAATCATTGAAACTGAATCATTTTGGTTTGTGGACAGACATTTCCAGGTCTGATCAATGTTTTATGACATTTTATGCACCAAACAATCGACCGATTAATCGATTATGAAAAAAAAACGTCAGTTGCAACTCTACTTATATGTAGTATGTAGTAGTACAAATGTACTCCTTTCTAAAAGTAGGCGTAATCTAGGTAGCGTATGTACATTTTTGCTGAGCTTCCCTACCGTGGCCACAGATTTTTGGGCTATGTATAGATTTTTCTATTCGGTCTTTGATATAGTCTGAGAGTATTCGTTTAGGATTTTGATGAATCTTGACATAACAGGGGTGAATGCGCTTTAAAGTATTAGTTTCATGATGTGACGTAGCCACACATTTTCTTCTGAATACATTGTTTGACAAAAGTCGAGACAAAAAAAAAAGGACAATTCCCTCCCATGTAGCCACCAAACCAATATCAATAATTAGTTTTCTGATTTTAGAGGATCTCATGGAGATGAAGTGCAATACAATGCAATTAAGTGTTCATGATTCTGTGTGAAGATTTAGTGTGGCTGAGACTTGTGGATTCTTAATCAAAATTCTGCTCTTGTAGGAGCAGAATATGGGATCTACAAGGGAATAAATGTGCCTCTTAAAACAAAAGTCTGACTGTTTTACTGGCATTTTGACGACTGCATTCCAGCGTTTAGGAGGAGGTGCGTGTTTGTTAGCGAAAACTGTCCAAAGGAGATTAAAAACGGAAAGCCTTCTGCATATTCTCTATACACTAAATGGTTATAGCAAGGGTACACAAGAGAAATGTCACAGCAACAAGGGCAGCTTGTTTACTTCCTCCTAGAGTCTTGGATTAGTCTGAGGGAAATGCAGGCTGTGACTCAAAGTGCACTTGACTTTGGCAAACAATAATACAAAGAAGAAACAAATGAGAGAAGGTACATTTGTTTAAGTTCTGATGTACGAATGGTGGCTGATTTTAGTTCAAGAGGTTTATATTGACAAAAACAAAGCTGAATAATAATAATAAATATTGCATACGCGTATAGTTATTGCTCACCGTTCTCTGGGTAGGTGGACGTGGGGCTGTCGGTGGCATCTTTTGCTGAGGCTGAAGAGCTTAAAGATGACTCTCTGTGCCCGCTTGGAGAGGACCTTCATGCTGGTCTCCAGCTGCTCATATCGCCACTGGAACAAACTATCCAGGGACCATAGATGTTGGATGGCTGACATGTTGAGGAAATAGTTCTGGGGCAGCCTTGCATAGAATGCCTTGAATTCATCTGTCAAAACAAAAGACAGATGGAATGAGGACGAGGTCTATTATTTTTATGTATTTTATGAAATAGTTTATGGCAGACTGATGGGCTGTATTGGGTTAAAGATCCATACACTGAAGTTTAACTGTCCAAACACTGTCTCAATGTGGTTAATGTCTCTATTTGTCTTCTGAGTGTCTTCATAGTAAAGCCAACCACAGGTTATAGGTTATAGCCTTTGTAAATCTCAATGCAAATGCGATGGCCAGCACTGAATTGAGCCAAACAGATGGTCAATTTAAGCTGGATTTGATGAGGAGCAATGGACTGGAGCCTTTGGCCAGGTTCCTGTGCAACCTCCTGGATCATCTGCTGGTGTTAGGAGCGGGGGTGAAGCAACCAGCGCCAATGCATGGGCAAAATGGTACAATGTTATGTGACATCAGGGAGGTGGGTGGTGGAGCAGTTGGGACAACAAGAGCAGGATTTGGTGAAGAAGAAGAAGAAGAAGAAGGAGAAGGAATTCCCATCGCCGCTGGACCATGTGGAGCGTTGTTTGGCATCGTTTGGAGTGCCAGTGTCGGAATTATGCAGGACATGTGCGCTGTCTGGGCAGCAGCGACAGACGGATCCATCCATTTTGCTGTTGTCAGTCTCCCTCTGTTTGGTCTTCAAGAAGAGAATTTTGGTATTCTGCCTGACTGAGGCAGCGTTTGTGTGCATACAGGGGGCGGGCAGGGACAAAAAAGCGTTTCAATTAATTCAAAATATTTTATTTGTCCCCGGGGGCGTTCAAGTTATTCAATTTTTATTCTCATTCTCAACAACCAGATTTTTTGAGCAGTAGAATTCACTTCTGAATCTTTTCATTGGCACCTGAGTTGACCTCTTCCTTTACTAGCACGTTTTTTTCTGTTGCTTCTGACTGGTCTACACATATTGACAAAACATTTGAAGGCACGGTTTCTATACACAGTCTGTGCACTGAGTGAGGCTTTAATACATCATTTATAAAGACAAAAATACATGTAAATGACTCTTTATACAAAATGAGGCCTTCAAATACCGTTTGCTGATGCTGTTTTCAATACCCTTGCAATAACAAGCACATTTGTAATCAGGCCACTTCTGAGAAACGGACTGAGTTTAGTTGCAGCCAAGTGTACTTTTTGAATTGTAGCTTACACAAACACTTTATGGACAGTTTGTAAATAATGTACCACTTTAAAAGCAAGTATACATCCAAGTAGCCCAACTTTGATTTTCCTGTCCAATGTTTACGTCCTACAGGGGCTTTTTTCTGTGGGTCCGGTGTTTGTGATATATTACCCAGTCAATTATGACCACCTGGAACCTAATACCTTGACACGGATCATTTCAATGCTCCATTACACCATTGATAAGTACATATTGGATTGTGAGTGCTGGAGAACCCAGGGGGGTGCAGTCCCACTATTTGGAGGACAAATAGTGGGACCGCACCAAAAAGAAGGCCCCGTTCCTTCGTCTCATTTAAAGGAGTCATTGAAATTGAACAGATAATTAATGACGGCATGGTTTTTTTTAGATGTACAAATATGGACTCTGTATGACCTGGATTTGGCTGATAGTGGATTGAAAAAATGTATACTTATTCAGTAAAACCAAATGACAAAAGCGTTCGGAATTTCAATCAAGGGTACAGTTCAGGTTTTTTAAAGTGTGCTCAGTGCTGGCTTTGCTGTGCATGACCCTTGTGTGTCACTTTTTACCAGGAACCAGCTCAAACATGGCTTATAATGTAAAAACACATTTAAGCCACTGAACAAAAGGTTCACCTCAAATAATATATGCCTGTAATATGATAATACCTGAAGAATGGCTGCCATATTCTCTTAGATGTTTCTCGCTCGCTCGCTGTGAAAAAAAAACCCCTTAATTTGGATTTTCATAAGTGACAAAACACACCAAACCAGGCGGCTTTAGACCATCAGCTCCCCTGTCCCAGTGAGCTAAAAACACTGATTTTCACTGTGGACTTTGGTGCACAAGAGTGAGTAGTTTACAATGTTTACAAACTTTAGTTGCTGGAAAATGCTGTCTAGTTGCTATATAAGGAAGAAAAATATTCTTAAGATATTGCAGACTACAGTATGTACGGAGTTCAGTTTCAACCTTTTAATTATGTTTTTCCCAGGGGCTCCCACTGGTTTCTATATTTTCAGCGAGTGTCCATTTTTCAGGCTGAATCCTGGCACCAGCTTCATGTATTGGTGGCTCACAGAGCAAAGCCAAATATGCTAAATAAAAACAAAACAAAACAAAACTGTGGAACTATTAGACAGTAGGATAAACATTGGTCCTGATAGTTTTAGTGAACAGTGTTTATTTGCTGACTATTTTTATTACATTTCTGCCTCTACATCACACGGTCTGCTTTATCGTCACTGTTAAGGTCATTAGCTTCACTTTTAGAAATACATGACTGAGCGAAAGAGTATCATTTGTGATTATTTCGTATACTGTACCTTTGCCTCGTCTCTCAAGGAATCTTGGCTCTTTATTTCTTTATTTTCAGTTGTTCACTGTCCTTTTCTCCTGCTGATAAAGCAGCAAGGTAGAATTGTGGTGTCTCATGCTAAAGGACACAGAGAATAAATCCTGCAGATATCTGCATTCTTGGCACACTCCTGCCCTCATTACACACACAGCAATGAAAACACTGAAAGTAATTGCACTTTGGGATGTTTCAGCCAAAACTAAGGAGTGGAAAAAACACATCCATTTTGATTTCACCTGAGTAATAACAACCAAGGCAGGGTGACTGAGCACAGCAATAATAACTAAACATTATGCTAAGCGCCTCGATTCAAAATCTGTTTCCCTGGTGATATGAAAGCTGAACTGCCAATAAACAGGTTTTATAGCTGATAAATCTGCTCCTGACATAATGTAAACTACCTGAGCCGAAAGCTGTTGCAGTTTTTTTTTAAATCTGGTTCTGTTGTTTTGTTAATTTTCCGTGGCAGAGCATATGAGAATTGCGTCCCATTGCTCACGGTGCCGCTGCATGATTCCACAGCCACTGCAGACCACTCCGCTGATTATCGCTCCCCGCTCCGGTTGTTCTACCCTACTCCAGTGAAATCAGTCACCGATTTCTCCATAAAAGAAAACAACACACAAGTGTGTTTTTTTTACACACACTTCGCACCCGGTGCGCGACCTTTAGCCATCGTGGCTACTATTATTTACTGCGTCTTTGATTGGAGCATGGCAGGTGTAAAAATGCTGCATTATCCAATTCTTTATACGAGCGGTTATCTCTTCTACTTGGCCCCGTGGTCACACAGGTGGTCCCTCGTCCTCCTCCTCCTCAACGGTGATTCAGACGCATGTTATGAATGAAACTGCAGCGATAAGGTGACACTGTGCTCCCTCATATGCTCTGTTTTTTTATATGCAGACAGGGTGCCACGTTTGACAACCCTCTATTATAGTTCACCTATGAGGCAACAGGGAGACACAAACATGTAGTACCCTTTCCCGTCTTCAGATTTCACAATGGACATAAAACTAATCCTCACCCCCTCGTTATATAGATGATTTATATTTTCAAACTTTCATTTGCATGCACTGTGAGAGGAAGACATCCCAAGGTGTTCTCACCTGATTCCTCAAATTCCTTGTAGAGAATCCCCCATGTCTCCGTGATTCTCTCCAGGCTCTTCTCCATGGCCTGGATGTCCATGTATGGGCAGTTGCATTCTGGGAACTTGGGGTCACAGTTGCACCAGCAGTCATTGTCCTTGCAGACAAATTCGCCTTCTCCATTGCAGGCTATGTAGCTGAGAGCAGCCTGCACAAAACTTTCTCTCAAGTAGTCTGGAAGGATCACTTGTAAGCCTGTCAAAGAAAGCCGGGGTTTAAAGCCATGATCAAACTGTAAGCCTCGGGAGTTACAGTTTACGTACAGTGGCACTACAGCACTGGCTGAGCTTATGTCGTAAAGGAATAGTTTCGGGATTTTCGAAGTGGGGGTTGCATAAAGTACTGATACAAAGGCAGGGTTTTACATACAGCTCCGGAAGAAGCCACTTGACAAACAGCTCAACCAGTAAAATATCCATCAGCTTAAAAGTCAAGCTACAGTTTAACTCAACTATGATTTATTCGGACCAGTGTCCATAGCCAAATATACAAGCATTAGTGGGGAATTCATTGACTCCACTGTAGGTGGAGATCAGCTTTTTCGTATTAGACCGTTCACCGGTTGACCTTTTAAAATCACAGACCAAAACAACCTTTGCTGACGGCTAGTTTGTAATATGTCACAAGCCATTCAGTGTTTTTCCACCGTCGAATACAAAGCGTTTCATTCTTTGAGCTGACAGAACATGCATTAAGTCTCCTTGTCAGTCCAGAAAACACACACTGGTCTGGAGTTTCCATGTTTTTTTTCTTGTTGTTATCTTTTTATTTTGCGTATTATTTCTGGATCAAAGCCCAGGGCAGGACCTGTGGAACAGGCTGTGGAACAGGCCAGTTTGGGTCCAGTTGAATGTATACACACACAATAGTAATTTGAACTGGACTTTGATTAATTAAATCAAGTACAATTTCAGTGTCTACTGAAATATTTAAATGTATTTTAAAAGTATGGTTTAAGTCAGACTTACACAATGATTAGATGCCTTACTAACAGCATGTCAACATAATAACTAACATAGACCAACAGCATAGTGAGCATGCAGAGCTCAATCACCTGCCCACGTCCAGAATCCTGAATTCCTCTTTAACAATAAACAATTGCAAACAAACAATGGTCCAAGAAAAAATCAAACAAACCTTGAAGCTGTACTTTATTTTCAGGGCTCTGAACCAGAACAGAGCTTACAGAGTCAAGGTTGTCATAGTTACTGCATCCGAGCGGACCTGTGCGGGTCTCGGTCACCTGGGAGACATCAGGAAAAGAAGTATGTTTATACATTTGTGTTTCTTTACTCTAACTGAAATATATTTCGAGCAAACGCCAAAGCTTGATTCAAGGCTGCTCTTGGTTTTGGACAGAGCCAAACCGCAACATGAGTGGCTCCCTCTGTTCTTTAAATTCTGTATTTCTACAAGCAGAAGGAAACGCTGCACTCATTTTTCCATTTTTCCATTAGAGTTTTTTTTTTTTTTTTTTTTTTTTTTTTTTTTTTGGTCACTCACTGATTGAGGACATTTCTGTTGACCTTTGCCTCAAAGCAGCTCTAGCAAAAACATGCTTTTTCACTTCATTTGCAAGAGGAGATTTTATTTCAGGCTTTTTTTTCCTGCCGTGACAAGGCAGCGAGAACCTACTGATTCTCATGATGCCACAGGACACCATATTTTTTTTGTTAAGGGATTTGTCCTGGTCCAGGCTTGTCAGGGGACAGTAGGTGTAAAGTGACAGATGGATGAAGCAGGGCAATGATGGTGAGTCCATCAGTAACAGTCACAGAAGCCCGGAAGGGTTCGGGAACTCGTGACTCTGGTGCTGCAGGTTAACTCAGTGTAAGCCTCCTTAATCAATCCTTAAGAAACGTGGTTGCTGTAAGCGGAAGACATACACATCCTCTACGCATGTGAAAAGGAAAGTGAAGACAATTTGAGTGCAATTGTTATTTATATCACTTTATATATGTCTTGGTCTACTCATGAGGGATTTTAATGCTGCTATAAATGTGCAGAAATGAGGTACAGCCATGGGTTTCAGACCCTATGAATACTGAAACCACATAAGGAATCATTTGATAACGCCATATGATATGCGATGTGGCAAAAATATTGACTGATGAACGGAGTGCTCAATTTCAGCTCTGCGTAGCAGCTGCTGCTCACCGTAGATACATTCTGCTTTATTAGAAAGACTTAATAGGACATTATTGGCCACCTGTATGTTGGCACATATGGCTATATGAGAGAATGAGGCAAAGCCTGGAGCTCGATCTAAGATTTTTGTATTTTCTTTATAGATATTGTCCTTTGCCCTCCACCTCATGATATTTGATTTGGTTGATATTGTTTTACGCTGGTTGCCCTTCCTGACGCAACCCTCCCATTTATCCGGGCTTGGGACTGGCATAAGGAGTACACTGGGTGTGAGCCTCCCCTGTGGCTGGAGTCAATTTTGAGTGTCCAATTGGAATTGGGTACCTTGCTCAGGGGTAACCTAGCCCCTGACCTGATGGGGACTCAAACTGACTACTCTTTGGTCACAAGCGTGGTTCCCTTTTCTGCTTAGCTATAGGTTGTCCCTACCTTCCAAGTAATCAGAAAAAAGGCTGGCTGATAGGAATAAAGTATGTCATGTAAACATGCCACTCCAGAACGTCCGATCCGTTACAGCCTATTTGGAAACAACTTGAATTGCCTATTGTCACTTGGTTCGGTGTTCATATAAAGCAGTGGTTCTTCAACTTTTTCTGTTGGGCCCCCCTTTAGAGGAAGAATGGTCTCCGTTAAGGATGCACCGATATGACTATTTCCACCGATACCGATATCCGATATTAATATTGCTGCTATGGCCGATAACCGATATCTACCGATATCGATAAAAAAAAGTTTCTGAGATGATAAAAGTTTGCACAGAATGAAAATCGTGCAAGCAGAATTTTTGAATGTCTTCCTTTATTTTCAAAACATGTTTTACCTCCAAATAACAAGGTCACATAAGACACAAGTAACCAACTACAAGTAAAGGTTTTTAGAAACCTTTACCACTTGTAGCAAGTGTGTAACTAAATTAAAGTACAGTTTAACTCCCTCAACTCACTAGCAAGTGTGTAACTAAATTAAAGAACAGTTTAACTCCCTCAACTCACTAAACTCTTGTGAGAAAGTTTGGATCATAAATTACAAACATGAACATAAATAAAAATAATACCCTGCCAAAGTTACTGTAACCGAGATAAGGGCGTCTATACTGGGTACGTAAATAAACAACCCTTCCTCCCGGCAACAACAACCGCGCCACTTCCCTTCACAATAAAACTACACAACAGAAATGAGAAACAATACCTGACAAGCTCTACTAAGAGCTGCCATAATAAAAGAAAACATGTTAAAATACTTTATCAAACTTGCCAGTATTCATGGCAACCAGATATTTATTCAATTGCAAAACATCGGAAAAGTAGCGCCGACTTGGCAGGTTGTTGCGGGGTTCAATATGCGCTATCAACCGTCGGAACCCTCGGCTGGTCGTCAAGAGCAATCATTTCCATTACCTTGATCGTTATTGCCCTGGCCAATGTCTTCCTTTGGTCGAGTCCCAGCTGCGCTGCTTTCTTTTTTGTCCGCCGCCTAATGTTACTAGCGTTAGCTTCCTGCCGTTGTTTGTGTACTTCTGGGTGGCGGTTTTTCAAATGACATAATCAAATTTGTGGTATTGAATGACTTGACGCGGAACCCTCCTCGCATTACCTCGACTTTGCAAGTGTTGCATAATGCTTTTCGCGTATCTTCTATTGACACCCTGAAAAATCGCCCACACCGCTGACATTCTCTCTCAACACACACACACACACACACACACACATCTTGTGCTGCGCTTGCGTCACTGGCACTGTCATATGCCCAAACAAATGCCACATGGCCTCCCCTTCCCGACACATACACAAACAGCAATTAGACGGGTATAAACATCGGTTGTTAAAATCGGCGCAGTTTTACTCATTGGACCGATGCCGATATGTTAAAAAATGACGAACATCGGCCGATACCAATATTAATGCCGATATATCGTGCATCCCTAGTCTCCGTGTGTCTCTTAAATTTATTAGGTTTCATGCTGTCCCCATTACCAATGTTTTGAGACGCAACACACAGAGAGGTCTTTCTTCATCTCGTTCCACATTCGCCATGAATCCAAGACTGAGGTATGCGTCGTCGTATTTTCTCCTCGTCTTCGGCTGACGTTGGCTTGTCGTTAGTTTCTGAAACATTGCATATCGTTTTGCTCCTACCAGAAACTTCTCCATTATCCAAGCCTTGTCACCAGTGTGGATTTTGTTGTGGTACATCCCTAAAATGAGTCCGGGTTACTGCGAGTTCCACCTGCTGCAAATAGAACGGACCCCTGAGGGGCCCCACAGTTTGATAAAAAGAGTCAATCCGATCCTGACTTCCAACGTTGGTGTCATGCGTCCACGTAAACGATGGAATTGTAAATTCCAATCGGAATGAATATTTCCGGAATGAAGAAATTTTGCACACGTGAACATAGCGAATACTAAGCATTAAGAGTGGGAACAAAAAAAAAGAATTTGTCTCTTCCATAATGAGAAAAGAACACAATCAAGTTGTTAATGAAAAGAAAATATGAGACCTGAGAATCCTGCTGTTGCCTCGTTCAAAACGTTCCGCCTTGTTCATCGGTGTTTTCAGAGTGGAAATTACGGTTCAAGTCATGTGCCGATATTGTCATTGATTCGGGTCAGAAAATTCTCATACAGAAAAAAAACAGGGTCCCTGCTGCTTTCCGACAGCTGCTGTCATTAGTCATTGTTCAAACAAGCCGGCTGTGTCACACACTGTCCTCTGCACCGTGACTTCTTTAAGAGAGCCCAGATTTCCACAGCCAATCCCCAGCATAGCACAGCACAGCACAGCACATATAACAGGCTCGCTCTCTCTGCAAAGTGAGCTTCAATTTCCCCTTTTGTGGCTCTTTGCCTTGCCAGCCCTCACCCATTCATCTCTCAACTTGTTTGATTTCAAATTCATGCAGAGGAGTGCTTAGATGCATTTGTTCTGCTAGTGCGTGGGTCAGCACCCGGTGGAAATGATGCACAAGTGTAGGGGGCTCTCTCTCTCTCTCTCACTCCTTTGACTCACTTCCTCCCAGTGATGGAGGTGAGTCTCTCCTCCCTCCACCTGTCAGTTACGCCAGAAGACTGCCTTTGGAGCATGAAAGCACTGCCTCTATGTAGCTACAAAAAAAAGAAAATAATAATTCTGAAGAAATGAAACAGACAAAAGCATCTGCCTCTACACTACAGATATGTCTCCCTTAGGTGCAAAAGAAAAGCCCTCCCTGAACACAATGTGCTGTAGTGTGAGGACGGAGCTTTGATATTAGTACAGGGAGTCTGATTCTGATTGATGTCCTGTTGCAGTGGAGAAAGCTGTACTTTACACAATGACAGCCTCCGTGTTGGAATGAAAAAAAGGCACAGGGTGGGGAGTAGGGGGGGAGTCAGCCTCCTCTCCGTCACCCCATTAACCCCATGCTACCTGAAGGTGACAACCGGAGGCAGCAACCTGACATAAGCAGTGTTTCACAAGATTCATTTATCTCCCCCCCTCGCCATATGTGCCCGGCACACCCAGACTCGGTGTGCTTATACGATGGCGGCTGATGATCATATCTCATCACAGGGGGGAAAAAAAACAAAAAAAACAAGAAGCATAATCTTCCGTTTTATTTTCATTGCTGTTGTCATTGTTTTATGACAAGGAAATTGTAAACAAAATGTAATGGCACCCAAAGCTGCGCAAAGACAGTTTTCTGCATCGCAAGTGACACCAAGACGCAAATATAAACCAAATCTGAGGATTTTTTTTTGTTTTTATGTTATTGTTGTGTGCCTCTATTTGGTCTTCATGAACATAAATGATGTAATGTTATTTGTATGCCGCAGCTTTCATCTGTCAGGCAACGCTATGTGCGTATGCACCAGCAGCGTGGGGGGAAATAAGTGTTTATCCCATCTAACTGCTGTCACTGTGTCTTTGTAGGGCTTTCACTTCTTATCTGAAATATTTATCAGATGTATGTTTGATCTTAGGGGTGCAATTTCAATCTTGAGCCTGCAAAAAAAAGTTTGAGTTCAGAATATACAGCCTAGAAGCCTATCATGCCGTTTGATGTAAATACCGTGTGGGCCAGCAGAGGCATTTTTGTTCAAACTTGATGTTTGGGAAAAAGTGACAGCCCTTTGTGTATTTTTAACACACTCACAAAATATTATATTTCTATTACTATGGTGTGTTAATGATATGTATGTCCTATCTGATATGGAGGACCTTTTACTTTCATCTGAGAAATTGAAAAGGCATTTAATGAATTCGGATTCATATGTTCTGTTTCGCTGAGTTCCTTTCCTTGTGTCCTTTGTCGAGTAAACTTTTTGTTTCACTCTGTGGTTTCCCTCTGTGTGCATCATGTGTTATTTCACTCCCTCACTGCCCTTTTGTTTTGCTCGCCTGTCTGATAACCAGCGCTCGTTCCCAATTGTTTTCACCTGTGTCTCGTTATCTCACCTTCCCTTTATTACACACCCTCTCTCTGTGTTCCCCTTTGTTTGTGGCCGGATTTCGTTTTTTATTTATTTATTTATTTGTTTATCTTTTGGCAACTGTAAGGATTTATACACCAGCCTAGTGAGTCGTGAATGTGCATAAATCATCAACGTCAATGAAAGTTTGAAAGTTTTGTCATTACAAATATGATATGGACGACAGAGGAGAGGACAGGGGAAATAAATTCACTTAATGTCATTTTTATTTCTGGCTAAAGAAGCTTGTCTTCTTCTTGGCGTCGCGCTACGTGAACGTCCCCCAGATGGAAGTGAGAGGTAAATGCTCGAAGTTGAAACGTACGTACCAGCACGGTGCGCATTCTTAAATTCAAAGCCGGCGAGATGAAAGAGAAAATAAGTAAAAACAAAAACTGAAAGGTCCACATGGCATTGTGTTTTTAAGAAATTTTATGAAAAAGTGTGTCCCTGAGGGAGGTTTGTGGACGGATACTTCATGAGTAGCTCTAACTATCCACTTTGCTTGTTTAAGGTTTGTTGAAATCCTCGTCCTGATAGTTATCGATGCATTCTGAAAATCAGTGTCTGTAGCCCCCCCCCAACAAAGACTCGAATGTTTGACTGGCATATCAAACTGTCCGTCATTAATTATGAGGCTTCACAACGAGCCAGAGAGACACTGGTAGTCAGTATTTTGAGCAGCAGAAATTCATTTCTGAAAACCTCGTTCAACCTGTTTTTTTTGGTTTCCTTTACCTTGTTAATCACGCCTCCGTAACATCAGTTGATCAGGCATGTCACCACCTAACATCAGGTGAGAGTTCTGAGGAAGATCGAACCAAAAAACTAAGCTCAATCAGAAGACATAATGAACTTTCACAATAGATGTAGTTCAACCTGTTTACAGCCTCCATGCTTTACCAGCACAATGTAGCTGTCTGTCTTGATACTATCCATCCATCCATCCATTTTCTACCACTTTGCCTGGAAACTGGAGAACCCGGAGAAAACCCCCACACACACACACAGGGATCACATGCAAACTATGCAGAAAGGCCCTTGTTCCAACCGGATCTTGAATCCGGGTCTTCTTGCTGCAAAGACACTGTGTGGTATAAAAAAGTGACATCACCACAAAAGTAAGATGTGAAGAAAAAAAAAGACAGTCGCACACCTCTGCCAACCCTCCAGCCTTACACATTTTTCACCTCATTGTCCTGATGTAATGAGTTTGACTTGATTGATGACTCGTGACCCAAAAAAAATCAAAGTAGACGTAATAACTAGTGCGTCGGTGTGTGTGAATGTGCCCCGGGAACTCAACAGTATATAGACAAAAAAAAGGATTGTACCTTGATGGCAGTGGAGGCGATCTGGATGTGGTGCAGCTTGCGCAGGGTACTCTCTCTGTCAATGAAGTAGGAGGCAGCCAGCTGGTGCAGAGCCTCCAGAGTCACAGTGGACGAGTTCCCAGAGTAGTCGCTCACCTCTGCTTTCTTACTCAGTTTCCTCTTGTCCACAAATATCGTCAACGCCTCTTCTCCTGCACAGAAACATTTAAAAAAAAAAAAGTTTTTTGTTGGTTTGTCAGTTGCAGCAATTGTGCTTTTGCCCATTTTTCCAGAATAACCTTCAATATCTGGCAGTCATTTACGATTTGCTGCATGTCAAAACAGTGCATTAGCAATTTAATTTGAAATTTGAACAGTATAAAACATATTTAAAATGAGACTGTTTGCGGTTTTGTCTCAATGTCCAAAAACAGGGCAAAAATATGGAAACTATGCACAGGCGTCTTTCCACCTTTTTCCCTTTGTGGCAACAAAGACACTGATTTGTTGGCTTCCTGCAACAACGCGAGTGAAAATACCATAATAACCACATGTGCAACTTGTCAGCTTTCAGAAACCTTCACAATGTTTCTCATAGCACAAACTGGCGCGTAAATTACGGTAATGCAAAGTGCACTTGCTCAAACGTTTCTATACACTGCCTTTCACTGGCACATCGTTTATGACTGAATATGTGCGTTTTCCCACTTAATCCATTATTTGGCCCTTATATAATGTTATAATTTACAACCCAACCTGTTCTGTTTTGGGACACAACAATTCCAGATAGAAACAACACAGCAAAACCAAAGCTGATTTTTGACCTCGGTCAGGACCAGCCACATCATCCGCATCAGTAGCCACTGATCATAGCAATCAGCACTTCATATGTCCAAGGGCTTTGGTGCGGCACAGTCTCATCGCCCCCGAATCGCGAGACAGAGCGCCTCATTTTATCTCCTCATAATGCAGTGTTAATGCTATTGGGTGCTATTTTTTTTGTTTCTCAGCTGCTGGGGGACCCACCCTATTAATATCACAATATCTATTTATTCATTTCTATAAGTCCACGTGTGTTTCCGAACACAGAGGAGCAATCCATTCAGAGCCGTGGAGGCACCTATGGCAACGGTCCAAGGCAAACCCCTCATTTTCCAGGGAGTCCGGTGTGTAAAAGTAATCGACAAGTATTGCTCTGTGTGTTATATTCCTTTCATCACTGCACTGCACTCAATAAAATAAATAAATACGTAAATAAATGTGGCACTGTTTGGTACAGCGCGCGCACACACACACATACGTCTCTGAAGAGCAATGTCTGTGTAGTCGGTGGCACATTATCCTGCTGTGACTTGTAATTCATGTTACTTGACTTTGACCAAGTCACTGTGTCGCGCTCGTCTGTTCTCCTGATGGGAGAGCAAAGTGTTGCAGCGTTGATCAACACAAACTGTTTACTCTCGTAAAGCCGACAGGATGTTCTCCGGGAGCTGAAGCAGCTCCTGAGAACACTTTTTCTCCTTTTATCCGACACTATTAATGTACCGCGTAAGGGAGAAGCACTGCCTCTTAATTTCATTGTACTCCGCATGTGTCATCAGCTGGTAAGAGTGCGCTATGGCTTCATCGCTGCTCTGTTAAGGGGTCCAGTGTGTAGGAATTAGTGACATCTAATGGTGAGACCGCAGATGGTAACAAGCCAAAACACTCCTCCGCTCATTCTTCCTTTTCAGGGAACTATACAGTGGCCTCTGCATGCCAGAAAAGATAATAAAAAAAAAGACTCTCCCACTCTCTGCCATTTTCTTTCTCTTGCTTGCTGGATTATACATGTTGTTTATGTGGGTGGAGCTTTTTTTCTTTTTCTTTTGTGTAGTAAGCCATGTACATTTCTGCATTGCCCCTGCCTAAAGTGCACATAAAAAGCTTATAAGGTTATCACAAAAACAAAGCTATTTTTATTTGAAATTGATCATACACTCATACAGCACTAGTACTTGGGGCTATAGTCTATTCCAGTAGTTCTCAAACATTTTATACCCCCCTTGAATATATTGAGCTCTTGAATTAACACCATTATCACCGACGTTCAAACGCGGTGGTGTAAATAGGTCGAGCAAAGTCAGCTACGGACTTTTCACAGGAGGCAGATTTAGTCCCATTTGGTCTCTCATCCTCCTCCTCTTTCTTCACGTGTACTTCTCACAATGGTCTAGTGAGATTAGATTAAGACAGAGTGAGACACAAGGTGACTCTAGCTATTTGTTCCAATAACCACAGTTTGAGAACCATGGAATCTATTCAATTTCTGCCAGTTAACCCTTTTAGTTGATGCACACTGATCACAATTATCTGTGTGTCTTCAGGTGTCCTGGTCCAACACATATCGTTATTGAAAACACACTATGAGCTATGGTTGTGACAATAATCTACATTGTACTATGCTTTGAAATAATAAAATACCATTTGCTTTTTCTTGTTTACCTCCCAGGGTAGCTGACAGCAGAAAGTGAGTGCCATACTTCCTGATCAGGTTGTCAGTGATCATCTGCGTGGTGGGTCTGTGGCCCAGGAGTCGTATGTTCCTGATAAACTCAGATGTCAGAGGTAATGGAGACTCCAGGAAATCTCTCCGTTCAACTGCCAGATTATTCACCTTCCATCTCCCAAACTCCCTGCACACAAAAACACACAAGCAAAGTAAAGTAAATAACAAAAAAGCAATACATTATTTATTATTCAACTGGTTCAAAAGAGTCCTCTGTGGAAGAAAATGTATAATTAGTGAATTAATGAGCCCAAATTAATCAATTTTACATATTATTACACTTAATATTAAAGTAAACTGATGGACATTTTGTCATGATACGATTCAATTCATAGAATTTAGTTTTTACTAGCAGCTTTTGGCGGCCTTCTCTGGTTCTCATACATCGTGACAATGTATTTGTTCATCATTTGAAACAGAGAAACACGCATGCAGATGAAGTTCTTTGTGACTTTTTTTTTGTTGTGTTGTGTTTTTTGTTTTTTTTTTGCACGGTAAGGAATCCCTCAACCATGCTGACACAGCCTAAAATTAAGTGAAAGTGAACTGATGAGAACGAGGAGAAAAAAAAGAGCAGAAAGCTGGTGACAGAAAAAAAAAGAAAAAAAAAAGAAAGAAAGAAAGAAATCATTTGAAACCGAGATTGTCACCCGGGATGCTGCTGCTACTTCACAGCTGAGAGATGTTTTCCTTAACAGCCCCATCACGACAGACACGCGTGTCAAAATGAATAAAACACAGGTTGGTGTAAGAAAAGAAATAAAACTCAAGCTGTGAATCTAGGCAGCGCAGAATGAAGAAAGTCACAAAAACCGTGAAAGAAAAGGGACCGCCACCCTTTGTTGCCTTTTCAAGTTATTCCGGTGACCTCTGACAGCTAATGTGTCTGACCTCCACCATGAGTGCTGCTTATATGCTGGATTTATATGAATCCCTGGTGCTTCATTGATTATAATGTCTCACATAGCCAGACCTCCACTGCGCTGTGTCAGCACCTCGGAAGGTTCTACTTGCCCCTATATATCATTCTGCTATAGAGGGAGGGAAGGAAAGGAGCGTTTGTGTATTATTTTGAAACCAATCACACCTACATACGGCGACATGCAAAATATACAATCACACAATCCGATTCTACATCAGAACCTGCCATATTCAACTTGTAGACTCCAGCTCTGAGCTTTTATAAGTCCCTTAAAGGCGTCATAGACCGGAAGCTCCAATTAACGCTGCGTTTGTGTGTGTATCTGCGTCATGAAACCCTAAAGTTTCAGAACAAACAGTTCAGCCACTGCTGAGAAAATAGTGTTGTATTGTTTTCCTGGGCTCTGCGAAGCGGATCGGCACTTCCTTAATTTGATGTCGTCATCAGAAATCCTCACCACTCCTCTCACCACCGTAGCGCCTCCTGGTGCGGGCACTAGTCCGGGCACATCCGGTTACGTACGTTCAACCGCAGAAGAAGAAGAACTACTCTCATTGTAGCTGCTGAGATGCAGATATGTGTATCTGAGAGCTGGCCTACCTATTACGTCACTTCCAGGTACCTGGCCAATCACAGGACAGTGGGAAAGCACTCGTTGGCTGGCCAATCACAACACAGTCCTTGTCTGGGGGTGTGGTTTTGGTCTGAAACAGCGCAGCTGACGAGAGCGTCAGTGAGGAGATATTTTGATCGGCTCGTTTGCAGCGACTAGGAGGTTTTTAATCATGAAAACAAGTTAATATATGTAAATGGACCTTCATAACTAACATATATGTGTGATACAAGCATTCTATGTCACCTTTAATAAAGGGAGAAACTATAGAAGAATTAGAGAAGAATCACGCGGCCAATGGGAGGCTTATACCTGCAGCCTATGCGTCAGAGTGTAATACGTCTGTCACGCGTGTCCATTTGTGATAAACGGTGATACTGTATGCACAGCGGGAAGGTAGCGGGAATGAAATGAAGACTTTGACTCAAGGTTTGAATACTGTCAAAACGAATAAGACTCTTCCTCCTCTTCCATATCTCCCGCTTACAGCTACTAAGCTACTCATTCTTTCTCTTTTCATGTAACAAAAAAAAAACGAGCACATGCAGCACATTGTTAAAGGAACAAACAGATAAGTCATAGGCAGTGTGGTGAGCGGCGCTGGAGCAGAGCTTAAAGAGATGCATGTTCATGCGTGTGCATCAATAAAGACCAAGCTGCCATTCCTGCATGCATTATTACAGTACATTTGTAAAAACCTTTGCCTGAAGCAAATCTCTTTGAGCAGATGTTGCATTTGGCAATGCTTTGTATAAAGTATGTGAAGTTATTCAACCAAGGTCAAGCTGTTAAGTGGAATATTTCCATGTTAAGTATCCTACAGATAACTTTGTGCACTTGTTCACCTTAACA
This sequence comes from Solea senegalensis, assembly GCF_019176455.1. NCBI lineage: Eukaryota > Metazoa > Chordata > Actinopteri > Pleuronectiformes > Soleidae > Solea > Solea senegalensis. The sequence continues at coordinate 19,337,964 of NC_058034.1, forward strand.
GAGAGAGTGTTACTGTGCATTTAAATGAGCCTTGTTTGTTTTTTGTTTCTTTGTTTGTCTGACTTTTGGCAAAATATTACAAATTTGGATATTGAGATCCTTCCCTCTAACTCGAAGTAAAATAAGTCCTTGAAGAGATTGCGGTGAACTGAAATATGACAATCACAAAATAATGCATTTTATTTTATGGGAAAGAAGCAAGGTGCTCATATTTCTCAAATTTAATTACCAGTAGCAGCCACAACCCCGGGGATTTATTCACAGCGATAAACTCGCTGGTCAGTCCTCGTCCTTGTCAGCATTTGGTAGCGTCCAATATGTGAGCAGTATTTTCTTCATTCTGTAAATAGTATCTATCTGTCTGTCTCTCTGTCTGCCTGTGTTGCACTAAACAATCTGATTTCCCCTGGATTTCAACTGAAATGTGGGCATGGGAGATGCACACTGATAGCAGGTGGATTTAATTCGATTAACATCATATCTGAAAGAGATATTTCATAAATAAATCGTGAAGTCGAGCCTGCGTGCGATTCATCAGAAGGCTGATAAAAATCAGCGCGAAGGAACCTTTCACAGATTTATCTGCGTCCGCGTTTATGTTTGTTGGTGTATGCAGAGAACCACCACTTCTTCTATTTTATTTTGAAACGATGGCGCGATACAAGTCAGGTTACCCAAAGTAATTTCATGTTTATTTGAAAAAAATGTACATTTATTTTGGAAAAAAAAGCAATGAGCAACGATGAACACACCCACTGAATACACTGCATTTCGCTACTTTCATTGATAAAAGTTAAACTCCATAAACTCTGGACATGTTTTGAGTCAATAAAAGAAACAATGACTGAGGCAGCGGAGGGTAGAAAAATATGCACGTAACTGGCTGCTTTGAAAAATCCATGCTCTGAGAGCACACAATTCAATCTGGTTCCTCTGCGTCGGGTTTAAAGGCCCTGAAATGTCTTTTTTTCTAAGTCGCTTTGGATTCAAAAGTGATGGAATCCCACACAGATGCACTGCGTGTCAGAGAGTGTTGGTTATCTTACGTGTTATTTTTGTAGCTGTGTTTCGCTTGAGCTTTCCACTCTGGATTTGACTTTTTTGGAAAATGCTTTTACTTCGCTGATGAACAGAACGTTTTTTTTTTTGTTTGATTTTTGCTCGTGTTTCAAGGGAAACTCCTAATCTGTCAGTGATAATGACAGACTCATTGCTCACAGCTGAATTGATTTGAACAAGAATGAATAAAAGAATGAATTTATTTTGAACACAGAAACAAAATTCCTACTCTGATCCATTGTGACTGTTCGTCTATGACATAAACATGAAAAAAGTATCCTCATCTCCTAATTATTTGCGGTCTAAATATCCACCCAGTGTCAAATATACGCTCAATAAATACATAAATCACACAACACAGAGCATTCAGGATGCTTTTTTCCATTACTATGTCAAAATGTATATATAGAGGCAATAAGAATGTGCATTATGGAGTGTCTTGTGTCCTTTTTTCAGCACAGCCTATCGGCAATCTGATGAAAAATATTTATTTTCTTCCATTTTCACCAACTACATAAACACACCCGAGCAATGAGTACTAAAAATCTTTTAAATTGGTGATTACATTCGTGAAATTTGAAATTTGGAAGTACGTTCTCTTAGTTTTGACACGCCCATGGCGCAGTTTACAGTTTAATTGTAAGACTGTAAGTGGCTCTAAGTTGCCCATAGATGTGAGTGTGTGGGTGAATGATTGTTCATCTCTTTTGGCCCTGCAAAGGAGTGGTGACCTGTCCAGGGTGTGCCGCACCTTTGGCCCTAAGTCAGCTGGGATTGGCACCAGTAGCACCACGACCCACATGTGGAGGATAGGTAGATGATGAATGAATGAATGAATGAATGAATGAATGGATGTAGGACAACTGTGGTCAGTGTGGTTGGGTGTACGTTTTTTAAGCCTTTTGAGGTCTGGAAAAGGACAGAGGGAACGGTGCAGATTCAGCATCAGTAGTGAAGAGGGAGCTAAGCTGCAGGGCAACGTTTTCAATTTGCCACTCAGTTTATATTCCAACCCTCACCTGTAGTCATGAGCTCTGGGGTAGCGAACAAAATAATGAGACACAAGTGGACAAAATTAGTTTATCCCGTTGGGTAGCCCGGCTCAGACTTAGAAGTGGGATAGAGTGGAGGGAAATCGGAGTAGAGCTGCGATACCTTTGTGTCTAAAGGACCCGTCTGAGACCATTCAGGCAGCTCAAGTGTGCCGCCTGAGATGGAACCCGAGGGAAGACCCAGGACATTCCACAGAGATTTCACATTTAATGTAACCGAGGAACACTGGGGGGAAGCTGCTGTTGGATGGATGGATGGATGGATGGATCATATATGGCTCTGTTGCTTAACTATATTGGCTGAAAGGTAATTAATTATGATGTGTAACCAAGCTCAACTATGAGAAAGTAATACGTGCTACACAGTCAGTCAAAAACCTCGTGTAATATCTGTCTTTACTTTCTCTTTGAAGAAGCAAATACAAAGCCGCTGAGTGCAGTATTTGAAACTGCAAAATATCAGTAACATGCAGTACTTTTTCCTACATAGCATCTAAATCTCTATATGTCATATTTGGAGGCACAGGTGACATGTACAATAAATCCACAGGTGCTGGAAGGTTTTCATTTTATTAGACTCCCCAAATGGGTTTGATGTCGTCCACCTGTCTGTGAAGTGACACAGTTTTTTCACTACCAACTGATGGTAGTTCGTAGTTCGTGAAACGACACCACCTACTTAGTTTGCTACCGACGGTGAGCTAAAAAGAAGAGAAAAGAAAAAGCGTTTGTTCATGGTTGTCTGGTTTTTAATACAAACTCATTAGATGCAGTGGAAATCGGAGATGATGCAAGACAAGCCACCTGGAGAAAAACTACCACTAATTAAATGTGTGCTTAGAAAATTACGATAGTGTTTGTTTATAAAAGCGACATTTTCAGGCCAAAAGTGCAATCCTATTTTAAATTTTGGAAAACTTTTTAGTTTTAAAAAGTTTTGCTCTGCGCCACCCCTGCCCCCAATTTACTTGCCTATATAGGAAGACGGGGTCGGAAGACATATTCATCAAAGTCTCTATGGACAGCAAGAAAGTGGAAAGTGCAGTATCTTGATGTGAAAAAAATCCCTATATGAACATCATAACCAAAAAGGAACAATTTTGAAAGTGTTTTCATGGATTATTATTAATTTTCCCAGATTTCAGTGCAGCAAATATGAACAAAGAACATGTGTGTTAGAGATATGCACAATATTATGGCATCATGATGTGCGTATTCACCGATATTGGCTTCAAAATGTATTATTGGAACTGACGCTTTTATCCAAAGCGATTTTACACATGCTCCCACATGCATGTGTAAAATATAAAGTCTTCGTTCCAGAATAATGCCGTGTTTCACTCCATGGTCTCAGCTTGCCTCGACTCACCTCGCCTCTACGCGGTTCGGTTGGTTTCCCGTTACAACATAGTACCTCCTCAACGTGGGCGGAGTCATCACTGCACGGCTGCATGAAACGGCGGTGAGTTCGCTTCACACACGACACACACAGACTAGTGACGGGCAATCATTAGAATCAGTCCATTGAGTCAAATATTGAGATTTTAGACATTTCCCTGGTAATTGTTTGAGATTGACCCACGTTTTTTGGTATTGTTAAGCTGATCTACAGTTCGGCTTGATTCTTGTGCCCGACGTCTCTTCCTGTGACGGCACTCTGACCGATCGGTGGACGGCTGTCTGGCGACGTCACGCATACTATCGCCAGGTACTATCGCTAGTGGGAACGCGTAATAACCATGTTGTGCCGAGGCGAGGTGAGGCGTGTTGCGCTAGTGGGAAAAGGGCTTAAAAGACTGATATGCATATATGTACCAATATCAATTATTGGCCCAAACATCACCGATATATCAGATATCGAAATTCCCAGTAAGTGCGTCGTCCAGTCTTTCAAATATTGCTCTTTTCGCCCTCTTGACTGCTAATCAGAACGCGTGGAACACCCTTGGCCGCTCATGACAGATGGGGGTAGTTTGGCCTTTTGAAAGGGTATATATCACATTAAACCAGGAGTAATGAGGAATGCTCCAACAGCCAGGTGTTTGACTGCTGCTAAGTGTACACGCTAACTGCTGCACATAGACGTCAACACACTCGGGCCGCAACGATTTCCAATGCACATCAGTTACTTTGTTAGTTGTTGTTGTTGTTTTGTTTTTTTTTATGATTATATAATCATCAAACGAGACACTAATGCACATATTACCCCAAAAACTGTAGGCGGAGAGTAGGAAGTAAACATAATGATGTTGAATGGATACGCGGTATCCATTGACCTTTTTGCTGACACTGTACTATTCAGACAAAGCCTTTGACTAATCTCTTGCTCAGATACATCTAGTGTAGCGATTAATCTTCACCTCATTTCATGCCATACAAATAAATGACCTCTTCAAATGGTACACCGTGTCTCTTGAGTTCCACTTTGCAGCATGGAAGCACTAGTTCCAGGCCGCAGCACATTCTGTGGAAAAGGAGGAGCATGCGGGCAGGGAGGGAGCGGCGGAGGGAGGGACAGCGAGAGAGAGAGAGAGAGAGAGCAGAAAACAGGTATAGAAAGACTATTCACAAATCCCCGCTGTCATTCGTTTCTCCAGTTATCGTTGACTGTGATAAGCTGGCACTGTCTTATCTTAAACCCCCAAAAGGCCAAATGGTTCATCCTGCAGGGAAGAGAAGGAAATGAAATGGGTTTCACCTCGGAGTTGATTTTAGGGGCTGCAATCCTCCCCACAACTTGCTATGTCATTATTATTATCAATCGTAGCACCTTTTCACCAAGGTACATCACTTTCATCAGTTTAAATCTTTGGCTGCTATCATCGCCAAGTGCTGGAGTTTCTCAGAAGTCAGAGAGGGGTTCTATTTTCTGAAATACACGCTTTCAGATTTTAAACCAAGGCAGAGGAAAGTGCATTTCACTCTGACTTCACTGCACATTAGTGGGCATCTTCTGTGTTTTTTTGTTTTTTTTTTAAAAAACCCACTGAATATAGTTGCGATCAATTGTCAAGAAGGAGTATATTTCCCATTTCTGAGATATTAACATTTGAATACTGTAAATGTCTACAGGCCCCTTATAAAATCTCCAGCATTTCACACAAATAAGGAAAGGTTGGTGAGAAAATAGAATGTGAAATGTGTGTGTAACCAAATTATTTTTAGTCTTTTATTTCTACACCATTTATCATCTCGCAACTCTTCCGGATGTATCTTGCGATCGTTTCGGAGGCCGCCCAACCCCTAAATTGTGACTCGCTCGACCATAACTGAATATAAAGTAGCAGCAGTTTAACACAAGCTCCACCTCAGACAGCAATACAACAATAAACCTCAGTCTTATTGCAGGAGCCCTCTCCTATGCAGACAATGACTAACCTTTGATGCCATTCAGCAGGTGCTATGTAGATTGAGAAAATGATGAAATAGAAGTCTTTTGAAATTCCGATTTAATATCTAATGAGCATTATTATCCAGAGTATCATGATATTCCACATTCCAAAAAAAAAAAAAAATCAATAATCCAATGCAATATGTTGAAAATAAGGCCAAATGTAAGGCAAACACTCATGTCTTTCACCCTGGTGAAGATGGCAGCATTCCCTTTGGCAACGTTCACAGCAGACAGGTGGCCGAGGCGGAAGGCTCACATTGTGTTTGCATTGGAAGCAATGGTTACGCTCCTCCATATCCAGCATACAGAGAGAGACACACACACAGACACACACACAATTTCTCTTTCATTTTGTTCAGAGGACTTGTTAAAAGTTCTTTCAAATTCAATCAGTAAGAAAGGCAGGAAATTGAGTGGAGGGGCAACGTGGTGTGAATTCATTACTACATCATTGCTGAGGTGGCTGAAACGCTGTAACTCAGAGAGGCAATTCTGGTCATTCATCTTCTCCTGTCATTGGGCATTTATTAGGATTTTGCCTGAGATCTGGACTGCACATGTGGAGGACCGGGGCAGAAAATAATATTGTCACTTTCAATCACCTCTGGCCCCCGTGTTCCGCACAAGTGATGTGGCTCTCAGCCCCAAAGTGGACTGTCAAAAATTATCATTTACAACAAACACAAGCTCAAGATGTATTTGTCCGCGCTACAGCTGCCGGATTCGCTCGGTGGCTGCGGACTGAGTTATTGATATGAGCTACTCACTATCTCGGAAATGCACAGACAGACAAACTGCAGAGTTTTCAGCGTCAGTAAGATTTACTCAGGAGGGCAATGTTTCCCCAATTTTTTACCTTTTTTTTTTTTAAGATGGCAACCTATTGTGACCCAAGTCGTGACAGCAGGAACACATTTGTGGATAATGTTGCACCTAATATTATTTTGAATTGGTAAGCAAATCCAAGAGATGTTATTTTTAACATACATACACAGCTTTTACTTTGGGAATCACTGCTCTAGGGGGAACATGGATTTTAGTGGCAAATCATCAATAGGGGGCACTATAGGTGCTGACCCCACCTGCCCTACATGAAAAAAGAATAATCACAGACTTTCACTGACTTTCTCAAATATATATTAATAAATAAGTAGTGTAAATATGACCCAATCAGTGAGTGAAACATATAATCTGCAATTATAATGTACATTTAAAATGATGCGTTCCCTGCCCACATTCCAGCAATCCCTAGACTCTCATTATAAAAGTACATGCCGAGTTTGCTCCACTTCGACACAAGCGATTTGTGTCGAAATCACACATGACTTGTGTTTGGAGTCGTGTCAGACACTGAGGCATGCAGGAGAGACGGAGGAGCCTTGTTGAGGGGAAAGGCAAGAGCGAAAGAGAAAGGAGAATTCAGTAAAAGTCACTAAAAACAGCGCCGTTTGAGAGGAGAACACTGCAGGAAGAGAGCCTAACCAGCCGTGCATCAAACATCTGCTGTTTCCAGCTTGTTAAACATGAGTTATTGCTGTTGTCATACATCAGTCATACCTAGACACTGGGTCAGCACCCACACATGCGTCTCAAGATTTGGGTCACCAAATAACTTTGCAGAACTTTTTTCCAGCATCTTACTTAAGATGTGTTAACGTAACAAATAATGTAAATAAGTATTTATATTCATTCATAATGTCAAAAAAGTGGCAGTAAAAATAGATGAAATTTCAATTTGAAGTGTTACATATTATGTACAGATTTGCTCATGTTGTGGTTTGTATTTTAAATGAGGTCACATTGTTTGTCTTTAACCCTTTTTTTGCTCATTTTAATCAGAAAAGGGCCAGAACTAAGTGCTTCTGCCCATTTGTCCAGAATAACTTTCAATATCTGGCTGTTATTTACAATTTAATGCAGGTTAAAATACTGTTTTAACAATTTAAAGAGGAATTTAACACCATATTCTGCATGTTAAATTGGAAATTTGAGCAGGGTAAGACATATTAAAAATAACATTTGTTTGCGTCTTTGTCTCCATATTCAAAAACTGGCCAAACAATGGAGACGTTTTTCCATCTCTTTCCGCTCTTGGTGAGTAAGACTAAGGCTTTCTGAAACAGCGCAAGTGAAATTACCATGACAACCATATGTTTGCAACTTTTAATGTCATTTTAATGTGGAAGTTCTACTTTTTTAATTCACAATATCGGGCAATCGTTGGTCCAGTTGTGTAGTTTAATTTAAGTATAAATACACTGGCGTGATGCACTAGGGTGCTTTGGCACTACCTACTGGTGTTACAGCGCATATAAAACCCAACTTTTACCCCCCAACTGACGAATTTGTGTGTCAAAATGATCTTTGATTGTTTTTTGTCTATATCCGTCCAAAAGCTGTTTAGATAATTGATTCTACACCATTGAGTGAGTTACTGAATGTGGCTAAAAACGTAGGACGGGAGACAATAATGAGACTTTCCGCGGTGGATTCATCAGCTCTTTTCACACTTTTATGAGCTTTATTGAATCAAACTTTTGTGCGTCAGCTCGACTAGGGAGAGATGCCTGCAGTGTGACCAAATTGAATGCGAGTGACAACTAAAGAACTAGATTAGCAATTAATGGGGCTGGCAGAAGGTACAGTGTCTAGTTTTAACACTTCTTTAAAAAGGAATATTGCAACAACAACAACAACAAAAATAATAGTTTCCTTTTGTCAGCCTATTTGCCACGAGGGGCCTCATGGAGTTGCTGAAACCTTGGAAGTGACTTTCAGGAGAAGTAAAGAAAGACAGAGAACATCAGTGAGAATCTAATACTGGGATGTTGAGAAGAAGCGCTGAGGGCGAGTCTAAAACACTCAGCTCAACACTCTTCAGAGCACCTGCAGTCTCCCCCGTGGTTTGGAAAATCTGCTGTTGTTCATTGTGTTTGAAGAGGCTCTCGGATCAAACAGCGAGCAGCTTTTTTTTTTTTTTGATCCAGTTCGACTCAAATAGTTAGAATAAGCTAATTGCAGTTAATTCTAAGAGTCCCATTGTTTTAACTCACTGTTTGTTGATGCACAGTGAAGCTTACCAACACACTTCTATTATCCGTACTGTAGTTAACACCTCTCGAAACAAAACACCTTTCTTTTTTCTTTTCTCCCCTTTGCAGGATTGTGAATGATTGCCATCCATTTTAAGTATAAAGCAGGTACCATGTTGACAGTAGCTTCAGCAGAGTTGATATGGTGTTTTTTTTTTTATCCAGGAAGGTTGCCTTATGTGTTAGAGTCAGAGTTAAAAAAGTGACCTATGTGAGAGTAGTTTTAGTTTACATTGAACTAGGGCTGAGCAATAATTCAATAACAATATGTCACAATTAATGTTTTGCCTATAGAGCGCAAGGAGATTGATTTACTGAGTTTGTTTACACCTCCATGGTGGCAGGAAAAGATTTGGCTGCTCACTGGACGCTTTAAATCCACAGAGATGAAGTAATAAATGCCTTATGGAAACACCTTCAGTAACCAGACCTGATCACCTCTCTGATAAACTGGATTTGAACAGTGTGACTTCCTGCCGGAATGGTTTTGTGTTGTTTTGCCTCTGTTTGCAAACGCACTTGTGGACACAACACGTACATTATTAGCTGGGAATGTCTACAAAGTCCGTCTGTCCGTAAGTTTCAAATCACAAGTAATGGGATTGGTTCCAACTTTCCCTCAGGAGACTGAGTTGAAACCATAATAATGTCCAGCCCCTACTTCCAACTTCCAAGTGTGCCTTCCATTCACTGTCGTTTAGAATCGTCTCGTTCAGAACCATGGTTCTCAAGGTGAGCTTCCTCTGGTGTATACTACTGTATGAAAGTAATAAGAGTCATCTTATCTCCCGCTCCATCTTAATCTAAGTTCACTATACCAGTGTGTCAAGTATATGTGAGGAAGGGGAGGATGATGAGAGAGCAAGTTATCTTAATGGGAATACATCTGCCTCCTGTGAAACGTCTGCAGCTGACTTTGCTTGGTCTATTTTCTCAGGTGGAACTTGTTATAAAAACTTTGAGAACCACTGGACCAGCACATTGAAGACGCCATATTTTGTCTGTATAGTGGTTTATTAAATTGTAACCTTAAACTTGGTGGAATCTTTTGTGAAACAAAAAAAGTCTTTCATGAATGAACTAGAACTAGTTTCTATTTTGTTCCGTGCAAACACGAGCCTCCGTTTGAGCCGCTCCGATGTATTGTCAACCACTGGTGAAGGGTGGCAAGTAAATACACTTGTTTATACAAATCATGGGAATTACTGCCATGCAGCATCATTTCCTTTTCTTGTTAGCACAAGCGTTAGGGCTTGATGAGGAAATTCAAGGACATCTGTTACTGTGTAACACACAGCAGGATGCTCGGTCCCCCGGAGAGAATATTGCAATATTGCAATAAAACAACCCCGCTGAATTTTTTATGAGCTAGCTCCAGGTGTGGGTTCCCAAAAAATGATCACCACATTTCACCCTGCCAGTGTCAGCGGTGACAGAGAGCTATTATTCGCCAAAACAGGAGCAAAATAAAATAAAAACAGGAGGCTCCACTGCAGCTGCATCCCCCTTGTCTTTGTCAGATTCCTTTTTTTTTAAATCAAATGGGACTGAATCCAAGTGAATTCAATTTAGGAAGATTTACAGGCTATTTACTTTTTTAGGCTAGGTTTTTCCTTTTAATATCATCACTATTAATCAATGCCGCATTGTGGTAATCTAGCGGGCCTCAAACACAGCCCTGCAGCTGACAGAAGCCTCTCAGGGGATTCTGTGATAATGCAGAGTAATAAGTACTAAGAGCTCACTAATCACTTGGCCACATGATAAGACTATTAATCTTGCCTCTCTTGCAGCTCAGCTCCAATGGACCACTGCCTTTTGCCAGAGAAGGAAATATTAAAGACCTCTAACACAGCAACCAATCACTAAAGCCATAAAGCATCCTCGCACGATCCATAGATGTCAGGAACCCTGTCCGTCTATTTCCAGACGCCTGGACAACATCCTCCTCAACGAGGACGGATATGATTCATGACACCTTCTCCACTAATTCGGCCGTATGCCGATAGCTCAGGCTTGCGTCGCTGTCACAACAAGTCATCGATTTTAATTCCCGATCCTAATCAACACGCTTTTGTCGTTCCACCTGATCATGTGAGCGTTCGAATGCGTCGCAGGGTCAGCGGACAGCAACATGTGTGCATTTAAGGCTGCGCGTGAAGCGGCGGAGGCGTGTGCCAGACCACGCTGTGAGCGCTGAGCACTGTGAGACCCCTTTCTGCATGACAACATAGGACGAGAAACGCAGACTGCCTACCAAGCAGGCATGAACATGGTTGTCATAAAGCACATTCTCTACTGTGCGCACTAATATCGGATATGGAGTTTTCTCCCTTACATCATTTTGATGTTACAATAAACACACAAATGCACTGGTAATAAAAAATAAATCAAAGAAAACCAGTGCAGCCAAGTCTGATACAACTACTGTAACCTCCTCACATGTAATTAGACGGAGATGTCCTCAGATTGACCTTGTCCTGTTGAACCCGACACACGTCACAATAGATGTACATTCAGCCAAGGGAGAATGGAGTTCACCACCCTTCTTTCCTCATCTCTATCATTTAATTCAACTCCCCCTGATTTAACTGCAGTACATTTCATCACGAGCAATATAATTCTCACTCGAGCACTTTAATCAGGGTCAGGTGAGGATTTGTACAAATTTGGTGTGGCCTTGGAGTTACTGAAATTCATCGTTGGCATTAATCAAGAAGGCGGCTTTTTTAAATCGAGGCCATATTTTTTTTTTTTCTGCTCCCACTTACCGTTGCAAAAATATTCAGTATGTATTCAGCATATGCAGTATTCATGAAAGCATGCAGTCTTTCCGTCTTCCTTCATTAAGGAGTGATGCTTAATCTTCAACTTCATCCGCCAAAATGGCTTGATATGAGCCACCTCTAAAGCAGCATATGGATCCCACAAAGAAATGAATGCTGACTAATCTATAGTGGATAATTATTCTTGTGACGTATATGTAGCCCTGACCAGCTTCTCAATCATGTCACTCGACAGGCTACCCAGCTCCTAGTTCAGGCTGTGGTCATCTCCTGCCTTGACTACTGCAACAGGCCTCCTGACCTGTGCGGTGAAACCACTACAGATGGTCCAGAAAGCGACGCCATGCCTGGTCTACAATCAGCCTAAAAGGGCACATGTTGCCCCTCTGTTTATTGAGCTCCACTGGCTACCTTTAGCTGCCCCGCATCAAATTCAAATCACTGACGCTAGCCTACAAAGTCCTTCATGGCTCTGCTCCCGTTTACTTAAATGCTCTCCTAAAGGCTTATGTTACCCCTCGAGTACTCCGTTCATCAAAGGATTGTCGTCTGGCGGTGCCAACACCCCGCACAAGACAATCCAGACTCTTTTCATGTGTCGTTTCACGCTGGTGGAACGACCTACCAAGCGCTACCAGAACAGGGGCGTCCCTGTCTATCTTCATGAAGCTCTTGAAAACCCAGCTCTTCTAAGAGCATCTTCTGTCCTAGCACTTACCCTACCCCTACCCCCTCCCCATCTCCTTCTGCACTTGCATCCACCTCGGCACTCAGTCCACTGTTCCTATCAAGTGGAATTCTTTCCAAGACTTCTTCTATGTAGCTTATTCCCCTCGTGGATAAAAGCTTCTAAATGTTTAATGTAAATGTCAATAGAAGCAATCATAAAACAGCAGGAAACTGTGTGGAACTTCATCTTGCACTAATGACTTACCTATATATCTTGTATCTGGTGGAGAAGCCGAGCCGGTTCTTGTCCACAAAGTCAATGTACTCCTGGGAGTGATGGAAGGGCCCCTTATCAGAGAGGAGCCAATCCAGGGGGCCCCCAGGCTTGTCATTGGGGAGGCTGGATGTTGTTGTTGCTGCTGTTGCTGCTGCTGTTAACACCGACTGTAAACACACCCAGCAGTGGAGGCTGAGGCTGATGACTCCCCATAGAGCCATCAGAGATGGAGGGAGCGAGGGGGGGGATGCGGGTGGTGGTGGTGGTGGCGGTGGTGCTGCTGCTGCTGGGTTGTGGTGGTGTTGGTGGTGCTTAGGGACGTTCAGCAGCCGGAGCCACTCTTCATTAGCTGGCTCCTCCACTGGGAAGAGCAGGGGACCTGCATCACCTGAATGCCCCCTGGACACCTAAAGAACACATAGCACAGCTAAGGGTACAGCGAGACACAGTCAATCACAAATACTGACTTACAGAAATAAACTGATATAAAACTTTAAAGGAGCAGTGTGTAATGTTTAGTGACACCTAATGGTGAGACTGCAGATTGTAACAAAATGGAGGACTCCTCCACTCAGCGCTGTCTTTCCCAGTTGCATCAGAATTACAGTGGCCTACACAAACCAGAGAGGATGGCATTCTGCTTTGGTTGTTCACTTTTTGAAGGACATCCAGATTAATGAACATTTTTTTTAGTTCTTACTTTGATTTATTTGTGTAGATCATATTTCTACTGCATTTCATTTATTTAATTGTGTGCTTAAATTGTTTGTATTGTTTAGCGTGTCCTGATTGGGGGGTGTGGGGGGTGGGGTGGGGATCTAATCTAATGTAAGTACTATATTCAATCTCTGCCAAAATGTTGCACACTAAACCTGGGAATGAGAGCAGGATCACATCTAGAACCTTCACTTATTTGAAGGGATTTTGGTGCACGTAAATGCTGCGAAATGTATTAATATTAATGAATTGATCATTTATTTAAAAAAAAAAACAACAAAAAAAACACAACCAACAGCTTCTTTGATGTGAGGATTTGCTGTATTTCTGTTTTACATCATTGCAAATTATTCCATATCTTCAGATCCTAGACCAGAACTACAACAAAAACATGTATCAGGAAAAAAAACAACAACATGAAAATGTCTTTCTCAGGAATGAAAAAATAATTCACCTCTTTTTTCTTTTTTTTCTTACATATTCCTCCAAGGAGTTTCATCTCTGTGGGCTTAGCTGGCAATGTTGCAGCCTCACTTTGTGATTTACAGAGATTCTCTGGTATAAAAGTCACACAGGACAAGTGCTTCTCAAACTGGTGCAAGTTACGATTCCAATTGTATATTCATCCCTTTAACTCTGTGAATAATTGGCTCAGCTGCCGCTTTCAGATTTGTACTCGTATCAGAGTTCAACTATGATGCGATGCGACTGCAGCAGATCTATTGCGTTTTGTACTCGCACACAAATCAAGCACATGGACAAAAATAAATAAAAAATACTGAGACTCTATTGTTGATAATATAAACCGTCCTTGCTCCTGTGCGTTATCAGAGTACCTGCTGTTCACACTGTTGTCCGGGTTTGTCTTCATAACACTGTCAGTCATCTTCACCACAGTCTGCCAAGTGTGTGTGTTCTTGAACATACAATTTTGTGAGGACTAGGGCTGCAACTAACCATTATTTTTTAGAAACGAGTAATCTGTCGATTATTTTCTCGATTCATCAGATATTCTTTTGTCTATAAAATGTAGGAAAATGTTGAAAAATGACGATCAGTGTTTACCAAACCTGGAAATCACATTCAGAGATTATAAAACGTTGGCATTCAGAGATTAGAAAACATTAGCATTCAGCGATTAGAAAATATTCACATTCAGAGATTAGAAAATATTAACATTCTGAGATTAGAAAATATTCACATTCCAACTTGAGAAAATGTTGGCATTCAGAGATTAGAAAATATTCACATTCAGAGATTAGAAAATGTTGGCATTCAGAGATTAGAAAATATCCACATTCCAAGATTAGAAAATGTTCACATTTTGAGACTGAAAACGTTCCCATTCCAAGATTAGAAAATGTTCAGATTCGGACATTAGAAAATGTTCACATTCCGAGACTAGAAAATGTTTACATTCCGAGATTAGAAAATGTTCACATTTTGAGATTAGAAAATGTTCACATTCCGACATTAGAAAATGTTCACATTCCGACATTAGAAAATGTTCACATTCCGACATTAGAAAATGTTGGCATTTAGAGATTAGAAAATATTCACATTCCAAGATAAAAATTAAATTCACATTCACATTCACATTCTGAGATTAGAAGATGTTCACATTCTTACTCATCGATTAAGAATCAATTAATTGAATGATCGTTGCAGCCTTAGAGAGGACCTGAAAAACCCTTATAATCCTGGAAGGACATTTTCTGAAGGTTAGGTTAAACAAGGTTTTAAGGTTGAGGTTAAAGTTTAGTTTAAGGGTTAGGGTAAGACATTTCAGTTGTGATGGTTAAAGTAAAGGTAAGGGGAATGCATTATGTCTATGAGTGCCCTCACTAAGAATGCACTATAGAAATGTGTGTGTGTGTTGTAGGAGGTTTGAGTCCTATTACAGTATCTCAATGACAAGCTGTCAAGTTAACTCAGCCATATGACTCTATGTGTGGGTGTGTATACATGAGAGAAACACATCTCATGTTTTATATATACCATTGATATCCTGTATATTATATAGACAAGTTCTTACACATTGAAAATAAGCAGTTTGATACTATATCTTTTAAATCTATTGGTGTTTATTGTTTATTTTTGTTACACCAGAAAACCAGATTAGTGCAGATTATTGAGTCTCAGTGACAAGGTCAGTGAAGAGTGGATTGATTGACGTCCACTAGGATCTGTGTGACATTGACGAGCATGACTACCTTCCCAATTTAAGCCTATAAACGCCAACTGTTCCCATTCCAGTTGGTGGTGTGCTCTCTTTTTTGTTTTGTTGTTGTTGAAAGAGACTGAAATGAGTGGTCACCATGTCATCTTCAGCAGTTTGCTGTTGGCGGCTGAATGAAAAGACTCTTGGCCGGTGGGTGAAGGAAACCTCTTCATCTTAACTGAAGACGCACGACGACTATGACCTGGATGACTGAGAACCTTCACAGACTGGAGGGTGTAACCATGGAAACTTGTTTGACGTGTGTGCGACTCACGGACTAAAAGGACATACAAAAAGAGGTTAACTCCTAGTGAGAAATTCCTGTTACTGGACTGGAGCATGTTTATTATGAACAGAACCACAGGCATGTTTCAATGACCACTTGTTTTCTGAACTGGTGAATTTGACGCTATCGATTTTTGAACGATAACCTGTTTTGTAGCCATACATAATCAAACAAAACAAAACAAATTTAAAATGTTGCATGCTTCTCCGCCGAAACCATTCAAATCGGCCACTTTACATGACTATAGTGTAGCTTCATAGCTTGCTTTGTTATTCCTTTCCAGAGAGCTTCAATTCATCTGCAGTGTGTTTAAAATTAGACTTCCCTTCCTCAGCAACACACTTTCAACATTTACTGTCTTCCCTTAAACCCATTTTAAATAACAACGATGGCGTGCACAGCATGTTGAATGCTATATTTATGTTTTTACAACTAAAGGGCTGTCTTGCATTATTCCCTACATAAGGGGTCTCAAACTCAAATTACCTCAGGGCCACTGAAGGTCTAGTTTGGTCAGTAGGGGCCCTGGTCAAGTGAAAAAAAATCCAAACAAACATTGAAATTGTTATATTTATGATGGTATTTCACATTATTTAAAAATAAAAGTGTTTTGGTTTCATATGGATCGATAAAAATTATTACAAAAAACAATAAAAAAATGAATCTATTAATAAAAAAAATAACATAACTCCACATTAAAACTCACATCATGCTATGTTCACCAGGTCCCAATCCTCATACTGATCAGTGATGCTTTCATTACACATTTACTTAACTTTGTGTTTGACATCTGTTTAAACAAAAGGGAAAAAAAAAAATGTAATTCATGTATCTCCATGCCCACGCTGCTCATGGCAATGTTGTCTTTGTGAGGTAAAACAGACACAAATTGACGTTAAACACTGCTGTTCCTTTATCCACATTAAGGGACAGACATAAGGATTACTTAAGCATGTGGGTGGACTTAATTCAGTTATTTAAATTATTCTTTATTAAAAATATTGTTGTATGGCAGATATGCTGTCATATTGCTCTGTCTGGATCAATTATTCTTCTCAAGTCTCAAGTCCTGTTTTGTCAGAGCAGATTTTTAGATTTTTAGCAAATCTTCATCAAAGGTCAAGTCACATTTCATAAGTTTTACTTTTCCAACTACAATTTAAGGCTTTCACATGGACAAAACATTTTTTAATTGAGCCTCACCAATGACTCTGTCTTAATGCTTTTAAGTCTCAAGTCACGTTTCGGAGCAGTCGAGGGGAAATGAACTCCCAAATCATAATTACTGGGAACAAACCTTAAGGATTATAGTCTAAACCTAAAAGAAACACAACATTTCCACACACATATGCAGAAAAGAAGCAGCATATTGTCAGCAGTGTCCAGTGGACACAACAACCTACACAATTTATTTCCTTTTTTCTTCAGACTGAGTTAACAAAAAGGGCCTGAGCTTAATGAGATTGTAACTAAGGTAAATGTGGGAAACAGAGACTGCAGAGACAGCTGGGAGACAGAGCTTTATCAGAACGAGGTGATCTTTGCTGGGCTGTTGCTCTGCAATGAAACGTGATCTAGTTTCACTGACAGCGGCACATTTTACTTGATTGGAGTACATTTTGAGCATGCTTTTATTATCAAATGGAATCATCTTTAAAGAGACAAAACGGGACTTAAGAAGAAGACAACAGACCCAGAGAGTCCGTACATTTCCATGATGTAGCTCAACTTAATTTGACTTCTCTCCTAGTCCCAGTGGTAGTGGTGCAATGGTAACTTATTACATCACAGGAACAAGCTGAGATAGTAGCTAGCCTTCATTAAGCTATGTTTTCTGTATCCCGGCTTCTTCTATTATTTCTGGGTCAAAGTCTGAGGCCCGGGAACTGTGGAGCATGTGCAGAGCGCCACGGCCATTTTGGCTCTAGTTGATCAAGTCTTATTTTTTTCTCAAAGTAACACTTTTCTTTTCCAAATACTGTGAGACACATCAGCGCAACTCAGTCCGATCAGTCTTAACCCCCCCCCCAAAACAATAATCAACAACGTGATCACATTGTGCCTGCAGTCCGACTCATTTACAGTCTCTTATCTCAATTCGGAGGGTTTTTGAAAGTCACACATTACACATTCAAACCTGATCTAATAATGAATTGTTTAGTATGACGCAGGATGCGGGCACCACTGTGAGACAATCCCACACAGCGATGCAACAGATAGTAAATGTAGGGACAGGAATTAAATTACCCAACGATGAAACTAAGCAAACCACTCAGCCCCTTGTCAGCGCTCCTTAATCTTATTTTTGCTGTTGATGCAGTTAAACTGCGAACGGTTCCTGAGGCAATATCTGCTCTCATTGCAGCAGCGTTGAATAGTTTATTCGCACTGAGACGGAGAGACCTCTGTCTTCCCGGCGTTGCTCTTATCTTCTGCCGTGCTCCCCTCTTTGAGCTGGAGTTTGAACATCGCACTCCTTTCCCTCTGCAGCATGAAGGGCCACACGCAGGCGCCGCTCTTGTGTGTGATTCGCACGGTCTTGAGTTATGACAGAAGCTTCTAAGTTTGTGAACGACAGCGTGTCTGGGCTGGAACCAAACATCGGCTCCAAGAGCCTGTTTAGAGTGATCCAGACAGTGACCCCACACTTGGACTGAGTATTGGAGGTGAAACCTGGCCTTGCTTTACATCGTGCGTGTTGTCTATAGAGTGACCTTGCTCGGAGGGGTGTGCGAGGCACGCTAATATCACAATACAGCGTAGAGGTCATATGCAAAGACTTCTTAATCCTATCATCCAACAGGCAGCTATCCAAAAGCTGATGCAGAAGAATACTTGCCTTTCTCTCTCTCTCTGTATCCTGTTGCTCACCTGCTTTCTTTCCCTATACCTCTCACGCTCTGCTGGCTTTTTGTCTCTCAACCCACTCTCTCTCTCCTCCTCTGCATACTCAAATACCTCGCCTGTCTCTGTATGTGTGTGTGTGTGTTTTTGACACACTTTCTGTGACAGTCCTCTCTGTAAACATCCACTGCTTTCTGTCTCCGCCAGCCTTATAATCACATTATCGCCCCCAAACAAAGCCACGCCGTAAGCCTTTGTTGTCAGCCGCCTGGATATTATCAGATACATGTCATTCTCCCTTTACAAGGGCATTCTGTTACATGCCCGTCTTTATGCAAACATTGCTTTCCATAAAACAATGTTGAAAAATCCACCTCCTAAAGGCACAATCCCAACCCCAACTCCCCACCACCGTAATCTCGAGAACAAATCATGTGTTGTGTGATACAACAGGAAGGAGTTTTCAATTTGAGCAGTCGGCAAACACCGGGGCACCAGTGGATCCATTCAAATGTGATTTTGAACAACATGGGCCAGCAGTGACCCGAGGCTGTGTTTGGGACTTGTGTATAAAATGAATGCTCAGTTTGTTCCTGCAAGGCTCCCTCAAAGGGATTGTGAGAGGAGTGCAAATGTAATAAAGATAACCGTTCCCTGAATAGGCAAATGCCAAGAATAATATCAGCTTAAGTACAGTTGTGGCATCGTTGAGCCACCGCAGCCCTTTACCAATTACTTGTGTTGAATTTAGCTATCAAGTGACGGTGGAATCTCATTGCAGATTCTGAAAGTATTGCTCGGCATACCGAGGTAATCATGATTTCAAGTGAAATTAAAAATGGTATCCATAGGTCCCCCTATGGCTCTGTGGTGGAACTGAAGAGTCAGCATGCACAGTCACTTCAGGCATGTCACATGACATACACTTTTCTGTCCATGCCTTAAGGAAACAGTTGTGCTGAAGTAGAGAGAAATCACATATATTGGATTTTTCTCATTTTTCTTTTTTCTTTTAATTCACACCTACAATAATGTCTTGCTTGTTTCCACACAGAGGAAATGTCAGTTTGGAAGTTGTGGCGGTGGGTGTTAAAAATGGTTAAAGCGCGCAGCCAACAGTTTATGGAAATCAACACCGTTTCCTTCTCCTCCCACTGCCCGTCCCACTGACAAGCAACTTTCAGTAAGCACCGGTCCATATCAAATAATTCAGGCTGCAGAAAATACTTAACAGGTCGCCTGTGATGACTCCCACCGTATGCAGTTTAATACTAATATCTTATCATTGCTTGACCAAAATGCAGCAGATGGCGGAGCGGAGAGTGCAGTGTGTGTACCCGCTGTTCTTCATCATGCGCTTCACTTTCGTTTACAGCATTTTTATTTTCCATTTACCAAATGAAATGAGGTTCTTCCGACGCATTTTCAACCGAAGGAAAAACTTTGAGCAAAGTCAACACAGTAGAACCGGGTAAACAAGACGAGCGTGGGAGGTTGTGTTTTGTTATTGATCATTAACTTCATATTCTGTGTCATTATCAGTTTGGGTGAGACAGCTGGGTTTGTTTTGCATCCCAGGCTCTGCTATCACACTACTTAGGTATTCTCATCAGATAAGTCAGATTGATACACACCCGTCCAACCACCACAGACTTCACATCCTTACTCTCGACTCGGCCACATTAGCGAGTAGCCCTTAATGCAGGGTGCATTAAGGGCTACTCGCTACTTCCTGCTTTTACAATTAAACTGCGCTGACACGACGTCTTAGAGAAGTGATCAATTATTTAATGGGTTCGTATCTAGAGCTTCACAAACTTTTAGAGTTTTGAAATATTCCGCTAAACTGCCAAAAGCCGACCTCAGATCTACCAATGAATGATCTTAAATATTGCTAAAATGAGAACATTTTGAAATGTAGATTTTTCTAACGCAGAACAAGGAAATGTGTTTTAAGTTGTTTGGCAAAGTGAAGATTTGTGTCTGTAGCTGACATGTAATACCAGTGGACTCTGGCCCGCCCTTTGTCCTTCAAGGTTGTGGGTTTGATTCCAGTGTTCTTATGCAAGGCACCCGTGATGCACTGCATGAATGTGTGTAAATGGGTGAATGGCAAAAGCTGCTATGAGTGGTCATCATCAAGAGTAGAAAAGTGCTTCATACAGTAAACACAGACCATTTACCGTTTGGGAAGCACTAATCTAAAATAGAGTTGTTCCGATTCCGATACCGGTATCTGAAATGCCTCCGATACTGCCAAAAATGTGGGCATCGGTATCGGCGAGTACTGGAGTCCATGCACCGATCCGATACCACGTAATGTATTAGAGCTCCGTTAGCTCTGACGCGGTTCTTCTTCGCCGCTCTTGAAACAGTTGCGCTGTGCTGTTTTAGAGGTGTGAAGAAGAACTGATCACACGACACCTGTAGACAAGGCGCTAACGTTAGCTCATCATGTCGGCGGTTTGGCAGTATTTACCAGTTAGCTCCGTTAGCGCTGTTAGCTGCGCTAGCTCCGTTAGCGCGCCTACAGTCAAACTGGAGCGGCCCGTTTATTAAACGAAAAGAGCAGCGCGACAACTAACCAGCGTACCTGTGTCCTGCGTATGTATGCCTCTGTTTTTAAAGTTTAGCGTTACTTCAGAGACTCATTTTCACAATCCGGAGTCATGTAAAAATGATGTCACGCGCGTCCTTTCCCGGTCAGTCGTCATGGAAACATGAAGCTCTGCCAGTGCTGCGAGTCAAAACAAACGTACAAGCTGAAAAACGAAATAACATATCACTGGTAAAAAAATAAATGGTGTCCATTTGCTGTGTTTGTTCATGTTTTACAGAGGGTTTAACCTGAGCCAAACCTTACCACCAATGATAATCACATGCAGGCGTAGTATGATATTTTTTTTATTTTTTTTATTTTTTCTTATAAAACACTGGTATCGATTGATTTGACCAATATTCAAAGCATATGGTCTCTAAGTCTCTTGAAAACCTACCAACAGCAGGCTACATTTTTGAGAAAATTCTGTTAATACTAGGACTGGGCAGTAATTCAATAACAGCAATTTGAGTCACTTAATATAATTGCCATACCTTCGCCTCTGACTTGTGAAATGTTTCTCTGCTTAATAAGTTTTTATTATTGTCTGAGAAGAATTTCGACATCTTATCTAAAATTGACAGCCCTTAATCACATCATCTCATTTTGGAACAAGAGGAGTTTGACACACGGCACAACCCACAATTGGGGTCAAAGTGCATCTCCCAGTAGGACGGAAAAAAAGACACGATCCACGTTGAAGGACTTTCACTCAGGCAAGGAGGAAAACACGCTCATAACTTACTCAAAGCTCAAACTGTTCTGCCCCCGAGGCATTGTGTTAGAAACATCAATAAAGTGATGAGACAGTGAGTCAAAGGCACTTCTCATTACAAGCTCTACTGGTAGTTACATTAAGGTATGACATGCACAATGTGAGCCTGGCTCACCCTCTGTATGTGGAATGACAGCTCTCTTAGTTTTCATACTTCTTCTCTAAATGCTCAAGAATGGAGCACTCAAATTGGAGAATGTCACTAAGTCAGTGACCCGCAGTAAACCATCAGGCTGGCTGGGAGTCAAACTGAGGAGCAGCCTGATGAGGTCAACAGTGCCCATGAGGTATTTGTCCTAACAATTCTGCTCTCCGCACCACTTTAGATCATTTATTGAGTCAGAATCCCCAAAGGGTATGATTACTTAAATTCCAGACATTATTCTGCACTTGTTTTGAAATGATGTGATTGATTCACATTGTTCTTGAGCCGAAATTAACTGCATTGGCAGCGTTGCCACATTAAATTCATATCACAAAGTCTGACACAGCTACATTTGTTTTATACAGACCCCCTTTTTTTTCTTTTTTTTTTTAACATTGATGAAACTCGCCTTTGAGATTTCACTGCAGCACTTAATGTAAGTTTGCCTAAATTACATTTCATCCAGAGGTCTAAGCCCCGCTACTGACAGCAGAACTCAACTCTCGCACTGTCTGTGAGTGGGTACAGTGAGTTTGATGAGATGTGGGAACTCCCGGGACCTCATCTTTCTCCCGAATTTCAGCAGGCGTTTTCATCGGAGACAAGGACAAAACAGAGCATTCAGCTCATAAACATCTGTTCTCTCGTGATAGAATACCAAAGCGGTCACTTTCCCGAGCTTTGCGTGCGCGTGTGTGTGTCGCTGTACCGTAGGTTTGTTTTGGCGAGTCGCTTGCCACGCGGGCCGTATCTGTGACTGAAACACTCCGATCTTCTTTGTTGGCGCCGCTTGTATGCAAATTGGAATGTGTCCTGTTTTGTGATATCTGACACGGAGCACATCTGAAGGAAAATGATGGCAGGAAAAAAAGAAAGAGAGAGAGACGGAGGGAGGTCTAAGCTTTGTAGGCGTCGATTTGAATTAGAATTTTTTTTTCCACAGGATCCACTTTGTAACTTGTCTGCAAGCCAACCCCAAAACCATCCTCAAAGTAGGGAAAAACAGGAACCGATAAACTCAACATATTCCCCCTCTGTGCTGACTAATGAGGTTTTTGGCCCTAATTAACCCAGTTATCTTCCCTCCTACAACTGTCAACAATACCTCTCATAACAGTGCCAGAGGTACAAAAAAAAAAACAGCCTTTGTGAAATTATAATATGGCTGCCAGTTGCACTCATCCGGCTGTCGTACAAACAAATACAAAGGATGAGCTCCCACGGTGAGCAAGACATCAAAGCCAAAGAAAAAGTCACAGAGTAAGCGCTTCCACACAGAAATCATGACGACTTGCATGTCGCATCCACAAACTTATCATGTAATAAATAAAAAAAAAGACATAAGGCAACACAAGTTTACTGAGTGCAAAAGTCAAGCTATTGTGTAAATGTCGTGTTGTGGATTCCTCAAAATACAAGACGTCCACATTCAGATTAAGGGACTGGACATAAAAGGCCCGTAATGTCATGCATATTAACTCTATTTTTATTTAAAATAATGCTTCTTTTTTTTTTTTATCAGTGTACTTCGACACACTTCGCATTCCAACGGCAGTATTCTTAATCTCTCAATGTCCTCTTTGTATGTAAATTAGCTTTGGTGAACAGTCACACAACAATACAATGTTATTTGCATTTGTTATTTCCGTGAGCTGCTGCTTCTACAGTTGTAATTGGATTGCAATATAAAGACTCACGTCATTTAGTTTGCTTCCTTTTTTTGGCTCTTTGGCTCGGTCAGGCTCACTTTTCGACTGAGAACATTACTTTTTTTTTTCTCGTTAGGCCGGGTGTGCCCTGTTGCCCCGATGGCCAAAACACAACAACACAATAGATAACAACGCGGCAACGTGGTTCTCTCCTGCTATGCGACTGTTTGTGTCCAGAAGACGTCAACGATTGTATGAGAACAGAAGAAACACCGGGTGTCAATCATCTGACTGTTGTGGGTCTAGCTTCATCCGTACTATACCATACCATTATTCTGGTACTTCCAAGGGAAGGGTACCAAAAATGGAAGGGTAGGGGACGGTTTTTGGTACTATTCTTGATGGAAACGCAAAAGAAATCGTACTGAACCGAATTGTTCCACTCGGTGGAAACACCATTTAGTTTTTTTGCACTGTACATATAAATGCACACTAACCAAAATGTGTTGTAAGGACGTAACCTATCGTCATTTAACAGAACTCTTGAGACCATTGTGGACAGGTGACTGTACCAAATGGGCAAATACCGTAGTTCCTAGCAGCAGTTGACACTTGCCACAGTGTGTAACCCATCATCCTTTGCGCTCCACTCACTGCCTCCATTGGCAAAAATGGCAGGCACCACAGAAAGAGAGACAAAGACTATGAAACGGTGGATGCTCCAGCTGCTTTCACATCCATTTCAAGAAATGAGAAAAGGTAAGAAAAGGTGACTGGGGGGAAAAAAAAAAAAAAAAACACTGCCAGAATGAAGCGACCCACAGGTCAAGGAATACCAGTAATATAAGAAGCCACTTGGCAAATCCTCACACTGAAAAACAGATTTCAGAAGATGAGAGGAGAGAAAACAGATCCAGCGTGGCCAAAAGACTCGAAAGGAAGTATTTACAACCCCACTTCCCTATAACTGTGAGAAGTTCAAGAGATCACAAGATGTATAGGTAAATATATAGCCAGAGTCTTAAAGCCAATTTTTGGAGACAATGAAAGATTCAGAGGGTTAGTAAACACGCTCGAGCTCAAGTATAAAATCCCAGCACGCACATAGTTTAGTCAATCGCAATAACCAGCTCTCTACAAAGACACAAAAAGTTACACAGTGTTTCACGAGCTGCCGTCACAATATTGTCATAAATATTACCTTGCTATTATTGTACATAGATAATTAATATTGTTGTATCCTAATTTGTACTTTATTGGCTGCATGAATAATAAGTAAGACAAGGCTCAGCAGAAAGTTACAGGAAAAGGTTTTTAAAAACACCAGTTTTAAAAAAACGTAACGTTTAATTCTTGCATAAGACATAGTTACGTATGGTGTCGTGCGTCATATTGAACTAATCCGCATTTGTTACAGCCACAAATGAATAGTGAGAGTTTACAGTGTTGTTCTACTCAAGCAGCAGGACCCACGTGTCACGTCAGAGTCAATGTTTGCCTCTTAAGTCCAGTTTAATCTTTCAACTCCTGTTACAAAAACAACACGGCGCGTGTCCTTAAGGCGGAGCGGTTCTGGCCGCGGACATCTTCGGGGCGAGCGCGGAGACGGATCAGGCCAACAAATCCTCCGTCTCACAAAAGCGAGATGGAAATTTGGCTGACAGAAGCAATAAACTGATAACAAACACGGCAAACGGGCCTCTTTTATTACGGTGACATTTCATTACGGAAGATGGATTTCAATAAGCCCCGTCACCTTAGACAAAGCCAAAATAAAATAAAATCACAAGATACATGGGTGAACAAAATCCTCCAAAGATATTGCTTTGATTCATGTTTACGCTACACATTAATTTATGTGAGCTGGCTGGTAATATAATCATTTTAATTTAGCATAAAGTCTCTGTAGTGTGTGTGTGTGTGTGTGTGTGTGTGTACACTCGAGCCAAATACGACCGTTTCTTTTCATTTTCATCAATTTTAAGCTGCATAAAATCTCAAAATTGAAAGCGAACGGGGGGGGAAAAGTCCTTTTAATGATCGCTTCCTCGATTGTAAACTTCCCACCGGTTTTTTCTTTTTTTTTTTATATGGCCGCATATCACCAAGTGACCAAGAACATGCAGAGAGTGAAGTGGTTATAAATCACGGTGAAACACAGAGATACCTCCGCTGCTGATGGCCTTGTACAAACAGGGGACAGAGGTTGCTCTTAAATTATAAGGGACTACTCTACCCTCTCTGTGTTTCTGTTTCCTCTATCTGTTGTTTCCAGCTGCTTCACTCATTCACTGCTACCTCACTTAATCCATGCCCAGTATCAAGTAAACAATGATTTACTGAGCTGCCAGATCTTTGAATGAGTTTTTCAATGGGGCATTGCACTTGACAGGGAACCAGCCATATTACCCTCCGAGCTAATGCTAACGCTAGCTACAGTGTCCTATTGAAAAGCCCTTTTTACGTTTGAATGTAAACTTGTATTCATTTGAATCCTCTGTTGCATAGTTTATTCTTGATTACCCGTGTGCCTGCTTTATTGCACTGTACATTGCAAAGTTGTTGTTTGAATCTGACTTTAAAGGTGACTGTGGGTTTTTTGAAAAGTGCAAATAAATACAATGTGGTATTATTATTATTATTATTACTGTATATTCTGTAACATACTACTGGGTACTGAAAAATGGCTGCAGAAGTAGCTTCAATCTGAGTCTTGTGACTTCATATGAATCTTTTTGGAAGCAGCACTTATTTCTTGTCATCTCTTTTCATTTAACTACATGTATGTGGAAGGCCATAGGGGAAGTAGTGTGTTCACATTATCCTAATGCTGTGGCAACACAGTGATCTAGTGTAATTATAATACATGTTATCTATACAGCGCTTTTAAAGCTCTCAAAGTTAAAACCAGAGAAAAAGGAATACGTACAAGTGCAAAGAAAACAGAGCAACAACAAAATAGTGCAAAAGGTTAGTGCAAAAAAGAAAAAAAAGGTTATAGATTAAAGACGGATAGTGTAGTGTGCTAACTTCAGATTGACTGGTCTAGAACTTATGATGCCTTTGAGTGACATATTGTGATGCATTTATATAACATGTACCACTTCTTTGGGACACCAAGGATATTTTTAGTCATCTACTTCCATATACCCTCCCATCTCTAAAAGTGTAGTGCATCACTTGTATATCTAAACAAACGTCTGTTGCAGCAAAGATTATTTCACACAATAGTGATTAAGCCTGTCTGAAGTTCTGTCCCCACCCTCCTCTGCGCTGCTGCTGTATACACACACAAACGCTCCCTCCCTCAGGTCAGATTGTAGTGCTTGACAGAGCCCATTCTCATAATGGTGGATGCGGCCTCGACATTGTCTTATATCAGTTCTGTTCATGAACAGAGGCAGCATAATAACAACAACAAAATCACCAACATGTGCACACTGCACCTTTAAATGTAGTAAACTTTATGATGAGAACTCCACAAGTTCCCCCACTTTCGGTGCTATAACCTCGTAAATCCCTCTGAAGGCGACTTTTAGTATAATTTGCAATATAAATAGTTTCATTATTGTTACAGATTGGTCGTTTCCATTAGCGTCGCATGGTTAGTCAGCGTAGCCAGCGTCTGACGCCTGCCTGTGTCGGTGGGAAGTCTGCAAATAATGTGAATATTAGGAGAAATAGCGACTTCTTCTTGTGAATGACTGCAAAATGAACAGTAAGAGCAGGTCTGGTGTCTGCTTGTTATTGTGTGTGATTCTACAGAATGTGTTCACATTCTACATTCAATTACCAGCCGCCTCAGAGAGATTTCAGCTGAATGCTTCAGTTGGTCTTCATCTGAGAGGGTTTCTTTTTTTTTTTTCTTCTTCACCATAGTCGGCCACAAAAGACTTTTGTCTTCCCCTTTGCACAGTTTGCTTCCCTGTTAATTTTTTATTCTCATCTTCTCATCTCCACTCTGCTCTCCCTGCAGCCTATCATTTCAGACTGAAGACAAACTCCAGCCAGTTTGCTCATTATCATAAAATAATGGGCCGTGAGTAGTGAGAGCCTCGTCTTTCTTTCTTTCTTTCTTTCTTTCACACATTAAGTTATACTTGCTAGCCTCCACCCCGTCCCCCCATGATCCCAGAACTATGTGATGAAGAACCATCTTGCATTGGAACTGTATTTACTTTACAGCCTTTCCAATCCCTTGTGGCATATTTATAGTGTCTGTGGGAGGAGGGCTGCTGTGATCCTTTGGTTTCCTTCTTCCTCTCCCCATTCCAGTTTTTTGAGCCTTCACACCTACAGACAGTGTCTCATCCAGTTGGCTCCGCAGCCCGACATTAAACTGCGAGAACAAGAACTTGTCATGCGATCCCTGCTGTTGTTGTTAGTCTAGGAGCCAATAGATGGCTCCCTGCTCCGTCTCAACCATTATGTAAGGTAAAAAAAAATGACATCAACTGTGTCCAAGCCTTGTCTTGTTCTTCACACCCTGACCAACAGGCACACTGTCTGCGATACCAACATTTAGGACATGTATAAATACCCAGCCTGATATACCAGATATACCAACAGTGCACAAATGGAGCCTGGAAACGAAATGACCAGCTAACTACAATGTTTCTGTGAGGCAGGTGACCGATACAAGGAGAGAAATCTCTCTTTTCATGGGAGGAGACAGTGTGCCTTTCAGGCCTGGACACGGTTGGGTTCACCAGTCTCCCAGGATAGATGAGGACACTGCTGAACAGTGGCCCTGTTGTGGCCCTATAAACAGTCTGAGGCTTTGGCACTTCTGCCTAACACTGGCAAGTGGCAAAGAGAATTACAGCAGTGATTCACTGTGTTCTCTGCCATAAAGCCTCACTGCAAAACTGCCTCGCTGTCACTGACTGTTTTGTAATCAACTCTAAAACATTATTTCAATACGAAGTCATATCTAAAGTACTGCAAACAGCACCCACGCCAGACTGCTCTTGGACCTGTGTGATTGCATTTTAAATGGTATTTGTTTTCTTCGAGGGCATTTGGCTCATTATCAGAGCCTCCACTGACAATCCCAGTACACTGCCCCTGACTTATGTGCCTTCTTTGAGAGTGATGCTTGAGGGCGAAATGTCTCATTATGAAATCAGAGGGGCTCTTTTCCATTTTTTTCTTTTTTTTCGGTCACTTTTTTCCCAATCTGAGAAGAGAGCTGGAGTGGTTTTCGGTTTTCTGCCTTGCTGGTGCATGGATGGACCGTGCACACACACACACACACACATATGTCAGTGCTACACAATTGATCCTCGCCAATGAGAGAATTCCTATACACCCTCAGTGATATAGATTCTAGGTGTCTGTCGGAAAAGCGGATGCAGGGTGACAGTGTGGAATGCGGAGGAGGCAAGCAGGCAGGCAGGCAGGCAAGGGAGGACATGAGTCCGATAGTGCTCATGCATATTCTGACAAGCACCCAATACTGTGTGTGTGTGTGTGTGTGTGTGTGTGTGCTTGAATTATGAAGCCACAGCAAATATTTCACAACATGTCTGAGCAGAGTGTTTGTTTCCACAGTGCTAGTAAAGCTGATGTGTCCTTGTTCCCCATAACACATGACCAAAACATCCACAGGTAGGTTGTTTATGTTTACCAAAAAAAAAAACAACACAAACAGAATGAACATTTTTACAAGAACTCACCGCGTTTTGGAATTGCAGTTAAAGTTTAACTCAGTATATCCCATTCTCTTGACGACTGCGCCTCTCAAGTGCCGATAATGCGCAGAAACTCATGTCACAGTTTGTGAGGCTGTCGACAGTAACTCCGCGGAGGGAAAACATAGAAAGAACAACACTCCGAGAGAGAGAAAAAAAAAAAACAACACACTGAGGGATCCGAGGAGAGGGGGAAGTGACGATGCTCCGGACAAATCCGTCGCACGGTTCTACACCGGTGGAAAAAAAAAACTTTGAGAGACGCAGTCGGGGCGCGCTGGGGGATGAAATCCCAGTTATCCCAGTGAATTCAGCGATCCTACAATCAGCTTTGACCTTTCTGCAGATAATGACTTTACGAAATGAAATCATCCAGCGGGAAAGGAGGAGAGAAGAGTGGGAGAGGGAAGAGAAGAGGAGGAGGAGGAGGAGGAGGAGAGGCTCAAGGAGCGCAAAAGGGGGCTGTCGATTAGACGATTAAAAAAGACGCGTTTGCGCATTTGTTTTAGCCAGAGAGCGGCGGGGACCCGCGTCGGAATGCGGCTACCGGGGACATGGACGCACACCCCGCGACGATGGCCAAATATCCCGTCATGAATTCCAGCCCGGAGTCGTGGGTTTCCTCCCTACACTCGACCCGCCTACACCGCATCGCTGTGTGGAGGAGCGCAGCAGCCAGATTCTGTGGACAGAAGCTGTTGGTCCGGCAGCAGGCGCCTCAGCTCCCCCTCTGTGTGCGTCCCTCTCTCACTTAATCACATGTTTAAGACACAAGTAGCCCTCTGTAATCGCCGCCAAAGACTCTGGTGGACGACGTGGGGAGAATGATAAGCGTTTTCTTCACTCTCGCCTTCACACTTTAAATGAGGACTGACAATCTTATGCCGTTAACTTTATACTCTCATATAAAGTTATTTTCACATAGCAAAGGCAGGGTCAGTGGAATGAATTAAACACCACCCCCCAATAATTGCTATGCTGCTGGACTTAACAGTGTCCCATAAGAGGACGTGGACATTTGAAGACACTTATCAATGTTTGGCGTCACATTATAGTTAGCCCATGCCTTGATCGTCTTTGGTTTGGTCCGATGGAGCGTGTGTCTATGCATACATTAAGAGTCATTATGTGGCACTGGGAACTGCAGCTCTCCTCACAATCCCCACCACGCAGCGGCGGGGGGACCACATGCAATGAATAGATGCTGGCATTTTCATAATGACTGTGACAGCACACATTAAAGCATCAGGGATCAGCGGCGCAGCAAAACGCCGCGACTCGCGCGCACACACTCACGGGCAGCGCACCTGATTTCATTTCAGATTATGCGCTGATCACAGAGCCCGCGCGCCAAAGAGCGTGGAAGGATTTGAACGGTCGCGGAGACATGTTCTCTTCTTGTCTTTTATTGGCTCTTAGTTCTCTGCAGGAATAATTAATATACTGAGAAACAGAAAGAGAGAGAGAGAGGGGCCCTTTGTCATGGATCCCATTTTATATATAATCTGAATCCATCACTTATGTGAAAACTCTTCTGGTTTGTAAACCCCATGATGCCTAAATAGTTGATTTGAACAAAACACTTTAGTCTGAGTACACAATATACTGTTCCCGAGGAAAAATTAATCAATTAAGTAAATAAATAAATGCTGAATGCTGTAATGCTGAAATTAATCAGCAGTCATGCCTCTGAGATGTACAGCAGGCACAGCAGACCTCAGTGTGGTGCTAATTAACACAGTTCCCTGTGCGTTTCAGCGTCCAGTTAGTATGCGGCGCTGAGCCGGAGCTGTCCGTGGTGCTGAAGTTGATTTATGTCGTGTCCCTGCAGAGATTTGCCTCAGATTCCTGTGACAGAGACTCGGTTCTTATGTTTTATGCCACAAAAGTGACAAATTCGTGTATTTTTTTTATTTTTTTTATTATTGAAAAATGCATTTTTTTCATCCAAACCCACATATTATTCATATTAAACCCATAGATAGATTCCTGTACAATTTCCTGTACAAATACTTCACTGTAACGTCACTGTAGTTATGTCATACTACATTTAGCTGCATGGATCATCTTTAGAGGAGTTTCCTGACACAGCCTACATTAATAAATTATCTTGAGCTTGATGACTATGGAAGCACATTGCATTCATTTGTTTGTCGTGGTAATTTTTTTTCTGAATAAGCGAGATACTTCAAACTCTTGCGAGAACCTTCAACCTGCAAGTGACTCCTATGGACCTATGGTGACTCCTGCCGGCACATACGTGTTGATCTGAATGGACTTTCCTTCTGAACAACCGCAAAGTCCTCAGGTGCCTGCGTAAAGTTGACAAACTAATGGTAATACCATCTATGTGACTTAAAGACAGGACTATCTCCCAGTGTCTTAAACCCAGATCAAAGTAAAACTTGATTAAACTAAACAAGTCATCCATTTTGTTACTATTAAATCGAGCTCTCAATAAAGGAATGAATGTGTTCATTGTTTCAAATGCTCACGAAACTCAGAAAAAATAAATACATCAGAAAAAAATACTATGAAAAATAGTGAATGCAATGCGCTTCTGTAGATTCTGTAGATAGCCCATTCACTCGCACATTGCATCTATGTGCAGCACTTTTTCTTATCACACACCCATTCATATGATACTGACACAGCTATCAGGGGGAACTTGGGGTTAAGCGTCTTGCCCAGGAACGCAGAATAATGGAACCTAGGATCAAACACGTGGCATTCCAGTTAAAAGACAACCACTGAGCCCACTGCTCAGTAAGTGATAAACCCTGGAAATAATTACTCCAATTCGTTCAGTCCTCACACACTGGACCTTTACAAACAAATTAGATGGTTGATCGGATAAGTTACCCAGTGCATTCCTACTTAGCACAAATAGGAGTCCCACTTCATCCAGAAGTGCTCAATAAATCATAATTACAATCCAGTTTTGTAGTTTTGTATGGCAACATTTCAACAGAATTATATGGGATTTTTCTTTTCTTTTCTTTTTTTTTTCTTTTACACTGGAAATGACTCTGTTGAGGAAAAAGTGTCCCTTTCATCTTAGCCATGACCCAGTAAGTATCATAATTCTATTAACTTCACTATCAACAATTAATGACTTCCATTAGCATATTAATGAGTGATGTTCATGAAAGGAATCTCCATCATGTCGGGTGGAAGTGGAGTAACCCAGTGGATTTGCTGCTCCAGCGTCTGTGATGACGAGTGAGGCTGTGTAACTAATTTACACCTTAAGCACAGACTCATTAGAGGACCTGGGAGTGTCTGTGAGGGATCACATTCATTTAAGCTCTGCAACTGTCTGGAAGGCTGCAGAAAATGTCTCTCCGGTCGGAAGGGCGGTGTCACGTGTACTGTTTGGCCTTTTTCCACTGTCATTCCTCATTTCCAATGCCAGTACTCTGTTGAAAAAGAAAGGTTCCTGTCCATATCAGCAGTGACTCATTCCTGAATCAGAGACATAACCTTTTTGAAAGGATTTTTCTTGCATGCTTGTTTGATTTCACTTTTTTTTTTCTTTTTTTTTTAAACAGAAGTCTTAATACACAGCAGGATAAGAATTGTCTCCCCATTATGCATTCTATCTTAGTGGATCTGCTGTGAACTCTTGCGGCAGTTTTCCCACAATCACCTCCGTTTTCGAATCAAGTAATGTGACCTTAGCTGTCTCCATTATCCCTCAGGCAGCCATAGAGGACAGTAGATTCTGATAACTCCATTTCATTGGGCCTGTGGAATGAGTTTAGGGCCGTTCAACTAAGTGCCTGTTCATTTTAGCTTCATTTCACTGTCTATCATTTCCTCCACAATACTATCAGAGCAGCGGTTATCTGTTCTATATTTAAAAGTGCTTGGATTATTTGGTGCAATGGATGAATACTTTATATAGATTACCTCCAGCTATCTGGCGTTACCTTCTTTATATCGAAGCACTAAGAGGTTTGGAATTAGAATGTAAGCGAGCTCCTGCAGTATAACCTGTTTATTATGGCATATGCTGATCTGTACAATGTCAGGGAACAGGGTTCATGAACAAAGGGAGCTGCTCAGAGAAAAAAATATGCAACTTTTTATTCTATCACAAAGCTTAGTCTGCTGCTTCCCCTCTCTCATGTTTTTTAAGAAGAAACAAAGCAGTCACAGGATTGAAGCGACAATGAGTTTCCATGCAAGTTTGTTTGAACTTCAGCTGTCGTGGGGTTGTGTCATCCTCCATCCCATTATACATGTGTTGACTGAAGTGTGTCTGCCTCCGCTCCATTAAGTGGCAATGGACCCCCTTTCAGCTTGTCAGTATTAAACAGTTTATGATTTAGCTTGTGGCTCCATCCATCCATCCTGCCGCTTTATCCTCCACATGAGGGTTCACGGGGATGATCTTTAAAATATTAAATTCTTTAAACTGACAGAGCATAAAATCAGGATCCTTGTCAGTCCAAAACATGTTATTGTCCAGGATTTTTTTTTTTCTGTTGTCTTATTCCTCTATGTACTGGCTTCTTCTATTATTTCTGGTTATTAACCATGAGTGGAAAAAGAGGCTCAATCCCGGGCCAGATTGAGTGAAATCATGGTTCCACCAAGGGTATACCAGTGGTGGTGTAGTGTGGTCTACTGTAGTGAATATACTCTCACCTGAGTGTTGGTGTAGTATGGTCTACTGTAGTGAATATAGTGTGGTCTACTTTAGTAAATATACTATCACCTGAGTGTTGGTGTAGTGTGGTCTACTGTAGTGAATATAGTGTGGTCTACTGTAGTGAATATACTATCACATGAGTGTTTGTATAGTGTGGTCTACTGTAGTGAATGTAGTGTGATCTACTGTAGTGAATATACTATCACTTGAGTGTTGGTGTAGTGTGGTCTACTGTAGTGAATATACTATCACGAGTGGTGGCATAGTGTGGTCTACTGTAGTGAATATATACGATAGCAGAGCATAAAATCATGAATGAAAATTATGAATAAATAAAATCTTGTTAGTCCAAAAAATGTTACTGTCCAAGATTTTGCCATGTTTTTGTTATCACTGTTGTCTTATTCCTCTGTACCAGCTTCTTCTATTATTTCTGGATTTTAACCATGGGTGGAAAAAGTGGCTTAATCCTGACCCCACCAAAGGTATACCAGTGGAGGTGTAGTGTGGTGTATTGTAGTGATTATACAGTACTATGACCTGAGTGAACGTTCTGTCAAAGAACAATGTTGAACACTTTTAGGTGGTCGTGTGTAAATCCTGGCCCTTTGTATTGGGCATACAGCATATAATCACAAATCACGTAGACTTACATAACTGAGGTTTAGTGTATATGCAGTAGTGATTGGACCCTCATTTGCGTCTTCTGGGCATGTTAGTTGACTTTGAGAGATTTGATTCAGCACAATGTCTGTCCAGTTTTAAGTGAACCTAATTAATAATGTTATTTTTCTATTTTCATGTAACTATACTGACATATAAAGCCCCAAGTCTGGGTTTCCTGGATACTCCTGGAAACTGGAGTTAGGCTATTTAGAGGCTGTAAATTGCCCATAGGTGTGAACATGAGTGTTAAAGCACATTTAGGTGACCCAGTGTAACATAAAGTATGGATGAATAGAAGTAGGAGTCAGTTGTATGTACTGTTTATTGAGTGAAACACAATCTCAACAACAACCCCATTGAAACAAGATTTAATGTGATTATTTAAGGTTAATGTTCAATCTGTGAATTCCCCATCATAACCACTTCCCAAATGCATTACACTATTGTGCTAATTAAACAAGTATTTGTCTAATGGCCTAACAAGACCTAATGATGACTCCCATGAGAAAAAGGAGTGAAGAAAAAGAGATTACCTTGTTTTCATCTGGAGACGACAAAAGTGATTCCATGATAGTAATCAGTGTTTTCATTCAAGATATTTATCATGCCACAGCAGCAGCATCAGTGCTAAACAGAGCGGCTGCTAATTCAGTGGGTTTGATAAAACAAGAGCGGAGGTATAAGCCGCTCGGTCTCTCTTTCTTCCAGTAAACACACAACACATTTGCTATCTCGTATGGATAATGAGCTATTCTTTCAAACATTGATTGGTTCGTGTGATGCCAGAAGCGCAGCAAAGTCACAGTGCTTTGGTTAATATTTGAATCACTAAACTAGGAAGGCAAACTGTATTTTCTGCCTGCTGTTAGCCAAGCAAACAAAAGAAAGGTTACTGGTACAAATCCCCAGACAGGCTCAAAAATAGAAAATCCTGCGCCGTCAAAGTGCCCTTAGGACAGAACTTACAAGTACCACTGTAAAGCTGCTCAATGGCCAACAAAACAGAGCTGTAATAAATGTTTGAAAAATAATTCCCTCTGCAACCACTCCCTTGCTGTTGCCGTGGCGCCTTTTCAACAAATCATATGGAGTTCTAAGCATTAAAAGAACAACAACAATAATGATTATCGTTATTATGATGAACGGCGGCGCAGCTGGCGTGCGTCTTTGTAGTCGTACATTTCAAGAGGGGTGGATACGATTGGTCCGGTCTCTGCCAGAGTATAAAGGAAAAGTAAATATATATCAGCGGGGAATTGAGAAGTGTGCCTAAATATATAGAGTCTGCTGCCATGAAGGAAACCTATCATTGGGTCCCAATGACCGGATGGCTCGGAGATTTATCAGAAATGATATAGTGCCGTGGATGAGAAGGCTATAGCTTCTCTGTTACCCATCCATCACTGATGATATATTACAGATAAAGTACCAGGCAGCAACAAGCACTCACTGAGAGCCTGACCTCGTTGATGAAGGCGAAAACTCCCCCATGGCCATCCCAGCATTACCCATAGGCCCCCTCTTTTTGATACAACAGTCAGAGCTTGTTTCTGTACAAGGGATCTCATATCAACAGTATTACTTGTTGGGGGTGGTGTGTGTGTGTGTGTGTGTGTGTGCACTGACAGAAAAGAACAAACACACAATTTGTCTGCAGACATGTGTGATGGCAACCTCCCCTCTCTCCCACATCAGTGCTTGAAGGTAAAGTCAAAAGGCTATCCTCAAGCTGTGAGGCTGATGTGCGCCTTCACTCTAGCCTTTGCCTCCAAAGTACATCGCTTTCTTTTCCACACCGACGGAAATAAATAGAACGCAGTCGAGGCCTGATTCTGTGTTTGTAAATGACTCAGCCGTGAAAAATGTCATCTCTATTTTCGTGTGTCTTTGTGACACCGAAGAGCAACACAAGACAGTCCTTGTGGGGTTTTTTTTTTTTTTGTTCTTCATCTGTCCATCTGTCCTTTAGTTATACCACTTATACTTTAAGGGTCATGTGACAAGAGAAGCGGGGAAAACCACCAAGAGACGGCCAGTTTGTCACGAGGCCATTCCCCAACCTTTTTCATGCTCCAATTTACCTATAGCACTTTCACTATATAGACATAAAAAGGGGTCATCTTTGCATCCCGAAATGTTTAAAACCTGTATTCCCTCATTGCAAAAAATAGGTCACTTTGTATTAAAGTCGATGAGGAAGTCATTTTGTTTTGTTTCCTTTATTCTTTTATTATTTATTTGGCTTACTACATCTCATTTTTATTAAAGCCAACTCTAAAGGTCTGCACAATAATCAAAGGCACTCGTAGTGTGGAACTATGTCTGTGTTTGTGTGTGTGCCAATGGCAAATAAGAATTGTGAATCTTTATAGTCTAATCATTATTATTCAATATGTCATGATGTTTATTTTGTATTTATCATAAAGTACACATTTAAGGAGGTAGATTTTGTGTGATTGACAGCGGATATATACGACGACACAGTCTCGCACACACTGAGTGAGCTCCACCCTCTCATCTCTTCTTTAAAACGGTAGTTCACGAAACTGTGTGATGTCACTACAGCCTGGTTTATAAAGCTCATATCTTTGGCTTTTGTCGGGAGAATACATAGATGCAAAGTTCTTGTGAGGCGAGAATGCAAACCGTTAGTGCTGGGGATAATAAGTGTGTCTGGAGACTGGCAAATTATCTAAATCTAAATCCGTCAAATCGCAGTTTTCTATCAACAGTGGATTCATTTTTTATTTATTTTTAAGAAAAGCACAAACAAATTTGACCCTCAGCAGTCACTTTGCATAATAATAATAATAATGAAAATTTAGTTTCTCTTATGTATGGGGTGGACTAGTTATGATTTTATCCCGCAGCCATGAATCTCTGCTGATGAAGGTCAACCCAATATTTACACTTTCTTTGGGACCGAGGCACTGCTGCGTAAAGCCCACATCAAAGTTAATGACCCGAGTTATCCACGTTTAAATATTTTCGTCAAATGTCACCGAAATATGGAAATAGAGCCCCAGTGGTTTCTTCAAATCGTCAAAAACGCACTGTGTTGTTTGAGGTTTGTACTGCAGCCTTCAGTCTTTGACACTGTGAACATTATTATTGCACTAAAGCTGACATTCTATTCAACAATGAGGGGTTTTTTTGTTTTGTTTTTTTTTTCTTTTTTTTTTTGCAGCTCAATCTTACACAACAGACAGAGTGATAGGCAAACATATTTCAGCATGAAAGAAGTTGTTGTGTATCACTTGTGCGCAGCTTCATCTGGAGAACAAAAAAAAGAAGGTCTTGCCGTGTGTGTGTGTGTGTGTGTGTGTGGATGTTGCACACATGCTCGTGAGCAAGAGGCAAACGGCAACTGGAAATAGCACTGCACATGGATCTAGAACACAAGGAAACAAAGTGCTCAGATGAAATCTCTCATGTCATTATGAGGAGTGTGAATATGCTGCAGCTTAATATGTGTGCCCTAACATCTGTTACAAGGAAAGTTCCAGTTTGTTTGCTTTTTGAAGTGTGGTCTGATGAGATGTTGACAAGTTATCAACACTGCCTTTACTGAGCCCTGCCACCGCAGATGGTGCCGTTTTCTTGGACCCGCCTGGATGTCGGACACTAACTCTCACTGATAGCTGCTATCGGTGACAGAAGGAAGAACAGATTTTAGCCACTCAACAAAAGGCCCACTTTGTAAGTTTGCTACTTTTTCTTGCTGTTAGACAGCTTTTTCTGGCTGGAAAATAATAATAATAAGTGAAGTCCAGAGAGAAAATCAGAATTCTTAGCCTGTGAGGACATGAGAGAAACTGGGCTACTGCTTTTGAACATGCTGTATTTACGGAGGCAGCATTTGGTTGTGTGTTTTGATGTAAAAATCGCATATTTTCGCTGTCAGAATCCCCACATTAATACCTCAAACCATTACTTTATGTAAATAGCACGGAGTGAAGAATTCGGCGTACGATGAATATCTTATGGAGGCAGTCTCCATTTATATAAACATATGTACAGTGTGTCAAATTTAACATGGATGTGCATAACAACAATGCTAAACGATATGGAAATAACACAAGTGCGCATCACGTACATCTCTCCCACAGTATGCAGTAGCAGAAAGGGGAGAGGTAAGGGCCAGACAACACACCCTTAAATACTAGGAGGGCACCCCAAAAGTGACAGGGTCAGGGTAAAATATGTATATATATATATATAAAAATAAAAACTTTACATACATTTTCTGTAATTATAACATAAAAAGGAAAATAAAATACATATCAAATATCAAACAAATATGCTGCAGTAACACACTGACTTCTGAACGTCTAAAACGGATATGTGCCTTTGAGTCACTTATGGAATTCTGAACAAATGCTGATACTAAAATAACATGTGTTTTTAAATGTTCTTGTCAAATATTTGTACTTTACACACAGCACATCGAGCTGTTCGTGTACAGGATTCCTCTTTAAGTGAAAAGTCATGTTGATGAAGGGAAAAATATTACATTACATTAATATAATGTAAAGCGACTTACAATGGATCGAGTACAAGCCAGGGGTGGAATCGAACTTGCGACCATGATGTCCTTCGCACACAGGGTACCGGTCTTAACCACTGAGCCACTCCACCCCCCCAAAATAGATAATTCAATTCAAGCAAGCAGAGATAACTCCAACTAATCTCTTTTTTTTATTGCGTGTTGGTCTTTTCCACCATTTTCTAAAAAAAAATTGAGCACTCCTTCATCAGAGTGTTTTCTTGCATTTCCTGCCCATTTAACCCGCCCACAACATATCAATGGGATTCAGATCTCAGCTTTGGACATAGGCCATTCCATAAACCCTCCATTTCAAGGTGGATTTGCCCGTATGCTAAGGGTCATTATCCTGTTGAAAGGTCCACGCTTTCATATGCTGCAGGATTCATATTTGAATGGATGGCTGCAAACTGCCCGTGCGGTCCTCGAGGCAGGGAAGCAACCTCCAAACATTTCCGCCACCATTCTTTGACAGTTGGTTTGTGGTTCCTCTCCTGAAAAGCTGTTTTTTTTGGTCTTGGCCAACACTTCTTATCTTTATTCGTCTTTACAAAGCACGTGCCTCCAAAAAAGACCTTCTCTTCTCTAGCACACATTCATTAGCAAACTGTAGTTTTGCACTCATACAATATTCTCTTTGGAGAGCGAAGGCCTTTTTTTTTTTTTTTTGCCTCCATATAGTTCAGATTTGGGCAATTTCTCCCTGATTGCAGGCACTTTGACAACAGCAGCAGAAAGTGTTACCTGCAGACACAGTGATGAAAAGCTGGGGCTGTTGTCGGAGACTTCTTTATGCATGAAACATGCAGCCCTTGGGCTGAATTTGCTGGGGCGGCCGGTCTCCAGCAAGTCAGCAGTCACTGGTCGATTATTTTCCTAACAGTGAAGTGTTTTATTTAAATTATTTGCAGTTTTTTTTTCAAGTTCTGACTCACAGGCGTCAGCAGGCTTTTCTTTTTCTTGAAGGCCTTGGAGAGCTCTTTAGATCTTGGCAACAACAACAACAAAGACTATATGTCAGAGTTTAAGAAATTAAAGGTACAGGCTCTTTGTACTAACGCCGAACTCAGTGTTTTTACTCTTTCCATTTGTTTACTTCTCTTAAATTAGTTGTAGTTCATGTGTTATTTTTTTCCTGTTTGAAATACTGTGTGTTGAAAGTCGTCACTGCTCAATATACATCATCATCGCTTCATCATGGTTTTCGGAAGGCAGAGGTTTGCGCGTGTAACGCCCTGGAGTTAGGACAGGAGTACGTAGCCACAAGGGGGCGACTCTGCTGGTTTGGAAAAGAAATAACTCTATTCCAATGGAAGTCTATTGGAAAATGAGTCTACGTCTTGATATATAACTTCAGTAATCACTTTCCTGAGACGTTAATTGTCTTAATTCAGGTCTTCTCTGTGTCAGTTGTGTAGTTTATGCTCCTATCGAGAAGAAAAAGACAATGAATTAAGCATGGCATAATATTGAGTGTCTGCGGGTGACACATCTGTGAACTTTAGGTTACAAAAAGACTACATCCATGTTCTCTATTGAGTCAATGGTGCGAGTGTGTCCCGTAACCGACCGATCAGATATTCATATTGGCATAGTTATCGCGCCGCCACTGTGATTCAAGCTGAGCTGAGGAATTTTACATAAAAGAAAGATCCACCCGAGTGCAACCAAGTGCAAATTGAGTGGTTCTCTTGTTGTTGTTGTTGTTTTTTTGCCGCGTGTGTTCTTCTTATCCAATCTTTAGCCTCAGCTGGAGAGAGTAAACAAATGACAGGAAGCTGAGTGGAATTTTCAGAGATAAATTCTCGACCCGCGGTTTGCAGAGGATTGAGAACTGGAAGGAGCGACAAGTAAAGGCATGTGAAGTGACCCGGTCCACATTACCCCTGTCACTATCTATACTTCCCAGCTTGGCCTGATAGATCCATAGGCCCTCTGCTGACAGAGATAATGCAAGACAGCAAGAAAGACTGTTTTGTGACAGCATTGGGAGAAGCAAGAGTGGAACGAGACGCGGGCAAGAGAAGGGGGTGGAAAGTGCATGACTCAGCGAAAGGTGTCGCACCATTAAAATGAAATTTACAGTTGGTTTCAGACAAATCTCTAAGCTCTGTGGGTGTAGGTAGAGGTGGTTGGGCATTTGGAGGACATTACAAATTGACACCCTAGTTCTCGGGACTACTGAATCATTTATTACACCTACCACTACTTAAGCTGTCTGAGCGGTGATGGGTTTGGCTCCGTGTTGTCCACAGTTAATTTATCAGAGGTGAGCTGTCCGGCGCACCGCCTGCCCGGTGCTTCTGCTGAATCCTTCTCTGTCATTAAAGATGTCTGAAATGTCCCGCTTTCGTTTCACCGATGTAAAAAAAAAAAAAATTTAAAAATGAAGAGTGCATGACTGTGCTTGCTATAAGGCGTCTTAGAGGAGACATTTATATGTGCATACCTGAAGAGGTAACAATGCACCGCGGCTGCAGATACTCTGGAGCCCCTCGTCGCAAACAACACAGACACAAGGTCAGTTCCGTGACCAACACGCCGCGCGCCAAGCACTGTATGCCGGGATGACTATTATGAATAAGTACAGTACATGACGTTGCAGTAAATTGTACGCCACATGAACATAAAATGACGCTCGGGGTGTGAACGCAACTTAAACAGAAAGAGCCTACGGTGACATTGTCAGAGATACTAAACCGCGGAGTGACAATACAGGACAATATCTAAATCTTGTCAACCCAAAGTCTCTTTATGTTTAGTTTTATTGCACACACAAGCGCACAATAAACATTCACACACTAGTTAGCCTGACTGCCACAGCTACACTAGCCTACCGGCAATCTTAATTAGTTAGTTAGTTAGTTGGGTCGTAAACCTGCATTAGTCTATAGTCACTGGAAAGCTCTACACCTATATTAACAATTAACTCGTGCATATGTGGTTAAAACATTTAGACAATTAAACATTTTATTTATTTACCTGTTCAGTACAATGTCAGTTTCAATCCTCGTTTGAAACGCACAAGACTACATCTGAGTTTTACCACTTTGTCGTGTAAAAAAACCTTTTTTATTCTTTAAAACAACAATGAGAGTAAAAGGAAATGACACGGGAACTAAAGGAGTCACAGGTGGACACACACATTTAAAGCTTTACTAAATCATGTTTTCCCTACGTAGTCAAAGAGACGGATTTCTTTTCCCACGTTACCATAATACCTTTATATCTTCTCACTGAAATTAATAGCATCAATTACAGAGCAGCTTAGAAGAATGGATTAACATTTTTTAGGCGAGAAAGCATTAGACGGTCCCCTCTGTTTTGACAGTCGTGCACTTTGTGGACGATGAAAGGAAAAACAGCACATAATCTCACAGTCAGGTGGGAAACAACCATATCCATACTGTTGTTGGATTACCATGTTCTTAAATGTGCCGTTTGAAAATAAACGCCAGTGATATCATGTCACAGGTCGTATTAATCCTTTTTTTTGTTCTCTGTTATGCAATGAGCTTTCTCTCGTTTGTATCTGCACGTGACTCATTCTGCTTTCAATTTAAATTTGATTTTGCGTCATTAATATTTGTTTTCACTTTAACCACAAAAAAAGACTTTTTCACGCCACATAAAAATGTGTTACTAACCACCTCTTTCTATCACATTTGCATGATTAAAAAAAGTTTTTTTGTTTTTTTTAAATGAGTGAATGAGTAATGTTCACTAATGTCGTGTTTCCACCGCCTCGCCTCAGCACGGCGCGGATATTTTGCGTTTCCACTGGTGATAATACCTGGTACTATTTTTAGTAGAAGAATCAAGCCCAACAATGCAGAAGTGTAGATCAGTTAAAACTTGTAAATACTTAAAAAAAAGTGGGTTAATGTCCAACAACTACCATAGAAATGTCTAAAACCTCAATATTTAACAGAGGAGAGGTGTATTCAGCGACAGCACTGAACCCTGCCATGGTCATGGAGGAAGTTTTTTTTAATTGACTTTCTTTATTGGAAGCAATTTCAAGACATGAGATGTGACAAAAGACTTCCGATCCTTCAATTATCACCCCTCCCACAGTCCCAGTACTCAACAAATATTGTCAATTAACGGATTCTAATGATTCAGTTCCTGAAAACAAATGCTTTGCAAGTCACTTGTCACTCCTTTGTGTGTGTCGTGTGTATGACTCCGCCCACATTGAGGAGGTACTATATTGTAATGGGAACATGCCGAGGCGAGGTGAGTCCAGCTGGGACCATAGGTGGAAAAGGGGCTTAAAGCCACAGTTCTTCAAAAGATTGTACAGAATCTATTTATTTATTGATTCAATAACACTCTTTGCCCCCTGTTCCCCCTTATTATTGCATATAATTCTTTCATTATTGCCATATCAACTATCATTGAATGAATTTTGATTTCTCTACCTGTGACCAGCGTTGCTTCCCTCGATCCCTGGGTCGTAAAGAAACACAAAAGCACTGGTGTTCCATGTAAAGAAGCGACGTTCACCTGCTTCGGTCCGTACTTGCCTCCTCGTGTAAAGTGGGACACAATTTCAGGACGAAGACACCTCATATAAACCGAAGGCAGTAGTACAGGAGCAGGTGCAGTTACTCACGAATGAATGGGTAAACAGTTTATAAAGTGCACTGGGGGTTTTAATGTTGTTACGGGATCAGGGCTGATGTGATAAAGAAGGACGTGCTGCGAGCTACAAGCCGCAGCCAGACCCCTCTCGACTGCAGAGAAAGCCTTTTCAGTCTTCACTTCATCATTCTTTACGCCACAGTTCCATTTGTTTTCCACACGTTCTCAGCCACCACTGTCGAACATACTGTATGTAATGTGTGTTGAGGAGAAACAACCCTAAGTTAATAATAAATATGAGGTGAACCAAATAGCTCAGAAGCTCAGTTTCACGTACATTGGCATTACACAAAACCATGAAAAGCCCTCCCTCTCGACGGCATAAATGTCAGGGTCTTAAGACTTAATTACGTTCAATTTGTTTTTTTCCGTGCAACGAAAACCGGCCACAGTGAAGATGCCAGTTTGATATCACCGCCGTCAGCGAGTGGTGGAACAGTGAATGTTCCGCAGTGTTTGCACACATTGCAGTCACTCGCTTTATGTTTGATTCGCAGGCCTTTGATGCACAGCGTGAGAGTTTACTGTGGGGAAAACAAGTGACAGATGACTCTTTGGAAAATCTTCAAAGTACAAAGTCATTTACAAGTTGCTGTAAACGTAAACAAGAACACATTGGGAATAATTCCATGGGTTCTATGCAAATAAGGCTGTGCAATACTTATATAGCATGTACATTTCCTGCTGTTTCTTAGGGGGTTACTGAGTTTAGAAAATACAATTTTCAGTCATTTCACACGTCTTCATGAAGGTTTTAAAATATGGTGATAATTGTCACAATAAACACACAAAAAAGATAAATGATACATTTATGGCAGCAGCAAAGTCTTGAACAAACAACCAAACCTCGAGAGGCAGTGTAAATAAGTTTGATAAGAGGAACTCGCAACTCGTCATCTCTTCAAAAAGTGGAATTTTCTAGACGTTTTCCTGCCATTTTAACGTCAAATGTGTCGGAGCGTGGCTAGCTTCAACGTGCTAGGACCGGTTCAAATGTGTAGACTATTTCTGTTTTCCAAAATGGCCGACTTCTGGGTGGGCGGAGCTAATAGAAGTACCTTAGAAATTTGTTTGGATTAATGAGAGCAACAAGTGTACCCAGTTTGGTTAAAATCGCAACAACTATGTGCGACTTAGAGACAATAGAAAGATTTTTAAAAAATTAGCAATTAGCAACTTTCAATAC
Source organism: Solea senegalensis (assembly GCF_019176455.1). Classification (NCBI taxonomy): domain Eukaryota; kingdom Metazoa; phylum Chordata; class Actinopteri; order Pleuronectiformes; family Soleidae; genus Solea; species Solea senegalensis. Next base: position 19,382,924 of record NC_058034.1, read on the forward strand.
AATTTTGGCCACTTTTTGTCGTGTCAAAAGATCCCAAAAATTGCCCCAAGAAACTTTGGAGTAAGTCCGACACTCTCACTTAACTTTTGTCTGACCATGAACCGACTTCTGCGGGTGCTACGGAGCCCTGGGGCTACGAACAGGTTCGTGCCCTATGCCACTATCGCATTTTTCGCCGACCGACCACCGTGCCAGTTTTTATGCACGTTAACCCCCTCAAAAATGAGCTTGATGTCAGAGAAAAATGATAATCTCAACAGGAACCACAGGTTCCTCAGACTTCATGCTTAGACCCTAATAATTGCTATCATTATTAGTATGATAATGTTTGGTTCACAAAGTTTGTCCAGCGGGACCCTGCATTGACTTTCATTCATTTCTACAGTCTATAACCAAAGCCTTATCCCTAATATTAACCATAACCAGCATATGACTAACCCTAACTCTTACCCAAACTTTTAACCAGAGCCTCAGAAATGAGATTCTGCCTCACTACAGGACCAGGCTTTGGTCCCTGGGAGGACAACAGGTCACACTGTTGAGCCAAGAAAACTTTCTGTCACGACAGACCAAGGTTTCCTCATTGTGCTCGAAAAGGAAATAGATAATGAATACGAGAACACACACACGGTGCAGGATTATGACAAATACTGCACAGTATTGCATAAGCTTTGTTTTTGGAACACGAAACAATGGTGACTTGATACAAACTTCCTCACCTCAACATTCATTTTCAGTGTAAATGCAAGACATCTGTTTTCAGGAATTTGGAGACTATTTACTTAGAAACAGAGCTGTAGCCCAATCCCTGGTCTTGTGGTTTTATCCCCCAATACAGACCAGGGATTTAGCTGCTTTATTTCAAAAGAAAAAAGAAATAAAGATTGACAGCCAGTGAAATAGCAGAAAGCTTTGTTCTTCATGGTTTGACTGGCCGCATTTTTCCTGATATCTGGCAGGAACGTTCCCCTGCCTCCGAGCCCTAATTTAACAGCCCTAAAACACCCTTGTGTGCCCGATGCCAAACAAAAACCAAATGTTGCTAATGCCAAGTTAATTAATAGAAGCCCAGCTGCTCGGGTCCTCAGAACGACTGGCAGTGCCAAGGAGAATTTTGAACGTTATAACAATGACACTCCGGTGTCAGTGGGCCCCGCTCATTTGATTTGTTAATTTTGTTTACGGAGACATCGCCGTGTTGATTAATTTCAATATCACAGCTCTTGGGGTTTGTCTATGTGCTGTCAGATCTGAAAAAAAAAGGAAAGCAGCGCTTGCACACATGTGAAGAGTTTCCGCTCCAATTCATCGCGACGTTCGGCTGATTATGTCAGATTTTTAGAAAGAAAAAAAAAAAGTTTTGCAAACATTCACATGTTGAGGTGACTCATGGGGGTTTAGTTTGCCCAAATCTGTGACACATTTACTTCCATCCCATCAGCTGCCAAATCCGCTGACATGTTGCCGAGTACCGTCGAGTCCCCCTCGAAATATATGACATGACAGAGTTCCCGTATTGTTAGGATAGCGAGCCGAAGGAGAAATTGCTCATAACTTTGGTGATCCCCGGAAAATTCATATGTGCCACCAGCAGGTTAAAGTTTTCACTCATCCTGTGAGGCATCTGAACATCACCCTGACTGACTGGCACAGAACTCAGACAGTGTGGGACTGACAGTCACTGTTCCCCCAGAGGACAAATCCCACAGACTCTGTTGATCCCCTGACTGTTCATCTGGCTCTGCCATCATCAGGCACTTTGGGGTGGTGGGTTTTTTTGAGTGACAGCTGCTTGGGGAAGCGCAATTACATTTGGTAGAGTAATTCCGATTCCTCCCCCGCCCCCCTCTGGCTATGAGTTTAAGGGCTATTTAGCTCATGTACATGATGGACCACAATGCTGCCGTAAGTGAACTAACTAAGTGAAATGGTTTTGATACACGGCTGCTTTTATTCGCCGCTCACTCCTCTTCCTCGAGCGGCTGTTGACACATTGTACGGTATTTCCTACAACAGCAGTTCCAGACTGAGCTATTTGTTTGTTAACTTTTTATTTGACTCGGATAGGTTACCTAACTTATCTCCTCACCTGCTTTTGTGATCTTAATATATTATAATATTATTATAATAATAATAATAATAATAATAATATAATAATAATACATTTTCATACAAGGACTGCAGCTCAAAGTGCTTCACAATTAAAGGAAAATCAAACTCAAAAAGAAAAGAGATGCAAAAACACAGGGCGAAATGAAAAAGTTAAAGTAAGAAAGTAAAAGCAATGTTTTAACTTTGAAATGAAGCAAACAATGCTAATAAAACAGTAAAATCAATCAATAAATGAACCATTCCTTCTCTGCATTTAACCCATCCTCTAGAAACCTTTCTAGAATCAGGAGCAACGGTATAGCCACTGAGCAGCGCCCGGGGTTGCCCTCAAAGAAATGTTCCCTGACTGGGAATCGAACCCAGGTGCCGGCAGTGAGAGCGCCAAATCCAAACTCTAGACCACCAGGGGAATACAGTGCAACACCGGGTGGAATAAAACATAGTTAAAGTTAGAGTTTAAGACCCTGTTTTAATTTTAAAATGAACTAAAAATGCAAATAAAACACAACACGCGGTGGAATAAGGAGGAGTTTAAAGTCAACATTAGTTCTACTTGTGTTTAGTGAGAATAATGTGTGATTATTCCATTGTACCTAGTGGCGTCGAATATTAGTGCCTGCTGACTGAGTCATAGATTTTAGAGGTTTTAGGAACGAGGCGTGTTCCTCTCACAGCTGAAAACATGTTGAAGATTTTCCCTGCAAAACATTAACATTAATCAGTAAGTGTGAGAACGTGGGAATATGTCTCTGAGTGCAGCATTTCAAATTATATAAGAGCTGGTTCTCTGGCTGCAGACTCTTTTCCCACTGGGCAATTTTTTTTTTAATCCCAGGTTTAAATGGGTTTTTGATTAGTGGGAATGGATTTAACGGCATTCACTCCCAGGTCAAATTACTCTGCAGTGCACATTGGCATAATGTAAACTGGTTTTTTGGTTCCAATCGGCATTAGTTGGAGTGCAAGGCCAGGGTGAACATGTTATTTTCTTTATCTGCTTCATTTTTTTTTTTTAAGTATTTTTCGGGTGCAACGCTAAGATGTGCATTCATCTTCCTGTTGTTCTTAGTGAACCTAACTTTTTCACAAGTTTTGGACTGTGCTCAACACGTTCAGTTTCATCCTAACCCTTTAACGCCGAGCTTATCGCAGACGACACATTTGTACAAGCGCACTTTACATTACCGTAATCACGCAGTGGTTTGTGCTTTTGGAAACATTCTAGTTTCTGAAAGCTGAGAAGTCAAAGCCCAACATGTGGTGATTATGGTCATTTCAGTCTTTGTCACTAAAGAGGAAAGTGTTGGGAAAAACACCTGTACATAGTTTCCATAGTTTGCCTTTTAACCTGCCAGATATTGAAAGTTATTCTGAAAAAATGGACAAAAAGAACTTACTCACAGGACAGTTTCTACCAAAAAAAAAAAGTCTTTTATTAACACCTTAAAATGCTCACTGTTGAGTTTGAACGAGGGATTCAAAGACACAAAAAAAAACCTGGGAGTTTTTGAGTCACATATCACGCATAAATGATACGGGAGTGAAAAACAGCAACAATAACAAACAAGCAGGACAGACCACCCATTAACATGTGATGTGTTAACCGCCTGTTTTTAGGGTGTTAACCCGAGTTCAAGATCTCCAGACATACCCTCTGATTTTAGTGTGTAATGGACATTTATGGAGCTTGACAAGTGACGCTTGTGAGAGGACAAACGGTATCAACCGTTCAATAAAGATCCGGGAGGATACAGAAAAATACCACTTAGAGAGAGAACCTGAATGTAGCTGCTGAGATCATCTCTGAACTGAAAAATAACAGACCGTTATCCTTCAATTAGACGCTTTTTTCACCCACTTTCTGATCCCTCCTCACCTTCATCAAGGGACTGGGGGTAATTGAAAGGATAGATAACCACATGTTTGCATTGGGCACAAGGCTTTATCTAATCCAGTTTAGCGGGGAGATAATTAAAGGTCAAATGACTGACCAAGCCAGTGCTTCCATTTTCGACGTTACCCCCTCTGATAAAGCACCGTGTCACCCCAATCATTTAATTGACTCTGCTTTACATGCGGTATCTCAGAATTGGGGGGCGCGATATACGATGGCGGGTGGCAAGGTCATAAATCATCGGGCCTGCCTGTAAACACTATCACCTGAAATGGGATGGAAGAAATCTCGCAGACGCTGTTAACAAATCCCCTTTGACCTGAGAGGCAGACTGGCAGCCATCCTGGAGCTTTCAGCGCGCGAACCCACACCCACACACACACTTTACGTTCTATCTTTTATCCATCACGTCTTATACTTCTAATTTTTCATATCTTGCCCAGCTCCTGATGTGAAGAGGCAGGTCAAATTGAAAAACATGGCCCTGAGTATGGTAACTGTGGTCAGTTAATGGCTCTGAAATAATGTACTGTACGTATTTTCCCCCCCCTGTCTGACGCGTGCTATCGATTCCTCTGGGGGCTTCATCAGTCATACTGATAACTTGACCGTCACATAAGTTACTGAGAGCCATCCATCAGGCCTACAGCTGGACGGGAATCTATGGGTTCTTTATCATTGCAGTTGATTTTATTCTGGCTTGTGTTGTTGCCCGCCAGTCTGTGTATGATGTCATTAAGAAGCGATGAATCAGCTGACAGATTCATCGACAGCTTCCCTCTCAACTGCGAAAAATTGACTCGTCTCCTCTTTATCGCCTCTTAACTAATCACTTTTGCAGTATCATAGCCTCACGGGTCCTTCAGATGCATAAAGATTAGCCTATCTCGTCACCTTTCGCAAGCCTCCGCCGGTGTTATACACAGATATACGCGTGAAATACAGATAAATCAATTCAACCTGCTCCGCTGAGCAGTGTTTAATTTCACTTTTATGCTTATTCACCGGGACCAGACAGCTGTTTTCAGCGCGTTGGCAAAGAGTGGATGGTGACAACTTCTAGTTGAACGCACCGCAAAACAAGTTTGTTCGTTGTTCTTTTGTTTGTGAAACAATGAAAAGAGCCAACTTAACAGAATCTGAGGTGGTAGCAGTGTGTTTATCCACTGTTTGAAAGAAAGAGTTTTGTCCTGTCTGAACACATCTCAAGTGTGTGTATGAAAACAAAACTGTGCACAGTATTAGCGAGGAGATTGTGAAAGAAACTGGTGGATAAAATAAAACCCCACTAGTATTCAAAAGGCAAACATCTGTTTGTGTTTCTCTCAATTTTTCTTGCACTATAAGCTGGGCCACTATATATATATATATATATATATATATATATATATATATATATATATATATATATATATGTATATGTATATATATATATATATGTGGGGAATGTCAAACGTTATATTCTCTTTCCTCTGCCACCAATTATTATTTTGGCTGCAACATTTCCCGTCATTTGTTTTGACACTTTGTTTTGCTGTTTTCTTTTCCAAATGGCACATATGCAGGCAGAAACATTTGCATGAAGGCAACACAAAACAAACAAACACGGAGGAGAGTGAAGGTGACACAGAACAGAGGGGCTTTCAACAGCCAAGACAAAAACAGAGGGGCCACTTCTGGTGCACAAATGTGATTTGTGTATAAAATACCCCCCCCTCCCCCCCAAAAAAAGAAAAAGAAAAAAGAAAAAGAAAAAGGTGTTTGTAGTTTTTTTTTGTGCCACTGTGCCACAGGGCACAACAGACTCTCTATAGAGCTCAAAAACCTTGTTTTTAAGCCCCGACTAAAAGTCATCTTAACCAGGACACAGAGAGAAGAGTCTGTGGATAAGAACAACTAAACTGTGATCAAGGAAAATCACTATAGCAAAAGGCATACTGGTCCCTAAAATCGATTTATTTGGATCTTTGACCAAAGTCGTATCACATATTTTTCAAACAATACAGGTTTTCTAAGAAGAGTGAAAGTTTTTTTTTTTTCTGTACTGTGCAAAAGTCTGCTCAGCGCATCACCAGTTTTGTTGTTTGTATGTCAGTCAAATTAAGTGATCACTGACATTTGGATTAGTTAATCTCATACCAATGACCAAGCCCGGTGGAATATGAAATAGTAGGACAAACTCAGATTTTTTTTTTTTTACAGATAACATTAATAATTAGGGATTAAAGTCGTATTCACACCTAAAAGTCTGCTAGACTCAGTATTATTGGGGACTCGGTTCAATTGGGGGTTGCAACATTCAGAACCAAACCTTTTAATAACGTATTCCCCTCTTTGCCTGAGGGGGCGCTGCATCAGAGCAAAACATGGAGCTGCATCAAATCAGTCTTGGGTTGTTTATTTTGTTTTATGTGAACATACGACACATTTACCCCCGGCTATCGTTCTATAAGCGCATATGTTTTAGTTGTGTTTACCCACAATGCCCTGCGTTTGGTTCGCATGAAGCAAACCAAGACCTATGTTTTAGGCGGGCCAGAGTTCGCGTTTTTGATGCGTATCAGAGTTCGGTTAGGCATTCATCGCCTGCTCAAACGAACCGGACTTTCCGAGCAAACGGACGAGGATTCGAATCGGAACTATGTGTTACTATAAAACTGCATGCACGTTTTGAGATTTTATTTTTATTTTTTTTGCACACAACTGAACTCGTACCACATTTTCACTCGGCACATGAAGCCATCTCCGTCGCATTTTATCTTCCGTCACAGTTTGCCCGGGATTACGAATCCTGCTGGATCCTGTGGACTGTTTACTGTCTGCTGTGTGTTTGTGCTCAGTTCCATTTCACTTCCAGTTCATTCTCCTCCCACCAATCTGCCTCCGCACCTGTTGCTGGGTCTGAAAAATCAACTCTCCCTTCAGCTGCAGTTTATTGTCCCAATTTGGGACGGCGCTTGAGCCAAACTCTGCTGTGTTCTTCAGAGATTCTTTTGCAGTCTGCCTTCACCTGGGGATCACCTGCAGTCCACCTGCTTCAGTCACACTCATCCGTTTTAGCTTCAAGCCACAATGTGCTCTGAAAATTCACATTTATGGTACATACTCCTCCTGGAAATCTCTTGATAGTTGGATTTCCCTTGTACTTTTTTAGCTTGGTTATCAGAAATTCTTCTATATCCAGTCCAATCAATCCATTAATTGTAACACATTAAGTTTATTGGAGTGACACTTTACTACTCCAGTATATTTCAGAAGGCTTATTAGCCTAGAATGTCTATATCTCCCATAAGTGTCTCTGTATTAGGGTATAATCACAAATCATAACTTTAGAATAAACCGTTTATATATTCTTAAGGGGATCGATGTATATGCAAACGGCCATCTTGAGCAGAAATGTTGGGCCAAGCTTAAGAACCCAGGCAAGTAGAGAGTGTTCACATCCCTTTCAGTAAGTGAACGCCACTGTGAGTTCAGGAGCGCACCACCATTTGTTGCGCTGTGTGTCACCATCATATTTCTTTACACACTGGACCTTTAAAGTTCAAGCCTAAAACAGCGAGGTAAATCCATTCCATCTCAATCATCCGAACAATCCATCCACGTGAGTAAAGATATGTTCACAGGAGATCTGTGGAATTTAAAAACCGGCTATTCATCTCTTAACAAAGTGCTCTGCATGCCTCATTATAGACATACTGTACGTACATGTTGATATAAATCGTGTACCAAGATAGTAAATAATCTTTTCATGCAAAATACTGCATTCAAAATGAAAAAAAATCAAAAGCAAAAGTCAGTCCTGCTCGTACCAGCAAACGTGCATTACTTTTTTAAACGTTTTCTTTGCAAAGAACTATCCAGTGCTTCAACGCCGTCGCCGTGCAAATGTTCCACCGACATAAGTTACCCCCCCCCCGTCAGTGTTTTTGCAGTAGCACCATCACTGTGCTCTGGGCCGAGTGTGTCCCAAGACAATTGTGATTAGTTGAAAGAAGAAATACAAAAAACAAGCCAAAAGTGTGGTTTCCTCTGTAGCAGAGTGATAATCGGTGCAGACCGCTGACACAGCACTGTGGAGATGAGGCCTGTTTATGCAGAGAATACTGTTCGCCGACAACAGCAACAAGTGCTAGACACAATCTGTCCAAGGTGGACTAAAAAAATTTCGTCTATTGCAATAGGAAATGCTCTGTACTCGTTGAAAGTAGGGTTTGCTTACATTCATCAAGTCCAAATGAATGCGTAGTCTGTTAGTGGCATACAAAGAAAGACTAATTCATAGTTCAATCATAGCAGGGTACAGAAGGAAAGCCACAAGGTCCTTGGCTCGGTAGTTGCCTTTCTGTAGTTTGCAGTGAGACACAGTTGGACGTCAGCAGTCTCCCCCGCATGTCGTCTCTACATGCCCCGTCTCCCATTTCTGTGAATTAAGCTTCACGAATTTGTAGATTCGTCAGGCACATACGTAGCTGCGGACGTCTCACCGCTGGCGCTCCTGCAGATGTGTTGTTTTTTAACTGAAGAGACCTCAGTGACAAAGTTCAGCACACACTGCTTAGTGACTGTGTTGGGGGAAATCAGTCCAAAAATAATGACAATCAAGTTATTAATAATAATAATAATAATAATAATAATAATAATATATATAAGTAATATAAATAAATGATAAATAATGTATATTTGCTGCAACTTTAGCTGATGTATCAAGATAAAAAACTTAGTCGATTTTTCTCAAGAAACCCCACCTTGACAGCTGCATATTTTCCGCAAGCCTGTTCTTTTTGCTAAACTTCAGATTTTTCATCACGGTCTTTGAAGCACCTTGGCATTACCTCGTGCGTGTCTTTCGCTTGGGCCGTGATCTCCCGACCCAGCTTTTTGTTGAGCTGCACAATTCAATTCTGTCTGCCTTAATGCTTTAATGGCTGTAGTTTACCTGTGTTTGCTTTCTTAAGAGGTTTCAGGGCTATTACTTACCATTACATTACAGAGGCTGTAAGGAGGGCTCAATTATATTTCATATTTCCTCTTGCACCCTACTCTTACCCCAACCTTTGTCATTTGTGAGATCACAAATTATGAGGTAGAGCTTTTCCCCCACAATAAACAAATCCAAGGAAACTAATTTTACCATAAATAAACACGTTGGTTAGCATGATGTGTGTGTGCTGATCACAACGAAACGTATTTGCAGTCACCGGTACTCTGCTTTTGTTGCAGATAAATGCATAATTATGCCCATAGTCAAAAATAGCGATATAACAACTGACTGCAGATAAAGGCTAAAAATTATGGTATTGGGATTGCACCAACGTTTTTCCCCTCATTCGAGTAATATTTTTTTTGTGTACATTTCTGTTTCCCTCTTAAAATCACTGGGTCACCTTGCTGTAAACAGTCTTGGGTAAAAAAAAAAAACAACAACTTAATAATCTGAATGTTGCTCAAGATTGTCCCGTCATCACAACCGTATAACAATTCAAGGAAAATATGAAATACTTACTCCTTGCAGTGCCGATAGTCGGACACAGTGAATGTCATCAGCACCAAATACTGGCACCTGAAAAGCCTCCGTGCAAAGATGTTCACATCTCTATCCATCTGTATCCATCACTCCCGTCCCCCGAATACGTTCCTTTTGTTCCTGAGGGCCACACTGTTCGCCGTTGCCAGAGATCAATTGCAATTCGTTTTCTGACAGTAACGGGGATGCATTTGAAAGTCAGTTTGGTAAATTTCCGTCTGACTGACAGCCGCTCGACTTCGCTGACACAGTCTTAATTGTGCCGGTGCGCTAAATCCCTGCCAGGCACGTATTGCACACAGATTAAAAGACAAACATTGATTTCGCGAGTATACTTTGACCCGGGCCTTACCCACAATCCTGTTCAAATGTCACACGCATACGCATGCACGGCGTGTATGAGCTGATAGCCTGAGAGCAGCCGGGGGAAAATAAATATTTTAAAAAGATTTTTTTTACGGGAAGGCAAAAAGGGGCCTGTTCTCTTTCATCTTAAAGCCAACTGTGAGTAAACAGGCGGCCATTGTGTGATTGCTTTGCTGATGTCAAAGCTCTCCCTCAGGACTGACATAAAATATTCATGAGGCATGTTTTCAAATGCAGTGAAATGTAAAGTCATAGCAGTGGCTGACTTGCAGAGAGCTCGCACTGTATTATTTGTTTTGTAGGAGCTTTCATTCCGGGGAACAACACCAGCATGTTTTAATTCCTGCCAATCGCACTTTAAGCAGAGCAGATCATTGCTCGGGGTTGTGTTTAGCTGCCGACGAAACATAATACAAGATCAAATGTGACGCAATGTTATTACAGAGTAACGAAATAAATATATGACAACGTATTAGAACAAGACCTCAAGTCAATGAGTGGTTTTCTTGCTATGTAATTTGTGACTAAAATTATTGGAGAAGTTAACTTTCCAAGCAAGAATATTTACATGGGTATAAAAAAGACGTTCTTTTAACATAGAGAGGACTGGAAGGCAGTTGTGTCTGCATATGACTCCATATATGCCACTACTTTTTTTCTGTAAAATCATACAGAATCCTCACCGCACAATAAACTAAACCTAATTATATATACATATGTGTATATATATATATATATATATATATATATATATATATATATATATATATATATATACATATGTGTATATATATACATATGTGTATATATATACTGTATATATATAGAAATATATATATATATGTATACACATAGATATACACATAGGTATAGATGTATATATATACAGTATATATATACATATATATACTGTATGTATATATATATATATATATATATATATATATATATATATATATATATATATATACACAGTATATATATACATATATATACAGTATATGCATGACAGAGGGAGGCATGTCATCATATTACATCAGCTCCTTTCACCCTTGTTGCACTGTCTTGGATGCAAAGTTCCAGCTTCAGGAAGGGGGTTGTAGGAGGGAGGAATGTCATCTTGACAACTGGAAGCAGTGGGGTTATAGAAAGGAGCACAGGTGCCGGTGAGTTATCAACTCTCTACCACTACAGCTGTCATCCTCCTGATTGATGTCTTCCTTTGTTACTCGCCATAGGAAATCGTGGACTGGAAAAAAAACGTAATGGTTTGCAATGCTTCGGTGTCATGGCAACTTTTAAAAGAATAACTAACTAGCAAATGTGGTCCGGACACAGTTGGCGACTGGAGGTTTTGTTTTGGTTGACTCATGACTGATATTTTGAGTCGCAGGGCCATTGTGAGCCGTGCTTTTATTGCATAGTCTGTATCTAAAAAAACTATTTCTCATAGCTGAAAATGTCCACGTTTTTACAATGCCTTTTTTTTTCATCATGTCTAAGGTCTTTAAACGAGCCCTCAAATATAATCCCATCCTAGATTCTACATCTGTGTGCATACGTAACTGCTCAGTAAAAGTAAGAATTTGCTGTTAATGTACTGTAAATTAATTTTCTGTGTCCCTGTTGATGAGCGTTAAATGATCTTCATACATGAGGAGGATGATGAAGACAACTCCCTGGTACAATTAACAAATTAATCCCAATTAGTCAGTTGACAGCACCCAAATTAATCATATATTCCCTTAACAAAAAGGAGATTAAACGTGAGGAATATTGTGCCTTGGGTTTGGGGATTTAACTATGATATAGTGCTATAAAATGTCCAATATGTCAACAAGCTATAGATGTATTTTTAGTATTGCGGTAAAGTCTAAAGTTTTTGGGTCTTTTCTTTTGTCTTTTTGGTCTATATGTCCTCAGTTAGTGGAAAGAGGATCCGTCACGATTATTGAGAAACAGTCAACATGAACTGTTCTAAGGCAAATTCTGTCCCAGCAGGGACCGTCATTAACATGGACTCCTAGTTAGAGCCTGGAGCCTTTAACTGTGCTTCCTTAAACCACCCATGCGAAAGTGCAAAATTAGGAAATGTCACTCACTTTCTGACACTAATATCAAGGGAGTGAGCTGCTGTCTGGAAAGGCCCGAGGTGGTGGAGTTGGAGATGTGTGTGCCGCTTCCCACCGAAACATCACCGCGCTCTGAATATCAACTCATCTGATTATGTCCATCGTCCTTGCTGTGCCGAGCTCTTGCCCATGGTGCTTCACAGCACGTTATCCCCTCATCTGTCACCTTGTTTACTCAAAATGACAGCGAGCAGAAATTTTGCAGGGCATATCAATTAAATGGCGGCAATATACAACAATCCCGGGAACCGTCCCCCCCCCCTCCCTTTCCCGTGGATCATATTTCAAGGACACAAATTGAAACGTGTGTTCATTTAGATGAGCTTTTTATCCGTTCCTTTGTAAGTCCATTAAATTTTAATTTTTGCTGATTTACTGATCCAATTATGTACTTCGCCCGGACTGATTTTAAAGCCTTTAAGAAGTTGTTTCTGAGTAGTGCCAAACGTAATCATTTCGAATGTCCATTCGACTTTTCTTTTCATTTTACTTATTTTTTTTCAGTCTATTTTGCCGTGCCAGTTTGAGTGGTATTTTCCGTTGAGTAAATGATAAATGCATTTGTAGTGTGTTCTTGAAAACCACCCATTCGCAAACACACCCATTCATATACAGCACATCTACTTTAATTACAGTGCTGCTTCTATCTGTCATACCCATTCACACACTGCCATCACAGCAAGCAGCATACGGATCAAACCCTTGACAGTGCAGTTGGGGATGGACCCACTTTATATGCTTTCCTATTGTATTTATTTTTTGTCTTATTAAGCAAACTAGCAGACGATATTGCATGAAGTACAGAGGAAAGAGGCTTCCTGAAGGTGTTGATGGATATGGATAATGAGTGCGAAACTGGTGCAACCGCGCGTAAATGAGGTACACACTCACACATGACACCTACTAAAGTGGCAGGAGCGGCGGCGTCTTTGCATTAAGGGCAGGCACCAGAGGGCACTGCTGTGCGCACGCTTCAGTTTCTGCAGTGGGGCCAGAAGTTCAGGGACCCAGAGTGCTTCTCATTGGTTGATTTGAAGCAAGGGCGGCACTGGTTTGTGCACATGAAGGACCGCAGAAGTGAGCGGTCAGTCTAATTTATTTTTATTCTAACTTTGGTAATTGATAACGTATTGTTCGAATTATAGTGGAATTTCTGTAATGCGTAACTGGCGATGCGTGTGCGCGGTGGCTTTGCATATGGGGTGTGCGCCGTTCATGCCATGAGTCGTGCATTGTCGTTATTGTTGTCACGTTGTTGTTTCGATCTTGAGTATTTGATATTGTGAGATTTTGAACGCTGCCATTTGGGGGCGCTATTGATATGATCATATATGTCATCGGATTGACATTGTTTGTGTGATGGCATTATTCAGCTGCAATGTTGTGTTAAAGGTGCTGTGGTCCCCTCTCTCACACTGTGTTTTTGTTGTGAGGGTATATGAGAGTAATATGTGCTATTTCTGGATTGCATTATAAGATTTTCCTGCAGAATTTCCAGACCAAAATCGCCACTGGGGAGGAATGGTCTTCTGCTGCTTCAAGGTGTATTCGGGGTCCATTTTCTTGACGGCCAATGGACCATAGGACTTTTGTCTGTTTTCTGCTATAACCCTAGTAAATTGGTATAAAGACATGTTTAGACTGAAGGCAAATGTCCGTTGAGCACAGCGCTCCAAAACAAATTATTCTACAAAAACAATTTTCCTCAGTGATTTTGTTTCCTGATTACTATTTATTTGCACATCCAGACAATTGATAATTCTGTCTTCATTCTGTCTTTTTCCTTTTTCAATGATTGTCGTAAAATGGTAATCGGGAAACTGGGTTAACCTAACCCTAACCCTCGTTTTCCGATTTATTTTCTTAAAGGGAAAATCAGTTGGCCGTCAAGTACACGGACCGTTCAGAGGTCTTCTTCATAACTTGGTTTTAATTTGTGGTTATGTGAGTTACTGTATCATTTCAAACCAGTCTGGTCGCCCTCCTCGCGACGTCTGGCATCAACAAGGCATTAAATTTCACCCACGGAACTGCTGCTCTCTAGATATTTTCTCTTTTTTAGACCATTCGCTGTAAACCCTTGAGACGGCTGTGTGTGAAAATCCCAATAGATCACACACAGACAGATCAGTGCCATGTTCAAAGTCTCAAAGTCACTAAAGTTACATTTCTTCTCCATTTTGATGCTGACTTTGAACTTAAGCATGTCATCTTGACCATGTGTACATGCTTAAAGAGATAGCTCATGGTTTTAGAAGTGGTGGTTGTATGTGGAGTACAAACTGATTTAAGCCACTTAACAAAAAAAAATACTCAAGCTTAAGTCTATGATATCTTTTTGCTTCATCTTACCATTGGACATGTTTAACTGCCTGTAAAACTGAAGTTTATTTGACTTTGTAAACTCCCACACCGAACCCCATAGACAAAATCAACTATTTTGCACCCAGGCACACAGGAGTTGTTGATCCACTCTTGCCTTTATCACTAAGTTCAAATATGTTATATTGTCACTTAAGTGTTTAAAATCCTTCATTCTGATTTACCTAAGTGACAAAAGCCTGTACACAAGGCAGCGGTAAACCAGCAGCTCCTGTGTCCCTGTGAGCTAAAAACACTGATATTCTCCATGGACTTTGGTGTAGCGAGTAAACAGTGTAGTAGCTTTGCTTTCCTAATGAAAAGGACCAAATTAAAGCAAGATAATGGGGCATATATATTCTTAAGACAGGGTAGACTTAAGCAGGAACATATCTAATTGTGTTTGCTTTTGTTACGAAGCTAAACTATGTTATTTTATTAATTGTACCCCAGCTAGCATCCAAATGCTAGCATCCAGATGCAGTGAGTTGCTGCCATGTGATTAGCTGTGATATTTGCGTTAAGCACTCGCACAAGTCTACCTAATAGCGTGGCTGACGGGGGTTGGAACATATAAGTGGGGTCATTTTAATAAGTGTTAGTAGCTCTGAACACACAGTGGATGATCTGTGACTCATGTTGTGCAGCAGGTGGTGTTTTTACAACTGACTGGTTAAGAACCTGGATGCAAACACCTGCTAAATATTACGTGGTAACGACACATTTTGACTTCCCCACGTTGTCAGTGGCACTTTGCAATGCTCCATTAAACAGCTGAGCAGTGTGCAATGTGCAGCACAGGACAGAGACGCTTGCATCCTGCAAACGCCGAAGAAATGGCAGCCTTTTTGAGGAGGAGGAGGACAGCTTTTGTCTTCCGGCTGTGATGTTCGGGCTATAGGAGGATGCAGCGATTCAATTGAGATGCCGCACACTGCAGAAGTGCCAGGCAAAGTCCCCGTCTCCTGTTGTGTCTCATCTCAGCTGTTCCTAATTAAGACCTACCATATTATCCCTAATGTATTCAGGCATGTGTCCTCAGTCAGTTGTGTGCTAGAGTCTCCACTGCTGCAGGATAATTGTTCATATAAAAACAAACACAAAGCATATGCCTCAAATTATTTCCCAATTTAAACACACAGGACAAAGGTTCAGATATAATTTTAGCTCAACTAGTTCATACAGAAAATGTTTGTCATCATTATATAGAAAGATACCCTCGCTTGCTGAATCATTTAAGAAGACACAGAGCAATGTGAAATAGTTGCATTACAGTGGTATAACTGTGATTCAATTATGTTAGATATTAAAATGGAATGAACTAAAATAATGCCATTTATAGGGCTTTAAAAAGAAAATTGAAATTGCAATATGAAACAAAGCAATTAGCAAATCACACAGGCTTTTATTTAATTGTCTGGCATTTGTGTACTAATCAAAGACAACTATAATACATGCATACTTTTTTACAGTTATGTATGTATTTATTTTCTATTATATGTTACTGACCTGAGCAAAATTAATTAACCCTTGTGTCCATGTTGGGAACAATGAATTAGCTTCCAATTCTCAAACTTGCATTGCAATTTAAAGCTGATAAAGGTCCAATTTAGAACGCTTGTGTTTTCATCACGTTCCTCTGCCATGGCCTCTGGTCTTTTGTGCCTGGATTTAGTGGATTGCAATATACAACATCATGACTCGAATTGCTTCAGGTCATTTAAAGGTAAATAGACAGACAGATACATTTTGGATCTCGGTCACTTCTTTTTATGTAGTAAGTTTTGGGAGTTACGTTCTTATTTTTTTTGTTCTTTTCTGTGGATTGGTTTCCAAAAACATGAGCACTGTTATGCAACTCTATGATTTAATGGGACGTCTGATGGAGAAAGGAGAGACATTTGGCCATTTTTTTCCCCAGATGTCATACATCTGTATCAAAATTGCATTGTTCTGCTGAGAATTGTGACAGTGACCCCAGCATAGAGCAGGAGGAAGTCGTAAATTAAAAAAAAAACAAACAAGCAAACACACATACAGAGTGTAGACAGTTTACATTTTGAGCATTATATAAAACGTGCAAAAACAAGTTGTTTTTTTGTATAGAATATGTTTTGTATATGTATCTTTGTGAGGAAAGCGAAGGCGTTTGGACGTGTGAAGCCATCACGAAACCTACATTTGTGACAGCTTTGTGACATTATTTACAACCACAGTGTCTGAAAAGCTATATACAGTGCATACACGGCACCAGCCCCAAGCCCCCTTGTATTTGAACAGGTAAATTATAGTGTGGATCTGAATAATGATCGAGTTGTGGCGGTACATGCTCTTGGCCACTTTCTCCTGACTTGCAAAACCACTGACTAAGTTATTCCGCTTAAAAATCGCAGGGAACTCGGCAAACAACACCCTCTCTGTCCAGATAGTTATTAAAAAGCACCAGCCGTGGCACACTGTGTCAGGTCTTTTGGAGGCAGCCGTAATGCAAATCTTAAACAATGACAGATAATCCTTGATTAAGCCTCTGGCTAGGAGGTGAACAAGATTTGATAGCACGGGAGTGTGAGATCATTTGCATTGATTATGTCACACTCCCGTTATAGAGAGCCAGTCCCTGAGAATTAACTTTGGTTCCGGAACCGTAATCATTTTCAACCATCCTGCTGAAATGAAGGGAAGAGTGATCGATATGACTTCGACTGATTCCATGTGGGAGTCGCTCCACTTCTTATCTCCTCCTCCAGCAGCATTGACAGATGACTTTAACAAGAAGGGCACTATCTGCCTTCACCAAGAATAGAACAGCTAAACTATGTGGCCTTGCTTGCATGGTTTTCCCCCGAAGTATTGATGGATATATCACAGTGCAGTGCACACAAGTATGACCGGTGGTCTTTGAACTGAATATTAAAAAGGCATCAGTGACTGTGAAAAACGGAACGATCAAAGATAAAAATCACACCTGCGCCACAAAAAAACGGCAAATTAGTCTTCCCCGTGTCGCGCTCAATAGGTCAATTGACAAAAGGAGGTTCAAAAATCATCCAGTCCACATGTGAATTTGCATCGGGAGCTTGTCACCTTATGCACTCATCCACAAAACGTTAAAAAAAAAGAAGAGGGAAAGGAGGTTAATTGTTCCCGCTGAGTGTAACTGCTCTGTCAGCCCCGTGCTCCAAATCTGGAGGCAATGGACACGTCTGTGCAATATACTCCAGGTGACGCACGTGTGGGGAGTGCACACGCGCAGACATCTCATCGCGTTTTGGAGTGTGTCACTTCTCCTGTTAAAGTGGAGTGTGAGCACTGAAGCCAGGGGATAAGAGGAAGATGCAGGACGTGGCTGTCGGGGGTTACTGTGAATAAATATGCCCAAAATTCGGAAGCAGTGAAGGTAATAAATCCGCCGTGGCAGTCGAACAAACAAACTATACTTTCAGTAGAGAGGCTGGAACAAAAGACAAGATGGGGTATATATATATATAATCCCATGATTATATATCACTAGTGTCAAAAGACTAGTGGAGAAATAATTAGCCTTTGATCAGGTTTATGGCCTTAAAGCTTTAAAGAGAATGAAGAGAAGATGTATGCGTTACCACGAGACTATGAAGGCGAGATAATCCATCCATTCATCCTTTTTCTACCGCTTTGGAAAATACTCTGCCAATCTGGGCGAGAGGCGGGGTCACACCCTGGACAGTTCACTCTCACACCTATGGTCAATTTAGAGTGTCCAATTGACCTAAATCCCCATCTTGCATGTTTTTGGACCCGGGGGGGATGGAAGCCAGAGAACCCGGAGAAAACCCACGCACACACGGGGAGAACATGCAAACGCCATCTATTCAATGTGGGGACAGAAAACGTCACCACATGAGACTACTCGTCGGTGTAAAATAATATATAGATTAAAGTCATGTGTGTAATTGACACACTCGTGGAGCAGAGTTTTCTTGTGGCAGTGAGTGTTGTGAGAAAGTGTCCACGCAGTCCACAAATCGCTGGCTCCTCCACATTTCGAAGTTGGACGAGGGGCTGATGGAGGACAGAGAGAACAGCGGGAATTCATCCGTTTATTTATCCATTGCCGAGCCTCGGCCTTAGCGAAAGCACCTGGGTGGTGACAAAGTTTGTTTTCCTCAGGATTGATTAAGTGCAGTGTATAGGTTAACAAGATTCCACAGTGGGAAATGATGAAGGACACTTATTAATATCACAGCATGCACAGGCCTGCGGGGGGAAAAAGGGCACTCTTTGTTTTGTTCTTTTTTTTTTCTCTCTCTTTTTCCAAGCAGTCTGCCATCCTGCAGTGTCAGAGTAGAGAGGCAGAGGAGGCTTATTTACCACACGTCCCTCAGGTTCGGTGACATTTCCATACAAAACAATGACTGAGAGGAGAGAAAAAACATTGCAGGAAATGCCGATCCATAATGTTGACTACGCTCTCACAGCAGCAAAGGTGAGGGAGCATCTAGTCATCCATTTGTTTCGCCGTCGTTGACCTGACGAGGGGAACGTGCTTTGACGGCGATGACATTGTCCACTCGACAGGAGTGCGTCTTATTATTGTGAATATATTATATAACGTGGTTTAGCTTTTAGTGTAATGTGAAGCCTATGGAGCGAGATGTATGTTGTTCTAGTGCACATGATATAGGGGGACGCTGATGACACACTATCAAATAGCTGATGCAAAACATGTCCTGGGGGACATGTGTGTGTGTGTGTGTGTGTATCTGTGTGCACATTTTTCTTTCCATTGACCTGATGGAATGGAAAACACACTCATAAATCACGTCTTGATGGAATGAAAATATCCCATTGGGTAAGAATCTGTGGCCACTGGTTCCGCATACACTTAAACTCCGATGGTTCCCGCGAATGTTCTGACAATATCTGTTGTTTGAGGAGGAGAAACAAACTAAAGGATTGTAAAACACTTACACAATCTGCCAAATACACTGTCGTTATTACGTAATACCAGCTTCCACATTTGCAGTGATTAATTCATATAAAAGCACTTGGCTACGTTCACATCCAACATACACATTACCATTCATTTTTTTGAAGATGTGCCAAATGCAATTCCAATATTTGCCTTTGTTTTTTTTATCTCTAGTTTGACCATACATTATTAAATGGGTTGTTATTAAGTGTGCATGGATGCCGAAAATTGTGTTCACTAGCCAGTTGTAAACGTTGTCTATCTGCCACATTTTCTTACTTTATTACCACGTTTTATATTTTGTTGTGTCTTATTTAATTGTTTTGTTAAGGCTTTTGTTATTTTATTGTGTGCCTTTAAGCCGGGAGTCACTGCAAAATTCCGTTATGTCCTCATAATGACAATAAAAATTCTTGATTCTTGATTCCTAAATTATAAGCGTGATGCACACGTACATGTACGGAGCAGCATCAAGCGTCGCCCGAACGGCATTGTGGGTCCATTGCAGCATTCCGGAGTTTATGTGTCCTCATGTTTTTTTTAGATTTATACAATAACAATCATCGTACAATAACAGATCGACTCTGGCCAGAAAACTGTGAACTCCTCTCGCTCTCAAGCCATCCCACACCTTTAGTGAACTTCCCTTAAAGATCCCCTTAAAGCTACAGGTGCTTGTTACTTCTGTCCCATAAGGAAACAAATTGTGGCATTTTAAATTAAATACCAATGCGGTTAAATCATCAGAACTAATATTAATCCAAATCATAATCAATCATAAACTGAAACTACTATGAAATAACTAAATTATTCATATGGCACTGACACACTGAGAAGTGCCAGCTCAAGCCAATCAAATAAAGTTATGTAAATATTACAGGCACGAGCCAATCAAATCACCTTTTTTTTTTTTCATTTAACTTAAATACTCTTCAACCTGGCAGGACAAACAAAGTTGTTCTCCCCCTTACACTATAGCAACGTAGTTAGCCGTGACAGACACTGCTCTGCTAGCCTCCAATAGTTCCATCGAGCACCCAGGTGTCTAAATATTCAAAAATATGGGGCATGGCATCCGATGCAACTGAATAAGAGTATATAAAAATGTACTTCAGGTTGCAAAACAAAGTTTTTGTAGCCTCAAGTTTTGGGATTTGACCAGGGCCATGTCAGGTTTTTAAAATCCGGATAAAAACTTGGACAATTCCAGCCGTCAATCACGCTGGTTTTCACTCATATGTGGCACACTTGTGTTTGTGTGCACTCAAGTATTCGGTACATATAGAATTTAGTAGCTTTTCAAGGGGCACTTCAGGAATAATTGAAAAGCACAGTCCTCCTCCATGAAGCAGCCCTGAATTTACAATGTCCCCTCTTCATCACTCGTCACATGATGGGCACTGTGCGAGTGCTCGTCTTGCCCACGGGATGTAGATGTGAGTGAAATGTGTTATTTATTCCTGATTATTAGAGTGTGAAAAGTCTGCAGCAGGACAAACAAACAAACAACGGTCTGAATCAGCCCCACCTGGACTGGCAATCAAATTTTTATAGTGAAATTCGAACACGTTTTTTATATTACTTTTGATTAAATCTGAACTTTTTTAAGAGGATGCGGCTTATATTAGATATTATCATGATATTGTAGAGAAAACTGTACGGAAATAGAAGCGTTTACCCCGCTGTGTTGTCATGTAGCTACAGTAAATTTCAAAATCTACCATAATCATGAACAATGAGACGTGGCTCAGGCCCAGTAAACACACAAACTTGGCAAAAACTCTTATGGCTCAAGCTCGAGTCTTTAACTAGCCCACCTTGCTGTGCCGCACAGTGATGGGATGATGACAATTTAATTACGAACTGATTCTCCCACAATATAGATTAACTTTTAATTTTGCTAATTGGCCTCCCAAATGACATTTTATTTCCTTTTATTCTCCTGCAGAGGTAATTAGAGTAATGAGAACCGTTGCTTCTCAACAAGCTGCAACTGTGCTCGGGCTCGGAATGTGTTGACGGCTGGACTGGCAAGTCAAGCCGACCAAATTTAGGCAGAAGTGGTCACATAACGAAGGAGAAAAGGAGGTTTGGGATGAGAGAAATAATCACTGGGAGAGAAATGTGTTATCCACAGGGGCTCCTGCTAATTGCCTCGCTCAGGAGGTTGTGGGATGTATTAGTCGGCTACTGGATCTGGATCCAGCCCTGCCGCCTCAGGGGTGTTGCCATCTTGGCTCACCAGACGACAGCTCAGTTTGACATGGACTCTTTTTTTTTTTTTCCCTTCCAGCCGTTGCAGCTTGCCGTCCCGAGAGGTTTCCCTTCCCATCAGAAGTGGCCTAGCTGTGATGGATTGGCATCCTGTGAGTGTCAAACTGCTTTATGGCTCTTTAATGAGGCGATCGAGCAGGGGAGGCTTCCGCTGCCACTATTGGTGCTTAAATCGGAAATCAAATCAGGTGAAGTTTCATTATAGCTCCTCTTACGGTGGCCTTACCAGTCCTTCATAAAAAAAATTAAAAAAAAAATACACACTTGTGGACACGTATTCCGGGGAAAATGTAGATGTTTCCATATTTCACTTTGCCTCCGGTCACGTGTGTGATGGATTCCCATTGGAAATGTATTTATTTTTCGTCTGAAATTGAATTTGTGCGGCCGAAATTCAACGACACAAATCACAAAAGAGACAGCATCATTCGGCTGTCATTCATAGAAATGCCCACAGTGTATGTCCATACGTATTGCAAACATTAATCACGATGCAATGGCATGCACATACAGGAAAGCAGATGTCTTCCCCCGCTTCGAAATTGCATTATTTTTGGAATTACATCATTAGTGAAAACGCCGCACAACAGCCAGCAGATAGCTTCATTAAATAATAACGTTACACCTCGCCACAATCTGCCGCCTTCAATGTATTCTGCATTGACGGAACACCCAGCCCACACATACACTTTACACAAACACACACCTGCCCTTTGTCGCATGCACGCGCGCACACATGCACAGACACTCAAAAAAAAAAAAACAAGGAACAAAGTGAACCCTGTTGACAATGAAATACTCCAATTATGCATAAAAGAAGACACAGAGGCAAGCAATTACTCGAACGGTGCCAGCTGTCACAACAGTAATATGGCTGTGCATATGCTGTATTCCATCAATCAAGGAAGAGTCGACACAGAACTGTAGTCTGGTGAAACTAATCTTCCTTGGCTAAATGAGTCACAACTTGAAGGCAAAAATAGGTTCTGTTTATAACAAAGATATCCCCCACCAGGATTTACTCAGCGTTTTGTTTATGTTTTTTTTTTTGTATTTCCTTGGCTGTACTTTGAGTTGTTTGTCGCCACGATGAGTGAGTTGGCTGAGAGATTATAGATCTTGATGGTGGGAGGTTTCGTGGTTTTATGATGATGATAATAATAATAATAATGATGTCTTGTTATTTTTTAAGCACGACTCTGGATTACATTTGCAGCTGTTTGTTTACGTTTGATTGATTCATGTCTTTATGTTTTCATAGAGGAATTTCTTATATTTCCTTGATTTTTACTCGTCCACACAAACCATGAGCAGTGGGGCAGCTTAGTTTTGTCCCGAGGGAGTAATGGGGCCCGAGGCTGCTCAGCCGTCCAACTATCCTGGAGTTCAAAATGCCACTTCCTTTGATAATAACAATAACAACAATAATGATAATAATAATAATAACTAGGACTGCACGCAGTCATGATAGGGCTGTCACGTCCCCACGCAAGTCGGGGAGTGCAGCAGTCCCCTGACCTCATTTTTGATTCTGCAAAACAATTTTTCAACTTTGATGTAAATTCAAAATGGCCGACTTCCTGTTGAGTTTAGGCCATGGTTACGGTTGACTTTTTTGTTCGTCTTGGTCTATAACATCTTTCCACCAAGTTTGGGGAAATTTGGTGGGACTTAATTTTGCCTCTGTTTTCACCTTACAGGGCGCTATGAACTATGGCAATATCCCATTTTTGCCAGACCTGACCTTCATGCCAAGTTTTAAGAGTTTTAATGCAAGTTAACCTCATCAAAAATGATTGGAATAAGGATAGGAAGGATAACAATAGCTTCCTCACGCAGATTTGTGCCCGGAGCCATTTTTGGCCCCTGCCATTCATAGCGTGGGCCCTAATGATACATTTATAAAGTGCCTTTCACGAAACCCAACACTGATTTAAATGACTCCGGAGTTGGTGCCTGGCGAAAAGCCGGAGGGAGTGAGTTCCACAGGGTTGGAGCAGCGACACTGAAAGCACTGTTACCAAAGTTTCAAAGGGGACTGAAAGGGAGACCAAGGTCAGCAAGACCGCAGGTTCCGGGAGGGATAGTGCACAGGTCAGAGAGATAATTCGGAGCAAGTGAATGGAGAGACTTGTAGCAGAGGAGAAGAAGCTTGTGTGTTTCCACCGGCTCTACCTGCCTTGGTTAAGTTGCGTTTCCATTACCATAGTAACTGCTACCAGGCACTTTTTTTTTTTAGTACCTGCTCTGGCAAGGTCGTCGCCAGACTGCTGGCCACTGATTAGTCGGAGTGCCATCACGGGAAGAGACGTCCAACACAGCAATCAAGTCGAACAGTGCCGAACTGTAGATCAGTTAAAAACTACTTGACAATCCTAAAAATATGGGTTAATCTCCAACAACTACCAGGACAATGTCTGAAATCTCAATATTTAACATCTGGTGTATTTAGGGTCCAAGTCTCTTCCACTTGACCATGGGCCAGTAATTACTCTATCATTTTGTGATTGCTCCGTGTATTATCTTCGCATAATCATGTGCAGCTGGACGTGATCTTGAAGATGCTGCGATACAACTTCTTCTCATTGTTTTGTCCATATCTATCTTCTTGAGCAACTAATGTTTTTTTTCCGAATCCAAAAGGGTCTCATATTAATGACTTAAGATAAAAAAAAGCCTGACTTCTCGGGTCGCTTGACATATAATGTACAGTCGTAGCAACAAGCATCAATACTCCTGTTCCCGCCGCCACTTCGTCTCCCAGTTGCGCCTGCAGTTACTTAGCATTTGTCAGATTTCCCTCGCTGTGCATCTGTTGTTGTTTAAAAATACGGTTCCAATATCTTCGTTTTGACAGTGTGACGAGAAACTACTCGGTGTAGCAGCCAATTAGATGAGTTCTGTCTGAGAGTGAACAAGTAAACTTGCGTCGCAGCTGGTCACAGTGGAGCTAATTTGCAAGCATTTGATACACTTTTGTGTCGTTCATGAGAACACATGCACTTGTGACTCGTATCTATACAAAGCACCGAGAGCAGTCAAATATTTATTGTGATGAAATAGTAGAGTATTTCTGTCTGAACTGTATCGGGACATTCATTTGAAGGAGCATAGAGAGAAGCACTTAAGGGACTATGTTTTCTGACTTTCTGTCCTGTATATATTTATGTTGTGCGCCGAAATGTCAAACATGCGCTTATTTTTTCTATTCAGTTTCTAATTCTCCTTTAAAAAAAAGTAGGTTTACTTTCTATTCCCCTTTTTTCCACGACACACTGCTGTTCCTTGGTGTGCACACTTTCAGACGCGCTGAAAGCAAACACATAAAACATCGATTGAATCATTCCAAATGTTGTATTTTTGCAAAACACAAAAGAGTTGACGCAAACAAAATTCCAATCATTGAAAACCAAAGGTGCATTTTCCAACGTATAAAATACAACACTTTTGAATGATTAAATCAATGTTTTGTTTGTTAATTTGTGTATTTTGATTTTTGTTGTGTGGCTCATTGAGAATCACACAAGTAAATCATGTATTTCCCCTTTGCAGACAGTACACACATGAATAAGACACAATTAGGATCTGTCTTAATACACCACAATCTCATCAAGCATAAAGGAAGTTTTAGATTCGTTTACTGTATCAGTTCACTACATACTGTATCTCTTTGGGATTGGTTGTACATGTTTTGGGTTCATCGATCTATTAAAGTTTTAAATATTTCTAGTTTCCTAATGCGAACTGCTCGCAAATGAAGCGTTAATTCCATACTTCTTTAACACCATCTTCTTTTCTTTCTTTTTATTTGTGGAACACAAACCTTTTCCCCCCGACTGCCTCAGAAAGATGAAGGCTGTTGAATCAGCAGCCACCTTAAACGCTGTTCCTTAACCACAACATATCCAGGCAGCCCCACTGAGGCTTATGTGCAGGATTGGCTGTTAATGTTTGACTCGTGAAATTGAACCTCTGGAGATTTTGTTTTTCTACCCCATGCCTCACGAAAGTCAATAAAAGTCGATGCTCAGTACATAACTTAGGACACGCTGTAGTATCCTGATCCATTTACAGCACATCCATACTGTATTGGACTCTGCAGTTCCTGATCTAATGCACATCTGGGGATTAGCACCAAGGCTGGAAATAGATCCATTTTGCCTTCATATAGAATGACGGTCTTCAAGTCAGAGTGCTGGATGCATGTCCACAAACCTGAGCTCAAACTATACAGTATACGTCCAAATGTTGTTTTTGTTCGTATCGGAAGTGGCAACAGCTGCAGGATCATGCTATTCTTGCAATGTATCACCGTCCTGTGGTCACACTTTTTGTTGTATGACTGCTTTTTAAAATAAATTATATTGTGTCTCACCTCCTTCACAGATAACACGACTGACCTTATTGCTGTGTGAGTACCGATGCGCCACTGAGCTTGACCCTCAGTACTAATGAAGCTTAGATAACTTCTCCAGGTTGTCCTTCCATCCCATAATATACGGTAAATCACGAAAATAAGGCTACAGACTACACTGTGTAGAGGAACGCAGAGGAGCGATCACGCCATCTCTTTTGCGGTGTGACATGTGACGTTGGATGGAGTTTTTCTGGAGTCAGTGATGAGTTAAGGTGAAAAGCTTTGTTGAAGACAGAGGAGAATTGAGACGATACCAAACATGAACAAGGAGATGTTAACCGTTGGACGCCCTCCGTCATTCTGCCTGTGAATCCCAGAGTTATGGTTTATCTAAGGTTTAGGAGAAACGTCAAGTCAAGATGTCTGGCTCAAGATGTCGACCTTGGGGAGGACTGGGTAGTTGAGATATCGGTCCTTTGTCCCAGTTGGGTTATGTACAACAAAGATATAATGAGGCACACTGTTGACAAATGATGGGTGCCAGGGTTACCTTTTTTTATTTTTTTATTTAACTTTATTTAACCAGATAAAAGACCCATTGAGATCAAGAACTCTTTCCCAAGAGTGACCTGGCCAAGAAAGGCAGCCGCACACGTCACGGGCGAGATAACGGTTACATAACCGACATTGAAATATAAAAGTGCAACACAGAGGTCTTTGTGATTTCCCAGTTTCAGCTGGTCTTTACTGAGTTGTTTGGTTAGTGCTTTGGAATGTAAGTTGCTAATTTAAAGAAGGCTGAATTATACGTTTTTCTCTTTCAAGGAGAAGTGGTGAATTTAACAAATGCTCTCTGTGATTGTTACTAAGGAAAATCAACACTCCATAATTCATGGGGGATGGGAAATAAGGTGGCCACACATGCTCTATAATGAGAATGAATATGTTCTGCATGTTTTTTTGTTTTTTTTTACTTTTATATTTAAAACGATTTGTATTTTCCAATTAATGATTTCGACCTGACGCCCCCTCCCAGTGGAACATCGTTTTTACATGAAAAGCAAAGCCAAGACTCGCTAACATCAGCACCACAGTGACTCTGATCCACAGCTACATTCCACAGAAGCCTCTGTGTGGAGGAAAAAAAAAAAAAAAGGCAAAGCCAGTAGTAATGATGTAAGGAGGAAAGTTTGAAATGAATCATACATCCTTCAGCTTCGCCTGATGGAACAAATTCAATCTCCCCCAAAAGTGCAAGCACTGCCTCTCTAGCATGGCACCCGCGCACTTAAACTCACCTTCAGCTAAACTTTTAAGCTTTTTGATTACTTCTGTGCTTGAGATTCTAATCCCTCTGTGCGGCCACCAGAGACGGCCTGTTAGAGACAGCGGGCTGCATTAAAAAGGTCTGCGGGACAATGATCTATGGCAGCACAGTGCATTGTAAAAGTCAGAGCCGGTGAAGTAAAAAATAAACAAATAGATGTCGCTTAAAAAAAAAAGTGGACAACAGACGACAATAACTTTTTATTTTTTGTATGCATATTAAAGGCCCTGTAAAACATTTATATCGACATGGCACTTTGGAAACAGGAATGAGGGTGGGTGTTGTTCTGCTCTTGTCCTCCATTGTGGATCTCAAGTGAAACTGGTTCCCTTTTGGTTTGCTTGCCCCACTTTTGCTTGTTGTCGTGTCATTTTTAGTGAAGCTATTACTCAATATTGGGTTAAAATGATTATGAGAGCTTTCTTTCTTTCTTGTTGATGCAATCTTAGGGGAATTCATTGGTCGGAAACAGCCTTTTTACTTCAGTGTGAGTAGGATAAACAACTAGATCAACACCATTTCATGTCATGTGGGCTGGATCAGTACAATAATAGTATAATAACCTGTAACCAACAAAAAATTCAACAACTACTGTTAAAAAATGTCAACAACATTAGGCCTAAATGTACCATTTACACGTACAACCTACAGATCACAGTGGATCTACAAAGGCACAAACATTTAGTCAGAGGGGTAGAAATGTTAACGTCCTACGGACCGGATTGAACCATCTGGTGGGCTAGTTCTGGCCTGCAGGCCATACTTTTGACACCCCAAACTAGATTGTATGCATGGATTAATTGGTTTATACTTTCAATGTAGGCACCGGCTATTTGGACTAATCATTCTGTAACATGCTTTTCTGATGGAGCGGTTAAACATTCTGATATTTTATGCAGGTTATATTCTGCATATTGGGATCGTTATATTCTCCATATTGGACAACGGCTCTGCAGTGGTGTGTTATTACGGAGATGAGGCCCTCGACTTAGCTTCATTTACATCCAAATGTCATCTTTGATTAATCACCTCACTGAGAGCCCATCACGTTGATCTGCCAAGACCCAGCACCAGCACAGAGCACACAGTACACCAGCAGTCAGTCAGTGACACACACACACACACACAGAGCTGCATTACTGTATAGCTTACAGTACAGTGAGAGGAAATTGGAAGGACGTCACCAGGAGTTTCGTCAAACTAAATCACTAAAATGAATTAATCAAAGGCGTGATATTTCCTCGGGCTGATTGACATTTCCGTCATATGTCACGTTTCCCCGCAAAAAAAAAAAAAAAAGAAATGTTTGATTGTTTTCCATCAAAAAGACAAATTGAAAATAAACGTTATCTTGAGTTATTCTCGCGATGCCTCTGGGAAAAGGGCCACAAGTGAGGACACTTTTCATAAGTTCAATGCAAAACTGCTGAGCGTTAAAGTCAATATGTTTTTAAATTAAATGAATTCCAGCTTCCATAATGATTCCATTAAGCTTAAGGAATTGAATGCAATATTACATTTAACCATCATTATTATTAGAAACAAAGTGATAAACTATAATAGTGTGAGGCATTTAGGAGATACCTAATCTGTCAATCATAGGTTTGTTTCTAAATCAGCCTTTGTATGATTGCATTTTTATTGCTGATGACTGATAGGGTGTGTCATAATCACTTCATTATATATTATTTTTTTCATAAAGTATCATCCTGTATTGATAAAAGAAACAAACTTATAATGTCTGTTAAGGTTTTCTGAAATGAGGTGATATGAGTGACTGTTTGGAACGTTATTTGTAGTTTATACAAATTGAGTGTTCTTCCTCTTTATTCAGTTGCATGAAAATCACACAAGGACTGAGTGAAAAGTATTGTTTCCATTTATTTCCTGACCAATTTATTACCACGACTAATAGCGTACCTTTATATTGAGCGACAGTGAGGTCCTGTTACTTGAATAAAACCTTTCAAACAGCTCCATAGATTATGGTAATATACTACTCAATTAATTAGAATGCACTGTGAAAGAAAACACTTAGCACATGACACATTATTTTTGTTATCCCTCCATTAGTTTTTGTGATGATGTTAAATCTTGTTTTGTGACACAAATTAATTATAGCAGAGCATTTCATTCTACTTACACAAGAAAATATAAAGATCTTGTGATTGTTTTCCCTCTCATGGTGTATTTTTTTGTCAATATAGTCTTCTTCTTTTTTTCCTATCGAGCCATGCATACCAATAAGGAAAGGGTGCATCTTTTCTTCAAAACAGTGAAAGAGAAATCCATATCCATCATTCCTTGCTACACAGAGCACAATAAAGAACAAACACTGAGAGAAACATGATGCTGTGTGACTGTGTATTCATGTCACACACCGTCCTGTTTCCAAAGCAAGTCCAAAATACACACAACCCCCCCCCGGAGGCCCAGATCAATCAAGCTCATCAAAGTGCCTGAATATTTGACACATTCCCATCCAGTCCTGCTCGCCTGACAGTGTTCTGTCTCAGCCTCACGTCACAGTGTTAAACACGCTCGCATCTTAAGCAGTCTACAGTGCGTCCACTTTACAATGTGACGATGTTGTCACACTTCTCTATTAGCGTCTAATTAAGACTCATCTGAAGGAGCTCAGGCGGGACGATGGAAGTAGGTCAGAAAGAAAAGCCTGCTCAGACTCCATGAGTGGATCAATGAAGCTGAAAGGGTTGAGATGAAGGGACATTTATTTTAACTTCATACGTTGAATCAATCGCCTCAAGTCATATTAAATGATATATATATATATAGAAACATATAGCGTAAGTGCAACAAAAGTACGCATGTTTTAAGAAAAGATGTGAACAAGTGGGCACACAAGACGTTGAGAAATGCTTTGTCAAGGCTACACTGGCTGAGACGACTTCACAAAGTTCACCTGAATTGCAGAGGTCCCAGAGCAGATCCCTGAGGTACTCCACACATCATGCTAACTTGCTAGAGTGCTATCCACTACACCAACTGTGTGGGGTGAAATTTGAACTTATGACCCTAAAATGAAATGTTAAAAGTCACTATAATAGTCAGTCAGTCATTATCTACCGCTTTATCCTCCACCAGAGGGTCGCGGAGGGTGCTGTGCCAATCTCAGCTACATCGGGCGATAGGCGGGTTACACCCTGGACAGTTCGCCAGTCCATCGCAGGGCCACACACACAGCTAGAGACAAACAACCATTCACTCTCACACTCACTCCTATGGTCAATTTAGAGTGTCCAATTTTGCATGTTTTTTGGACTGTGGGAGGAAGCCGGAGAACCCGGAGAGAACCCACGCACACATGGGGAGAACATGCAAACTCCATGCAGAAAGGCCATTGTTACAACCGGGGCTCAAACCCTGGTTTTCTCGCTGCAAGGCGAGAGTGCTAACCACTACACCAACCGTGTGGCGAAATTTGAACCTATGACCCTAAAATGAAATGTTAAAGTCACTATAATAATATAACTTAATTTGTATAACACCTTTCAATACCTTTACAATAAAAAGGAAAATACATTTTCAAAAGCAAATACAACAATAAAACACAACACAGGGTGAGATGAAAGGAAAAGGCTTGAGTCAAGAGGTTAAAAACCCCGTTTTAGCTTTAAAATAAACTAAAAATGCAAATAAAACACAACACAGAGTGGAATAAAAACTAGTTCAAGGCTAGAGTAAAAGGTTTTCAGCCTTCTTTTCAAAGAAGAGTATAGATATTGTCTAAAAAATAACATGATAGTTCTACAACTCGACTTTTTGAACAGTAAAGGAGCAGAGTTTGATTCAGGGGGACATTTTTGTCAGTGAAAATACAGTATGTTCAGGATGAAGACCACTCTTTTTGTCTCCACTGTCAAAACCTAAGTCAGCCATGTTTCTTTGGGTTGAATATACATAAAAAACAGTTGCTGGATCTTGGTGTTGTTTTTGACTCGAGTGACCACAACAAAGGTTTTTTTTCCATTCCTGCACAGCCATTGATTAGTTTATACTGATTTATATTTATA
Organism: Solea senegalensis; assembly: GCF_019176455.1. Classification (NCBI taxonomy): domain Eukaryota; kingdom Metazoa; phylum Chordata; class Actinopteri; order Pleuronectiformes; family Soleidae; genus Solea; species Solea senegalensis. The sequence continues at coordinate 19,414,259 of NC_058034.1, forward strand.
TTGACTACTTTTATATTTACTTTATTTTCATTGGCAACTCCATTTCAGAGGATGCTAGCAGGATGTGTGGAGTACCTCAGGGATCAGCTCTGGGACCTCTGCAATTCAGGTAGTGGCAATATTTTATTAAACTATACATTTAAAAAAACAGTATGCTCATCGTGCAAATGTAATAATACTTCATAATGTTCAAAACAAAAATATACTACATAATAAAAAAAGGTTTTCCATCAAACAGGCCCCAAACAGCTCTGCTACACAAATCTTCTTGTCTTCCATATTATGATTATTAAATAACCACTATACAGACGGTCCAGAACGCTGTGGCCCGCCTGGTCTTCAATCAGCCTAAAAGGGCACATGTCTCTGTTCATTGAGCTCCACTGGCTACCCTTAGCTGCCCGCATCAAATTCAAATCACTGATGCTTGCCTACAAAGTGTTTCATGGGTCTGCTCCCACTTACTTAAATGCTCTCCTAAAGGCTTATGTTACCCCTCGACTACTCCGTCCGTCAAAGGATTGTCGCCTGGCGCTGCCAACACGCCACACAAGTCAATCCAGACTCTTTTCATGAGTCATTCCATGCTAATGGAAGTGCTACCAGAACAGGGGCTTCCCTGTCTATCTTCAAGAAGCTCTTGAAGACCCAGTTCTTCCAAGAGCATCTTCTGTCCTAGCACTTCTACCACCTCTCCTTCTGCACTTGGATCCACTTCTGCACCCTCTGTCTGTCCATTGTTCCAGTTCATTTCCAAGACTACTTCTATGTAGCTCATTCCTCACTTGTAAGTCGCTTTGGATAAAAGTGTCTGCTAAATGCTTGTAAATGTAAATGCATATCGACAACTGAGATACCAGGCAATTGTGAATTCTCCTGAGGAGCACTGCATCAACAATTCAGTGACAAGCACCATGTCTTTAAAAAATGGGGATTTTCCATAATAGCTACATCTGTTCTGTCAGCCCTTATACTGAAAATGCATTAATAATCATATTTCTATTTTTCATGGCACGTGTTTGAATGATTTTTGTTTGCGTTGACTCAGAAAAGAGCTGAGAAACATGCTCCTACAGTATCTGCAAATGCACATTTCCGTTGATGTGAAGTGACACGGCAAACATCTTACTGCAGTCTGTACACCGGGCAAAAGTGTGCATTAAGTGAAATACCAAAATGTTGCAGAGAGGTGAATATTTCATAGAAGAATGTGAACGTATGTACTGTATCGTGTATGATTCTCATAAATCATTCTCCGAGAACATTATTATCGTTGGAGACGAGCAGTGGGTTAGCTCCGTCTCTAAGATGCATATGCACCCACCCACTGCTCAAAGCAAAACTGAAATGTCCTTGGTTATAACACTCAAAATCCATTTCAAGATATGATGATGTTCAAATTTCATGTTTATTACCTGAACGGAAGACCTGGAGCATCATGCTTTTACAACCACGAGTGAAAGGCCGCAGTGGAAATACCCTAAAGAAAAGTGGGAGAAATGTATCAGTCCTCTAAACACACACACCAGCCGTTTTTTAATCATGCTTTTTACATATCGCTCGAGCTATGCAAATAAGATAATTCCCATTCCTACTACACTGTAATTATATGGCTTTGTGCCTCAAAAAAAAAGACTTAAAAATGGAGTTTGACTCGCACATCCTGGGATAAAATGGCACAGGACATTTCCTTTGGTTTGGATGAATTGTCACAGCTGGTTAAAGATTAGTTTGAACTGAGAATCCATACGAGATGTTACAGCAGGTGGTGTTCTGTGTGCAGAGAGAGTCACAGCGACAGGGTTTGTGGTGGCAAATCCATTTAGTGTACCACATTGTATGTGCCTGACTAAAAACAACTAAAAACACCTGGCCCTTAATTCGCAGTAAAAAAAAATCCACCCAAGTTTGAGTAACTCTGCAAATTTGTTTTCTGCCTTTGGTTTATCAATAATGGTTAAGCTTTCATACTCTGTATTTGAATGAAACAGCACAAAAAAACAAGATATTCAATCAATAATTTGCACATTAATTGTCTGATTGATTTTGCCAGCATCTCTGTAAACGTCTATAGCTGTCAGCCCACACAGTTTCCTCGCAGCGTTCACTTTAATGTCCTTTTAAAGCAAACAATGTGAGGCCACCACCCCACTACCCTTTATTCATTTCCTACAACTTGTGGCAAATTACACTCGGTGACCACGAGAGGTTTGCCTGCTGCAGGAGTCGAAGGGCAGGAAGCCGCTGTGTGGCAACTAATCACATCCGACATCTGCTGTGTGTGCGTGCGCGTGCGCGTGTGTGTTCTTCAAATACTGTTTCCCTCCCCCCCACACACTCCCTTCTGTTCCTCTATGAGCATAAGAAGCTGAAAAATGCAAATAATAAAACAGTCCGCAGACAACGACCGTGATCTGTGTCATCGGGGACGTTGATAAATCGGTTTACAGAAGAGAGGTGGCTGACCTGCCGACGTGGTGCGAGGCCACCAGCCTGGTTCTCAACAGAAGTAAAACAAAAGAAAGCACGGTTAACATCAGAGGCAACAGAGGCGCTCGCCTCCCACTGCACATTTCTGTTTCACCTGGTAAAACCACGAGCAGCTGCAGGTTCCTGTGCGTTCATTTTGACAGCAGTTTTAGTTGTATGACTAAAATACCATTTAGTTTTAGTCATATTTTAGTCAACTGAGGTGTTTCAGTCTAAGTCTAGTTTTAGTCGACCAAATATGATCATATTTTACAATCCGTTTGTATTACTTAAATGTTTCTCAATCATCCCATCGATCTAAGGTTTGAATTTACAACACAGATGTGTTTGTGTTTTATATGAAACAAAATATTGGACTCGTTATCTTCAGTAGGTCATTTTGTATTTTTATTTAAAATCCAAACTTTACTTAACCTTTGCATGGAGTTCTGGACGACTCGCCTCCAAATGTGACTTCAGGTTTTTAGTGTTTTTTTTTCTTCCGTAACATTATCGTACGCGAAATTCTTCCTAATGCTGTAATTTCTGCCGCTTTCCTCTTGTGTCTTCCTCCGCGTCGGCACAACTATAATCGTTCACCTATAATAATATATAATAATATAATATAATAATAATTCTTCTTCTTTTCTGATTGGTTCTTTTCCCTTGTTTGCTCCGCCCTAAAATGTTTGTCTAGTTTTTATTTGTTGACAAAAGTGTCACTAGATTTCATCATAGTTTTTGTCAAATCAACTTTATTTCTTTATTATCGTTGATGAACATTTTCCGTCATTGTTTTTGGCCACGGAATTAACTGTGGCTACTACACTATCCTCAAAATTCTAAACAAATATTCATAGCCTTAAAAGGCTTTGGAATCTATGACTGCAATATGATTAATCAATTGTGAATATAATTGTTAGTTGCAGCTCTAGGATCAATATATTTGTATGTTTGTGTGCTGTGTCCTTTATATGAAAACAGGCTTTGACAATCGATAGCATCAGACCTGGACAGGAGTGTCGCGACAACACAGTAACAGATATGTGATATCTATTTCTGCAGCGTTTTTACATCCCAAGTTGCTCAGCGACACTCCTGCAACAACACAGGAAGGACAGAGACGACGACAATGTTGTGCTCGTAAACCGACGCGGCTGCAAACAAGTTGAAGAATGACTAAAAACACAAAGAGATGTCCATGAAAAGTTTCAATTGGATTCTACTATTGCTCAAAAAAAAGTTGTTCAGAAGTTTGATGGGATAAATGCTCCCTCAGTCAGGTCTGATGGTATTGATTGTCAAAGCCAAGGACACAACACACAAACAAATACAAATATATCGATCCTAAACCTGCAACTAACAATTATGTTCACAATTGATTAATCCGTTGATTACTTTCTCGATTGATTGAGTACTTCTTTGGTCCTTTAAATGTCTGAAAATGCTGAAAAATGTTGATCTGTGGTTCCGCTAATCTGTTTTTTTTGAATGTCACATTTTGTCCCAAAACCCAAATGATTCAGTTTTAATGATTTCTATTTTTATATGGAGCAAAGACAGCCGAAAACATTCAAATTTAAGAAGCTGAAAAACCTTTTCATCAATTCCAGGCCTACTCACAAAGACCAAATCGGGGCAGATTAATAACATCAACCGAAGAAACCACATAAAGACATGCACTTTACCCATACCCACTGATTAAGGATACATCCACATTATTCTCTTATTTAGTTTATTAATCATAAAAACATTTTTTGGTTCTCATCGTCTTCGACTCAACCATCAGCTTTGAACAAAAAGCGCCATTCGCGCTACGTTTTCCCTCGTCGTCAGTCTCAACACTAAAATCCTTGCTCTTTTTTTTTTTTCTTTCTCTTTTCACCATTGCTGTTTCTCATTAGCGGTACTTGAGAGAAGCGGTTTCCTGCTCAGTGTACTTTAATGATCGTGTGATATAAGGTTTCAGGTGTGTCGGTGTGAATGCAGATCACTTCTGATAGGGAGCTGAAAATAATAATTTTAGCAGTATGTGACGTAAGGGGAGCAGATTCCATCTTCAGTTACACTAAGCACACAACTACTTAATATCCAGGAGTTCCTATATCACAAGATAGGAAATAAAACATTTTCACTTGTGAGGAAAAAACTAAAATCCCATAAGCCCCGCTGTTCAACATATGTTTCACTATAACCATGTATCTACGGCTAATAGCTAATTAATTAGAGCAAAATAATAATGAAAGAAAAATTATGGCTGATAAAGGAGCTAATCTATTAGCGTAGCTGTGACATTTTTGTTGTGTTATTTGGTTCGGGTAATTTACCACATATAAACCACTCTGGGCTGATGTGTGGCTTTCTGTTTTGTTCTTAAACCAGTGGAAATGAGTGTACGTACAATTCTAACAAGGCCAGTGTTTTGGTAATTAAATCACTGAAAGGCACAGTTCCAATTATCAAATTCCACTGTGGTCCAGTTTTGAGTGATGTGGATATGTAAAGAACAAGGTTCTGTTCTCTTTACTGTTACTCGTACTAAAGTTTCTTAAGAAAAATTTCAATTATACAATAAAAAAACACTTCACAAGCTTCACTTGAAAATCAATGGGGCCCTCTGTGTTTTTCTTTCCAGTTTCATTGACTAAACAAATTTGTTCTCCCAGAGCAATATAAAATTGTCGGTTACATCCAGACAAATTTTGTCCAGAGAGGTTAGTTATCTTGTGAAAAAGGGAAAAGATTGTCAAAAAAAAAAAAGGAATACAAATGTGTGCAATCTCAGTATGAAACTGTGGTTTCATCAGTCTGTGGTAAATGAATGGCGTGGTCTGAGTGAAGCAAGAAATAAAATTGGAACGTAATGGCACTTTGTGAAGGGGCACTTGAATAAACATCTTTTTTTTAATAAAACTCAAAACAAACAAAAAACAAAGAGAAAATAATGCTTTCCCTTTTATTTTATGTCACTGAGCTCCAGGAAACTGATGGAAATGATTGTGTTTTTTCAAGCAGGGACAAATGTCCCCCCAGCTGAGCGGAGAATAGGTCAGTGCTGCGCGCGAGAGATTGAATCTTAATTGTTCCAATCTCGTCATTAGATAACAGAAGAGGCTCCTCATCTCCGCACAGTCACGGGAGCAGTAATGAGAGTATTTGGGCTTTTAAAATGTTGCCCTGTTGCATGCTGGAGCAGTCACCCTCCGAAACAGCAGCCGGGACCTCCAGAGCAGCTGTGGGTGTTACTGAGGTTAATGTGTTATTATTCATAGCAATGTGAGAAGAGGGATGGGGTGGGTGTTTTCCTGTAGACCCCACCACCACCTACTCCCCCCCTCCCCTTAACCCCACGTGCTTACAGCTGCTTCTGAGCAGGCAAACCAAATGTCCCATGGCACATCTTGTTTACATCGTCCTGCAGTGGGCCTCGCTTGTGCTCGTGTCATGGACACAGAGATAAAACCTCCCACCAACAAGGAGTTTAATTGCTTGGCCCCTGTGCTGGCGTGATCAGAGGAGAGAGGGAGCTGGAGGAGGAGAGGGAAAGAGCTGCAGTCTCTCTCTGGTTGCCAACTCCATCTGAAAGCACGCTGGAATGATTGTAATACTACACGTAGTTAAATATACACTGGAGATTTTGTCTTTTTTTGTGAAAGAAAAAAAAAAAAAAAAAAAAAAAGGCATGTCATGATTTCACTTTGAGTAAGATGAAGCTGCTGAGGGATAAAATATTAATGTCTGTTCCTCCTGTGGACTCACTGCCAGCGCAGTTTCCCTTACAGCTTTCCCGAACGGCTTTGTAGGAAGTTTTACTTTATTTTCAATTTTTATATTCTTTTTTTTTTTTTTTTACACTTACTTCATTCATATCCTCAGCGAGAAACTCTGGACTCGCACATACTGTATGTGTCACGTCAGCGTGTGACTGCGGGAAAGACTTGCACTTGTTGCTGAAGGTACAAGATTAGAACAGTGTCTCCCACTCAGGACAATCCAGACTCTTTTCACGTGTCGTTCCACGCTGGTGGAACCAGAACAGGGGGGCGTCTCTGTCTATCTTCAAGAAGCTCTTGAAGACCCAGCTCTTCCAAGAGCATCTTCTGTCCAAGAACTTATCTCACCCCTGTCTCCTTCTGCACTCGGATCCCACTCCTGCACTCTCACCCTCTGTCAGTCCACTGTTCCTATCTAGTGGAGTTTTTTCCAATACTTCTTCCGTGTAGCTTATTCCTATCTTTTGTAAGTCGCTTTGGATAAAAATGTAAATGACTAACTATGTAGCAAGAGTTGCTCGTGTTGCTAAAACAAAGCCGGCGAGGTATCCGCCATGTCTGCCAACCAAAAACCATTGGCATGACAAATTATTCAGTTGAAGCCACATTTAAGTCCGGCGTAATGAAGGACATTTTTAGGAGTAGGTCATGCAGTAGATGACATGCTGATCCCTCACCTCCTGCTATGATTCACCCCCTATAATTATTTTTATTTGGAGTATCAGAGTAGTTAAGGAGAAACAACTTGTATTAATGACCTTTCTGTGTTTATAATGAAAAAGTAATGATATATTAAAAACCTATTACACAGTGATTAGTGTTAAAATTGGCGCAAAAACGAAAAAGAATTGCTTTTAATTTCAGAGCAGCAGCCGGCTTCTTCACTCTGTGTGTTTGTGCATGTACTGTATTTTGTATTTATATCTTTGGCCCCACAACTTTAAAGGGCCTTTTCACGGCTAAGACCTGGTTTTAGGGTGAGGGTTATAAAGGGTTTGGCATTCAGTAGTGATGGTTATGGTAAGGGACTCGTCAATGAAAGCATTATGTCAATGATGTGTCCTCACTAAGATATAAAAAAAAAAAAAGTGTGTGTAGAGGGAGGGTATGCTTCACTTTTCTTCTCCAAACCTCTGTAGAGAAAACAGATCTATGATTTATTCATAGTGTCTTTATAGATGTGTGTCATCGTATTATGCATCACTATTATGGATGGGAAAATATTGCATTTGATAGCTGTTGCTCCCATGGGGCCCATACTCGGAGCGTTTAGCGAACCGAAACACAAACAAACATCATTTCAGCTTTTAGTTAAGTTTAGTTATGGGAGCTAAAGAAAGCTCTGTCACTTTAATTTCTGCCACAATGATATTTTAACAAAAAAAAATGATAACAGCCTCTTCTTTCTGCTGCCCCAACAGAGGACAACGTTATATTGCAGCACATGGTAAATTGCCTTGGGAATAATACACAACTCCTTATATGGACATCCTGGGGGCGTGTGTTTATAGGTCACACAATGGCTTTTAAACATTTTTTTTTCATCTTCTTATGTAGTGTTGTCAAAGTTATGATTCATTTTATATCACATCTTTAGTAGTGATATAAAGTAGCAATAATTGTGCAGAAGTCAAAAGAGAAAATAGAGTTTTTCCTTTCTTTTTGTTCATAACAATGCGCCGAGTGAACTTTGAACTGCAACGTGTTTACACATTTCACCGTTTCAATCCAATTTTGAACATTTTGAGTACTTGGTGGAAGTAGTTGGTGGAATTTAATCAGGTTGCCTTTAGGTTGTGCAGGAAAAAAAGGATATAAGACACTCTATATTGCACATTCTTATAGCCTCTGTATTTACTGTGGACGTTAAACATAGTAATGGAAAAAAGCAGCTGAAATGCTCTGTGTTGTAAGCGCTAAGCCTTTATGTTGACTGACAAACAGCTTGGATCATCCTTTCACTGTCATTACATGTTCCGCCTGCATCCACAGTTACAATGGATCACGTAAAAGGTGTGAATCACTCTTCAGTTAATGAGGCCCAAGTAAAGGTTTTCCTGTCGTCTATTTATGCATTTATTTATTTATTTATCTCAGATCTCAGATGGTCTATCGCGAGTGTAAGTGCACAATTTGAGACTTTTCTAGACGAAAAAGAATTAACGGCCTTAGAATGAGCCCTTGCTCGCTGCTTTGATCCTGCATGGCGCGTTATGGCGTATTTCCGCCGGCTCTATTCACATCACCTCGCCGCGGCACAGTTAAAGTAGCGTTTCCACTAGCATAGCACCTGGTAGTACCTGCTACAAGGTTCCAAGAGCGTGCCGAATAGGTACTGTGCAATGATTGGTCTGAGCACCGTCACAGGAAGAGATGTCCCACACACAAAACAAGCCGAACGGCGCCAAACTGTAGATCACTTAAAACTACTTAACAGTCCTAAAAACGTGGGTTAATCTCCAACAACTGCAGGAGCCTGGTGTAATGTCACTAGTCACTCGTGTTTGTGTCATGTATAAGACAAAGTCATTGCCGTTTCACACAGCCGTGCAGTGATGACTCCGCCCACGTTTAGTAGGTCATTTTTTTGTAGTGGAAATGCAACCTAATCATGCCGTGTCGTGCCGTGCCGAGGCGAGTAGAGCTGGTGGAAATCCGCCATTAGTGAGGAGAGGTTTAGCAATGGTTTAAAAAAAAAAGAAAGGAAATGTGTTTGACTGTTAAATAATTAAATATGAGTGTAATTGCAGTATACTCATAGCCTCGTGTTTCTTTTAATGTCGCTGGGCCTGGGTTGTTGTTTTGTTTGTTTTTTTTTGTCAAATAATAATTTTCAAAACCGAAATGAACTTAGATTCATTTGTGAAAGCTTGTTCACCAGTGCGAGTTCACCGTGAGCTCATTTGTTGTATGTCATTAGCTTATTTGCTTCCCCCCTCCCCGTGTAAATAGAGTGCATTAATCATAGGCTATATTTGCATAAAGGAACCACCAAGTACAGGCTGCTGCGCGCACTAGGTTCCGCGGAGTGTGATGAGTCGGTCGCTCTCCGTGGAACTCTGTAAGCCCCCTTTTAATCACCCATTAATTTGATCAGGTGTCAAACTTTCAAAGTGGGCCTCCAGGTGTTTCCTGTAGATCAAAGCAACAAAGGTGTCGTACTCTGACAAACGTGTTTGGCCGGAAGTTCAAGAAACTCATTAAAATTAAAACTCTGTGAACCCGAGCATTCGCCGTAATTAACATAACTATCTCACTGAAGACATAGATAATTATCTGTTTCTACAGAGTCGCTCACATTGTGATATAATGACTAATTAAAGCCATTATTTTTTCAAATGAATGGAATGGAATGGATCCTGTGGGACGAGAGGGATAGATAGCAGGAGAGTTCACTTGCCTTCAAGTCTCTTTAATTAACATATTACCTTTTCATTACATCGTTACGTTTGATCCTTCGGCTTTCTCTGGCACACTCGCGCCTCTTTTACACTAAAGGGGGTGCAGTGGCTCAGTGGTTAAGACCGGTACCTGTGTGCGAAAGACATCATGGTCGCAATGGTCACAAGTTTGACTCCACCCCTGGCTGATTGTACTTTGGTACTTTGTCCATTGTAAGTCATTTTGGATAAAAGCGTCTGCTAAATGACATGTAATGTAAAGTTAGCAGGTATGATTCCATTTGCCAGTTTTTATTTTTGTGGGGTTTTGTCAAAAGAAGAAAGATGAAGAAACTGCTCCACCATAGCTCTGAGTGACAATGTTACAGTGGTTACTGTGTTGCATCTTCATTTCTGTATCCTTTTAAATCAATCGTTTTGACCAGTGGTTCTCGTTTTCTACTACCAAGTACCACCCTTGAAAATATTGAGCTCTTGAAGTTACACCATTATCACCAACCTTGAAATACAGTGATGTCAATAGTCCGTGCAAAGTCTGCTACACACTTTTCACAGGAGGCATATTTATTCCCAATAAGATATATTTACTCTCTCATCCTCCTCCTCTTCCTCACATATACCTCACACACTGGTATAGTGAAATTAGATTGAGATGGAGCGAGAGATAAGGTGACTCTAATTATTGTTATTTAGTTTATTATTATTATTGTTATTGTGTTATTGTTTCATTTTCTCTGCACTCCGGTCAAATTTTCTCAGCTCCACTCTGATCACATATCCTGGTATATACAGTAGAACGGTATTTCTGATTTTACCACCAGAGCTAGTTTGCGTACCACTTTGCTGTACATGGTACTGGCAGTGGATGATCTGTTTTAAAAAAGTATTGATCTACCGCTACAGATATAAATGGAAATGGACAGAAGATGAATGCATGTCGTAGCGCTGCGTCAGAAAAGGCATATCACCGGCCAAGAATGAAGCAGAGGAAGAAGTGAGTGAGTTCATCTAGGTTTTATGTTCCCATTGATGCTGTTTGGAGCTGAAGTTGTGAAAAACCCACATATATCGCACAATTGTTATTTCACGCAGATTAAACACACACATTTACCTGCTGATAAAAAAAAATCCCTTTAAATACAGGATTTCACCAATGAGAATATGCTACCGCTTCATTATGTTAGGCTCTATAGTACATCACTTAAGCATATATCTAAGATTGTTTTCTCGATGACCCCATTCTTTAAGACACTGTGTTTCCTGGAGTTAAAGAGCCTCATACAGAACATATCTGCATGTGATTTCCGAGGATATACTGTCGGAATGATATGACCGATCGTATATGGAGCTCTTATAATTTGAAGGGAGATGTTAACTATAATTTGTTACCTTCATGATGTTAGAATGTAAAAATCTAAAAAATCAGTATGGGCAAAAGTGAAGGTGAAAATGACCTCCAGTCGTGAGGAACAAGATTGAACGGCCACTGCGGCTGCACAGCTGTGCTCCAATTCCTGAGCCTCATAGATCCAACAAACAGTTAGATAGATGCAATCATTAGGATTGTTTTTATGAACTTACACCACATGTTTAATATTATCTGTGATCAGCAATTTTCCTGTAAGTACCTTACACCGTATTTATATTTAGTCATAAACTCTTTTATCGTAATGTTTATGTATGTTGCAGGCTGCTGTTCGCACACTGGGTTCAAATTGCACGTCCATACAACGTGAGTAATCCGGAGTAAATGATGCTTGGTATGATGCTTTTTGTAATTTCACCTCACTGATACCAGCCTGACTGGTTACTGTTCACTCTCCTGCAGACAGGCACTGAGCTACTGTGGATACCAATCTAGCATGTGGCTAAATGTGTGGTGGCTTTTATTGTGAAATGCAAAGGTCACAGTGATGAGAATGTGCATGTTCAAAGCAAGAAAATTGTCATTTATGACAGCTGACTGGTTGAGTGGGAAATGGATTTGTGCTTCCTTGCGGAATTGTGGAAAAGGGCCAGATATGTGTATTTACTGACTTTAACACTATTAAAATGTGTTAGTTTGAATGCACTGTAAACAGGTTTAATGTGCTGTACATAATGATGATGCAAAGACACTTTTTCCTGTTGTGCCCAAACACCAGACCATGCAGAGCCCAATGATGCTGCAAAGCATTCACCCATTAAAACTAGCTTTTCTGTCTTTTAACTCCATTGCTACCTGGGGAAAATTACATGCTTGCGAGGCAATGGTTTAAAGAGCAGTGAGTGGAACTATGGGGCTTTTTACTGAGTTCTCTCTTACCACCTGAATGGTCTGAAGAAAGGTCGAGGTCGATAAAGCATACAAGGGGAGACACTGAATTATGATCTATTAACCAACAAAGTCAATACATGACTGGGGGGTCGTTTTGTTTTCTGGTGAGGGTGTTAGGGCCAGGTAATGTGCATGATGTATAATGTAAATCTAAATCCAATCTAGAGCTGCATCTAATGATTATTTTAATAATCGATTAATTGTTTGGTCCATAAAATATCAGATAACCTTAAAAAATGTTGATCTGTGTTTTTATGATGTTCTCTAATGTCTTGTTTTGTCCACAAACCAAAATGATTCACTTTTAATGATTTCCTTGTTATTCAGAGCAAATAAATGAAGAAATTATTGACATTTAAAAAGATTAAACAATCGGAAATCTTGTTTTAATCATGAAAAAAGCTTCAAACCGATTAATCGGTTATCAACATAGTTGTCGATTCATTTAATAATCGATTAATAATTGATTAATTGATTAATTGTTTTAGCTTTAATCCAATCCAATCCAACTTTATTTACAAAGCAATTCAGAGATAATAAGAACAAATTAAATATACAAATGTGAGACCTAATAGACCTAAGAACAAACAATAAAACAATAAAATAATGTAGAAAGTATAAACACAACACAAAGAAACAAGTCATACAATAAAACTATAGAAAACATAAAACCAGTGTCTCATACTGGGTTGAAAGCCAATGAGTAAAACTGGGTTTTAAGAAAAAGTGGACAGTGAAGGTTTATGGTCTAACATGCTGTAGAAGATTGTTCCACAATCTTGGCGCAGCAACAGAAAAAGCTCTATCCCCTCTGAGCTTCTGTCTAGATTTGGGTATCCGTAGGAGCAGCTGATCAGCTGACCTCAGGGACAGGGCAGGAGTGTAAGGATTAAGCAGCTCAGAGAGAATTTTAAAATGAGCTCTGAAGTGCACAAGCAGCCAGTGGAGTGAGGCTAAAATAGGCGCCTCTTAGGTGCTTCAATAACGTAGGTTCATGGGTCTGGTCTGGCCTTGGAGCCATAAGTTGCTCATGTGTTGCCTAAGACTGTAAAACAAAAATAATCATCTCCTGAATGCTCTAAAGAAACATAATAAATCTCGGAAAACATGCTTATCTGATGCTCTGATCCATTCCCGTGGTCCAAATTAAACTCATGGCAGTACGGGAAATATTGCTGGTGAAAACACGGACAAGTATGGTATGTGTACACTGCTTTATAACAACTCCTCACCAAGCTCTCAAATGAGGCGGTGCAGGTCAGATGTGAGGTTGCATTTGTTACGATCAGTGCGGAACCGATATGGAACATGACTATGAGACCATGAGGTGTTGATGAATTGCGCTTCGGACTATACTCAAGCATGTATCTCCTCCCCATTGATTGTTCTCTCAGCGCTGATGGGCAGAGCTGTTCGTCTTATTGTCTGGCATGATTTCCTCTGCCTACTTTCCTTGTGTATCGGAGTGCTCCTTTTCTTTCGGTTTGACTTAGCAGACTCATCGTTAAGGATGTCATCTATCGATCTGTTGTCTGATCTTTCATGGCATGCACTCCATTCCAGACTGATAGACTCCTGTTGTGTTCCCTAAGAGCAAACCACCTCGGGGAAGGGGGGAGCGGTAGGCATGTGAGAAAATGCTCTCAGCCGCGTCCGTCAGTAATACTGGGATGAGCTTCTTTTCTGACTGTACCCACTATAATGACTGACCTCTATGTCAGGTGCAGCCTCTTATCCTCCCGTACAAATTCTCTCTTTACAATTGAGCTCCCTCCTTTATGTCTAGCGAGGAGTTTCCACGAGTGTACTCGACAGGTTACATGTAGAGGTTACAACAATTGTCCTTGTGTGACATGGATCCCAAACAATTGCAGTAAAGTGTGTATGTGAAGAGCACGTAGCAGCTTTGGAAAAAAAAAAAAAAAGATTTCCTATTGCAAGAAATTTCCTTTCATGGCTATAGTACCTTTTGTTACGAATGATTGGTAAGCACACTATTTTTAATATATCTACGTGATAAATGTTATACTGTTAAAATTTCAAATTTAACACGTATAATATACAACTGCAGTGTTTTTTTCTTCATTTTAAATTCTTAATACACTATTTCAACATGCAACTATAAACTGTTGAGATATTGAACGTTATGCTGGAGCTATTCTTGAGGCTTTGGTGTTAAGGGGTTAAAAATGCATGCAAATGAGATACACTCATCTGGTTGACTCATGCCGACCCATGTAGCCTAACAAGGCTTGAGATTTGACACTTGCTCACTGTCTCCCTCGTCCTCTCTATTTTTTTTTTTTTGCATTTGTATAACTCTGTTCTGTCTATAAAGAGAAGAGCAACACATCAAATATCCATTTTCCCTATTATGGAAATGCCAAAAATCAAACAGAAGACAAACCTTGTCACTTTGCTTATTAGTCAGCATCTTGAAAGTCCTTCGTACCTGCTTTCTCATCAGTTTAGCGTGTGGCCTTTTAAGGAGAACAATAAATGTAACCTTCAAGGAAGGATAGAAGCAGCTGAGAGCTGGGGTAAAAGGAACAATCGTGGTAAATGTCATGACAACAATGCAGGACTTGGTGTTCTGACTCTCTGTCGTGTAATTGTGGAGCTATAGTTATTCACGGCAGTGAGTGACGTGGATGTAGGCGCGCTGTCGGGATCATAAGTGGGAAATGAGCGTGTTTGCATTTAATCTTGTGTGCCGAGACTCGATGTAAACACACAAAGCACGCAGTTGCAATTAATGAGCATTTCAACAGATGTATAGTTATTTCATCACACATCACTTACATACATATACTGTACTATTGGCGGTCCACTGTGTAAGAATTAGTGATATCTAATCATTCCACAACTACATTGGTTCCTGCCTTGATTGTGTGTGGGTGAAGCTGTTTTTCCTTCATTTTGTGTAGAAAGTTTCTGAAACATGAGGGTAGCGTCCATAAAGCGATATAAAACAATTCTTATTCTTATTCTAAGGCTTCAAAAACATGCTGATGGTTCATACATCGTCAATAAATCCTCCAAAAGGATTGTACAAAAGACTTTTAAAAGTAAAAAGGTATACTTTGGAAGCTTCCGCTGCCAAAACACTGCTGCAGTCACTAAATACGGTGTATTATTTTACATTTAAAAATAAAATAACGGCTTTAACAGAACCCAGTCTATTGAAAATTCTTCCAAAAGAAAGAAAGGAAAACTGTCTGGATGGATTTCATCTCTCATCTAAGACGCCTCTGGAATCAGTCACACATCAAGACTCAAGAAGCCTGAAGACAGACGAGAGGTGAAATGTGTTCCAAGCGTCGTCTCACTGTAACTGAAGCTGCCGCTGATTCAACATCTCTTGGATATTCATGTCAGCACAGTCCTCAAAGACAGTAGACATTAACAGACCAAAGTGAAGGTCTGATCTGAATGTGTGTGTGTGTGCGCGCACGCGCGTGTGTGTTTGTGCACCCATGTGCACAGCGTGTGAAGAGAGACGCAAATTGGAGCAGTGACAGCGTTCGCAGTTGACAGTGGGTGCTGGCAATGCTAAAAGTATTATGTGGTGTTGGTGTCTGCGAGGGAAAAGATAAACAGACCGGCGACAACAGAGCTGAGTCACAGCTCTCAGCTCAGTTAGCTTGGCCAGTGTTTTCCTCCTGCACACGCTCCGTGTTTACACAATCATAGCTGGGGCACGGTCCCGTTAAATGCCAGTACAGACCTTTTTGTTTTTTTTTCTTTCAACAGTTAATAGTAATTTAACAAATCATTTGATCGTAATAGACGATCACACATTTTTCACCATCCACGGTGAATGATGATAGAGAATGACAGTGTTGTTCTACTGGAGTAGTCATTAAAGTCTGGCTATTGTTGGCTTCCAGCCAAGCTAGTTTATCAAAAATGATGAAGGTCTGAGTTGGCTGAGAGTCAAGTGTGAACTCTGGCTAATATAGTAATTTCATTCTAAATGTTAATCCGCCCCAAAAGAGTACATAAACCGCAGTAACAACAAATAACCTGTGAAAAAGTAACAAATCAGCACAAAACCAGGATATAACGCACTCTTGTGGCCACTTTATTAGGTACAGCGTCTAATAGTTTAGCAGCAGTAGCATTTGCCTTCCACATGTGGTCCGAGATACTCTTGGTTCGAACTAGGGCTGCCACGATTATGAAAGTAATTTAATAGTTGGCGCGTCTTTATTATTTATTTTTTTCTCTCTGAAAACTGCTGCGGCACCTTCCACTGCCTTTCTGTCCTTGACACACATGCGCAGTAGTGGTAATCTGGGTCAGCCGTGATGTCACCGGAAGTTATACCAGGTAACCAAGTTATCCGGTATTATGGCTACCCGGTGGCAACCGAGCTCAAAAGTGTGGGAGCATTTCAAGAAAACAAAAGAAAGCAGTGTGCAATGCAATTTCTGCAAGACAAAACTTGCCTTTCACCGCAGCACAAGTGCGATGCACGAGCACCTGAAAAGGAAGCGCGTTGTGGCTGACAACGACGATGACGAGGGACCGTCGTCTCGGAAGCTAACTGGCTAGTTAGCGGCTAACATTAGCGTAAACAGAGAGCTAACTCGCTACTTACTCATATTAATAGCTGTAAACGTTAACATTAGCGATGACAATTTGATTCATTAGCCTTAGCACACATATTTCACGTGTTTTCTGTAATGTCATAACAGTGTAGTAAAGTTGAATACAGTTGTGAGCACTGAGCACAAAATGCACTTTTGTTGTAATTGAGTCAGTGAGACCAAAACTTTAATAATTCCTCAGGTACCTACCTCATTGTAGCTATGTTTGATGCCAAAGAAAAATGAAAGAAAAAGCTTAAGTAGGCCTATTTATTTTTTGGTTGTTTAGGCCAGTGCCTTATCTGTTTACTCAGCTGTTTGCACTTTATGCTACAATTGTTTGTTGCTACAAGCATATTTCATTAAAGGTTTAATGAACTGTCATCTTAATTGTCTTCATTTTTATATTTTAAACACTTCAAGCTGAAAGCTAATGGTTGTTATATAAGAGCAGCTGCATGCTGGTGCGATAAACTGTATGTTATACATTCAATTTACATATGATCCGATTAGTCGACTCATCGAATAAAAATAGTCTGTGATTAGTCGACTATCAAAATAATCGTTTGTGGCAGCCCTAGTTCTAACCACTGCTTGTTCCAGGTACTGTTGCCTTTCTGTCCTTTCAGACCAGCCTGGTCATTCTCTGACCTCTGTCATTAGTGAGCGAGGCATTTTCCCCCCCAGAGAACTGCCGCTCGCTGGATTTTCTCTCTCTCTCTTTTTTCTTCGAACCATTCCCTGCAAACCCTAAAGATAATTGTGCGTGAAATCCCACTGGATCAGCAGTTTCTGAAACACTCGCACCCAGCCTGTCTGGCACCGACAACCGCGCCTCGTTCAGAGACATTTATATCTTACATTTCATCAAGCCCGCGTGACGACGTATTGAGTTGCTGTCATGTGATTGGCGAAATAGATACTTGTGTTATAAAGTGGGTGAACAGTTACTAAAGAACCAGTGTTTTGTAAGACCTCTTTTCAAAGAGTTCTTATTGAAGCATCAGCACCGATCATCGTGTTGTTTTTGTAATTTCCCCATGGCTTCATGTCTTGACTAGAAGTGAAAAACACATACTGTAAACACTAATGGTTTATCAATTCTGTTCAAGATTTGGATCTTGGAACGTGGGAATATTTAACTATAGCCGACATGAGAGATTCCACTTCACTGCCCTTGTATAGCCATATTTGCACGGAACAGTGGCCGTCATTTTGTGCAAGGAAGTTGCAGTTTAAAAGTGAAACTTCTTTCAGAAAGGAGTCCTTGTGGGGATATTCATGTTCTTCAGTACAGAGGAGTCTCGGCACTGAAGGAGGATGAATGCATGGGCTGGCTGATAGCTTTATAACCATTCTTTAAATGCTTTGCTTGTCCCTCTTGACTGGCTCTGCAATTTTAAACGTTTAATGGCTCAGCGCTATACTTATTAATGTTGGCTATTTTCCCATCTGAGTAGACTTGGATCTATTGATGCGCCACGGTTGATATTCTCTTTCAGGCTCGCTTTTTCCTGATAATTGGCGAAGGAGCATTGGCCATGCTTGGTATTATATTCAGATATCCAAAGCTGCTGTTGTAGAACAGAGAACCATTTATCCATGTTTGCTTTATGCTGTGTTACATTTTGCCTTTTGAGGGATCATCAACTTTAGTTAGCATTGTGTATCTCTCGTTATATTTTGTGTCTACTCCAGGAAAGTGGTATTTTTCACAGTAATGTGGCGAGGACACGGCTCTTCAGAGCATCACTGAAAGAGGAGGAAAGTGCAGGCAATGTGCATATGCATCCCCCCCCCCTACTATGACACCTGTTTTGCATAATTAGTTGTTGGTACCTCATTAGCGGATATGTGAAGAGGCTAGTCGCTTAGCACCTAAATGCATGAGGCCCCCACAATCAAGGTCAGTTCAGAAATTAGTTTAATCTGTTACTGTCCGGGACATGACAGATACGAGGATGTCAGGTAATTGCTTCTTTGGGGGGAAAAAAATGAGAGAGTTCTGTGAAGTTAGTCATCCGCGAGGCTGAATATTATAAATTGCGTAGAGGAACAAATTAACTGGGTTGATAGATTACATCCCGGGATGTGTGGGTTTCCGTCAGAGCACGGTTTCAGTTTATATTTAGTATATCTGATGTGAGCCCATTCACGGCTTTGATGATCAGTCAGTCAGGCTGATGGTTCGGAGCAAACAGGGAGGATACAGTGATGTTCCTCCAAAGCGTTGGTGTCAAATGTAAAAATACTGCTTGTCCGTGAAATTGATGACTATGAAGGGATGCTTTACATTTGTGTGTGTGTGTGTGTGTGTGTGTGAAACAGCCACAAGGTAAATGGCAACAAAAGCAGACGCGGCAGAAAACATGATTCAGAATCTCAAAGGATAAAATAGATACATAAATAAAATGGTGACTAACAATGTGCATAGCTTTTCACTCAGAGTTAAAGCAGGCGAATGTGATCACCTTTTCATAAATAGTACAAAAAAACAAAAAGTGACAATCAGACCCCGTTTCTGCCACACATTTCAGTCACCACAACAGCCTATGTGGGATAAAAATAGAGATCTCAGTTTTCAGAGGCAGTCCTTTGTTATCCTACGCTATTAGGTATTCTGTCTCCACTACCATGTCTGTCTTTTCCAAGAGTGTCTCCATGGGTTGATACTGGGCTGCAGCACTTCCTGTCCTCTCTAAAAGAACACTGATGTTTATTGAAGATCTTTTTGGCTCCAGCTGAAAAGTCATTATAAAAACTTCCAACATAACTCAGCAGTATGTTGAGGTCTGGTAAGCATGGCCCCCGATCGATAGAGGGGAATCAATTTATGTCACTGTCTGCATTAGCCGACCGTAAATGTAAAGCATTCTTTCAAACAGAAGACGTAGACGCCTTCTTGGAGGACAAGAACCCCCACAGAAATACAGATGATCTACATTTTTCTAAGTTTAGTTAAGGTCATTGAAGGCCCCTTCAGAGTTAGTTGGCGCTGTCTGTCGGAGACACTCGGGTTACACTTCAGGGCTTGAGACACATTCTCATCAAAGCAGTGTTCACACAGTTCCTCCACCTGAGCTTAACCTGACCTGGCATCCATTTGATTTGGGTTGTGAGAACTACCCTCACTGTCTGTTGTCTTGTTGCCTTTCAAAAAACCTTTCGTTCTCACTTTCCGAGAATGTCTTCTGCTATCTCACTGTCATCTTTTAACCGGACTTCAAGCTATGTAAAACTTGTGGTTATAGGTTAGTATCTGTAGAATGACTATTGGCACGGCTTTTGCATTGTAACTCAGAGCCACTGCAAAAGACGTTGCATAGAAAATATGTAGTTAAGCATCCATTAGAGTTAAAAACAAAAACAGCTGCAGTCCGAATTAAAAATATTGGACAGTGTTTGAGGCTCTAAAAAACTAAAAGAAGCAGCTTCATTCATACCCAATGTTACACGTACATATCTGTCCTACCGTCTTGGTAAATGTACACGTCAGCAACAGGCAAAGACTGAAAGTGTTGTCTGCAACAATAACACACTGACCTGTCCTGGAAAGCATTATCCACACAGCATGTCTTTAAATTCCTCCCCATTTATCTATATTAATCAAGCATGTCTTTTCTTGTCATGATGTTTTTGAGAGTGGTACCAAGGCCTTTTAGGACAGACGTGCTGCAAGCTGTATAATTGGCTGGCTGGCAGTGGGTGATGCAAAATGCAAAATCGAGCTAGTCCTAAAAGGACTAACATATCTGGATAATGCGATTCATAGTCTGTTTAATCTGATTACATGTATGAGCTTAGTCGGACTAGAGTTGGGCAAGTTGTCTGATTGCCTGTCTTAGTCTGACTACAACTGTAGCTCAATTAAACTGTACGATTACAATTAAACTGTGCATGTAATCGTCTGTTTCCTGAAGCTCTAATTACACATCTTGTAACATTATACATTCTTGCATTGTTTCAATGCTGAACACGTACCATAACATCCTCTGTATCAACATTTATACAGCTTTGTACATACTCTGTGTGGTAATACTTCAAAACACACTCTAATTTAAGATAAGACGGTTTTCTTTTCACCATTTTTTCTCTAAATGATGGATGGATATTCCCTAGGCAACAGCTCTTGAGATTAATCAGAATTGTTGACTTCTTTCTTGATGCTTCTCTCGTCCTAGGCAGCATTTGCCATTCACACAGACAGAAACTGTGAGGCAGCAGCAGCACCGCATTGGAATGGGTTAGCACAAATTAGCCATGCTGACCCTGCATGGCAGTCCACTTTTGACCGGAGTGGCGAGTGTCAGGCTCTTTGGTGAACACGGGTTCCTTTAGGTGATGGAAATTCATGTTGGAAATAGAAGGAAAAAAAAGGATTAGATAATATGAAGAGAAACACAAAGCACCCACAGCAACCCTGTAGCCAAATAGTTCATTGGTATAATCTTTGACACCCGAAGGTTATGGGTTAGATCCTTGTCTCCACTAATCTACATGCGGATGTGTCCTTGGGCAAGATATTTAACCTCAAGTTTCCCCTGATGGCTGTGTTGGCGGCGTATGCATGGGTATGAAAAATGTGTGATAGAAGATGTGTTGCACATAGTGACTAAATATGGGTGAAAACAGTAGCGATAACGGCTTTCTTTATGTTTGCGTGATTCACTGTCATATCCCCTGGATTCAGAAACACTTTGATCAACATCTGGCAATTAGTTTCAATGACAACTCCTTTTCACATAATGAGACAATAAAAAAGAAAATTGGTTGCCATCCATTCATTCATTTTACCTCTTATCTTTTGAGGGAATGCAGTGGAACCAGTCCCATCAGCCAAGAGGCAGGACACTCCCTGAACAGGCAAACATCTATTCACACTTAGAGGCAATTTCCAATCAACCTAACCCTATAATCTGCATGTGCACTGGTGTGAGGCACCAGTGTGAGGCACCAGTGTGAGGCACCAGTGCTCACCTTGCCCTGGTTATGACGTATCTTTCAAAATGTATGTGTTAAAAAAGTGTGCACACATTTGCAGAGACTCGGTTCAATTGGGGGTTTGTTTGTGTTTACCCACAACACCCTGCGTTGTAGTCCTTCGGTTGCACATTCACACCTCCCCGAACGAAGCAGACTTTCCGAGCAAACGGACTAGGATTCAATTTAGAAGGGCTGGTGTGAAGGCACCCTAACTTTTTATTTTATCTTTATCTTTGTATGTGAAATGAATGTTTGCTGCACTTTTCCTACAGTCAGCCTTTCATGTGGAACATCTTGGGCATTTGAAGTCAATATTTGTTTTGTTTAGCACACAGGTAAAGCCTGTCGTGAGAATGCGCCGCAGGGTTAGACATCTAAATTAAAAATGAAAGAACAAGCCTCCCTTCCAATCAACAGTTTCTAATTTGCGGCATCATAATTGGCAAGCAAAAATAGCCATTGCTCAGGGATACAAGTGTAATGCATGGATACAAAATACATTGAGAGAAACAGTAGAATCCTCCACTGACTGTATCTGAAGTGGAGAGTCGTTGTTTTTTTTTGTTTTTTTTAACTCCTGTCTGACAGATTAAAGCAACATTGATGAATTGGTCTCGCTGATGCTACTTTTAATGAACAGTAAGGTCGGACCGTTGGGGGCAAATTAGGTTGATCTTCTTTTTGCAGAGCAAAATTAATGAAACCCCTATGGATCAGGCTGATGTATGCCATATATCCTTGTTCACATGCAGCCGGTATGGCTCTCGCTCGGAGCAGTTGTTACAATATTTGCCGGAACTCGGGTGTGTGAAGGTTCAATAGTTAGCCCTTGTAATGCAGTAAAACTCCCATTAACAAGATAATCAGGCACTAATGAAACTTCAGCTGTATCATTACATCTTCAACAATGGACCATAAAGTTCTGAAAAAAATAAAAGGAAACAGAGGAATTTGAGCTTTCTCATGCATCACGTTTAGAGTCAGAGCATCGTATCTATTTAATACATATTACTATGCCTAGCATCCCACTTTTTCCCACTGATTGCACAGTGATTTCAGCATAAACCGAGTATCACCGCTGCGTATTAATAACTCCTTTAACCGCCAGGCTCGAACGGTTTCACCTTTAGAGAACAAGGGGGGAAGTGAGAGATTGATGCGGGATTTTAAAGAGCAATGTGTTTTCACACCACGACTCTAGTGGGAACACTGTGACTGCAGCTGTTAGTTGCTTAAAGTAAAGCACAGCGTGTCCCCGAACACGAGTTCACTGATGCAGCCTCGGTGTTTGTCAAACTCGCTGAAATCTGCAGGAGATGAGATGCGATGTGGAGGACAGCAACTTCTCAAATAAGTGGAGCAACTGAGAACAAGTCTGGCAGCAAAGTGCCCTCACCTGAAAAAAGAAATGTTTACAGGTTGTTTACAGGTTTTTGAATAAATTCCAATGAGGTGATGCCCACTGTTGCTTTGATAAGTTCTTGTGTTTCTAATGAAATGTTGTACGCAGTATGTACGTGTACAACTACTTAATGGATAAACATGGACTTTAGGGCCTTACTTTATGAAGGCCACCATCTGCTGGACCGTTCCTTTTGTATTCCACACAAAGAAGGACATCCATTCTGTTATGTGAAGGCCACCTTATAGTTCTCTTTGTACCTGCATGTCGAGGGGCGGGGTCGAGCAATAGAGAGTGCTCGGTTTGTTTGAATCTGTAAATGCACCATTACACGTTACATGTTAAACACAGGAGCTTTTATTCAGCTTGACTGGGAAAAACTCCCTGTCAACATCAACCTATTTTAGTGGCATGTGAGAACTAAAGCATGATTTCCACACGTGGATTGTGGTGAATGTTGCTTCAGTCACTTATTTAAACATCAGTCATGTCTTTTCTTCCACCCACATGCTGTAGTGAAAACCAGTTTCCTTTAGTGCCGGTATATAGTCACTTTTCCATGAGCTGTATATTTCCTGAGGGAAATATCTGGCCATTTGTCTCCACTGTGAATGGGAGTTAGTTGTTCAAACCATTACTAAGCTGTTTGGTGACGAGGCATGTTTTAACTAAGCTTCATGCCAAAACCTCATAATGTAATGTTAGGCGTTTGGTTTCAAGATTTACTGATTATTATGCGTATCACATTTAGAAGAAGTCCATAATGAGGTATCTTTTAAGGTTATGAAGTGATGAAATGACTGTTGCTGTCTTCAATTATTGATAGATAATGATAAGGTGAATTTTCTGGACCATCATACGCTCTTTTTGGTTGTCAACTGTTGTTTTTTTTGGGAGAGAAATGCAATGTAAAATTAATCCTAACTTTGACTGAATATATGACCTGTATACACATGGCAATTCACCAAGGGCGTTAATATTTAGTTATTTATATAATTACTAGTAAAAAGGCGTTCATATTTGCTGTTAATTGTTCACTTAAACCACCATTCTTTAACACATTTTGAAGACTGTGTAACGCTCACTTCTTCAGACTTTTTCACACCACAGAAAAATGTGTGACTCACCACCTCATCAAATTTGCAGGTTAAACCATCCTGGAAAATTCTCTGTTCTGAAACACTGGGCTATCCTCTGGAGGAGCTGAACACACACTTACAATACATTTAAATGCTTTAGTGGGGACCAAAGTTCACAAAAGTCAATAATAATACCCACATGTATACATATATATATATATATATATATATATGTATATATATATATATATATAATATGTGTATTATTCCCACAGCTATTTACCAAGGGTGCACCTGCATGAGCACTAAGGGTTAATATCTGGCAGAAGGCGTAAGCTGTGAAACATAAATCAAGTTACAATTCAGACACAGGATTCAATTCTCCAGTTTTCAATGTCAAGCACTTGTACTTATCCATCCTGACCAGCGCCCTACAACTTCTGAGCAGCACAAGAACATTGCACTCCATCGATTAGGAAGAAAGAAAATCAAAGCAACAAAATGGAAAATCTGCCATATCAGGTCAACTGGAAAGAAAATTGTGCATTCAAAGTGAAGCAGCGCTGTCGTGTCAGGAAGATTTGTTGTCATAAACCGAGAAGAGAAAAGCTTAGAAAAAAAATGAGAGAAAGAGAAAAACTATGCAGCCCTGAATACATGTACTATCCAGGTCTGGTATGTGTTAAAACATTAAAAAATCTATTAGAGCGTGGCAGCATTATGTGAGTTAATTATTAGAAACATTCCAGTGCCTGTGAGTCATAAAGCATGAGCTGTGAAGACCTCTCAACTGTCTTCTTTGTGTAGAAGCTCCAGCTGTGTGGGTGGAGGTGCAGAAGTGGTGCCAGCATGTTTCCCCCTCTGCTTTGTGGGAGGATTCTGGATTTGACTCTTGGCAAAAAAACATTTTTTGATCCTTCTTTTTGTGTAGGCAGAGGCGAAGGTGACAATAAATGGCCCCCAAAATTGAATTTAAGCAAACGCAATAAATGTGCGGCCGGCTCTCCTCTTTGCTCTTTGCATCTTTGTCGATAGCTTGTGGTTGTTGGTTAGCTCTACAGTCCTATGTTCAGAGAATGTGTGAATGGATATTTAAATCAGATGTGAAGCTCGTAGGTAGCAGTGCCTCACTGGTGCACTTTAAATCTAATTTTACTCATTTTTTTTGCTAAATTCAGTGAGAAAAAAAAAAAAAATTGCCTGAGCTGTTTGATAAAAGCCTAGATTTTTTTCCCCCCCTATACCTTTTTGGTAAGTACTTCATGAAACCAGATTATTGCTTCATGACCCTTTTAACAACCAGTGCTAAGCAGTTTGGATATTTATCAATAAGAATTACACAAAGCTGCAACTATTGGTTGTCACATTGTATATGCCTGCTTTAATGGGTGCAGTGGTGCAGTTACAGTGAACAAGGGGCTCATAACTTCGCCCATATAGAAGATAAAAACAGATATAAACTGGTGGCAGCTGGAGCTTTGTGTCAGCAAACAGGCTGGACGCTCACATTTAAAATGGACCACCATTTTGTAGCGCTATAATTTCCATTTACTGGCCCTTTTTGTAATGCTGCGAGATGGTGGTTTGCCGCTCGCTGTGTGGTCCGTGTCTCAGTGTTATGTCCTGCAGTTTACTGTGCTATAATTGTATGCACAGCTCCCTGCCTCGCAGCCCGACGCTGCATCACACCGGAACACACCGGACAGTTTTGACAGCACTACTGTACAGCAAAGCCACTTTAGGGAATACGGGTAAGCATTCTGCTGGATCAGACAAACAGACCCTCGCCTTCGCTCACTGACGACGACATGTTTCATTTTGACGGTGAAATAACTTCCGGAGACACATTTACAGCACTTTGTTTTTCTTTTCTTTTGTTGTTAAACGGCCTCAGAGGCAGAGAACTGTATCTTCCTCTGGTCAGCTGGAGAACACTCATAGATCCTAACACAGATGAAAGATGATGATTTGTGTATCGTCCTCTGACAGTTTCCAGAACACATTTCATCCGTGTGACTTAATTTATCTGAGAGAGAATATCACAGATTTTTGAAGGATTCTCGCCAATGGATGGTACTTTTTGTTTTTTTTTTAGCTTGGAGAAGCTGACAGATATAGGTGTATAATGGGGCTGGGTGCAGCGTGACTCATTGTGGAGTCGGGATTCACACCGAGCGTTGTCATATGGTGTGTGGATATGTTGTCCATAAACCCTGAGGGTGTGAAAATGATAAAACCCAGTTTTGTTGTATATTGCGAGGGAGAATTTGCCCATTAACTTTGGTTTGATTGCGTATAAACATGGCACGCAGGCGGCAGAGCTCTTGTTTCCAGAAAATCCCTGGCTGAATGCTGTCATATCTGCTGCCAACTTAGGTAGGTTACATCGCTGGGAGCAGGGTAGCCTGAGCCATGGAAGGCAACTTGCAAAGACCAGTGTCTGGTGCCAGGGCAGTTGGTAAAGAGAGGCCAAATGTGCCCATTACATTGGTCACTCTTCCTCACCAGCTGAGTATGGTCTGCCCTCTTTTCATCTCTCTCCTTCCCTCCGCTTGAATCTGCCTCTCGTTTCGAATGCCTTCCGGCCACTTTTCCTTTTTATCACACTGGTACACACCCTCACCGAGAACATAAACACACAGACTGACTCATACACACATTTACAGCCCTCATTACCTCCCAGGCTGACCAGTCAAATCAACAGCTAAAGCCACAGGCCTGCTGCCCATCTGGTCAAACATTTCCAGCATGTGCCCACTGTGCAGACGGGGACATCTAATCCCCACCATGCCTGAGAACTGTGGAAAGATCTGCTAGTTTCTCTCCCACGCGGCCACCGAGGTCACCAAATGCTCTGATTTCTCACTTGGTTTTTGCTTTTTTTTCTTTCAAATCAATAACTGTCTCTGTCCCACAGTCACCCAACACACCTCTCTATTTTTCTCACTTGGTCTTGTAGAGGCTTCATTTTTTCCAAAATGAAATAAAACCATATTAAAAACTCAAGAATCAGTTTGAGCCCAACATAACAAACCATCAGTCCAAAACCTATAGACCAAACCTTTTATATAGGGACCCACTTTTTGAACATGTCAAACTATCTCACCCAAGGCAAGAGTAAAATGAGTTTCTACTGCCATATCTGTAAGTTATAGAAATATTACAGACTATACGTTTATGACGGTGTCACTGTGCCAAGGCAAACTGTGCATGTACACAACAGTGATGGGAGTAACAGCGCTAACAAATAAATGGCGTTGCTAACGGCGTTACTTTTTTCAGTAACGAGTAATCTAATTAAGTACTGTTTCAATCATGATAGCGCCGTTGCCATTATTGTCAACAACATGTGACGTGTGACTTTAATTCGTAGCTCATTGGAGCGGCTTTTGTCACACCAACTAAATCGGCAAAATCTCAATGTTGCTTTTTTTTTAACTCTTCTTCCTCTTGAGGGGACACGAGACGACCGCATAAGCGATGGTGATTGGCTGAGGTCGAGTGGAATTTCATTGTAAGCCAATGAGAGGCAGAGTTGGGGGCGAAAGCACGCATAGAACACACAACGACGAGTCAACGTAAATCAGCAACATGTTGAATGGCGAGCCCGGTTAATCCTACTTTCCCGTGAGTGAATTAAAGGAAATAATTTACACGTTTAATGCACATTATGACCTGGACAAAAGTGCTTCTCCACTTATTAACATAGTTTAGATTTGTGTACGCTGTTTCTCTTAGTAATTTATTGTATGAAGTGTCAATTTCGTTATAATATTCAGATTTATCATCAATAATTGAACATGCACATGAATTTTAAGTTCTATTAAAGAGGGGTAAAGGTGGGGTCCATATTCTTCGAGCATTTAAGATGTACTTGAAAGAAACGCAATAGTTACTTTTCCTAGTAACTAGTTATTTTTATAATTTGTAACTAATTCAGTTACTTTTTGGGAGAAGTAACTGTAACTATGTGTCCTATGTGTCCTCTAAACAACTTTGGACAGTGTAGAATCTCTTAAATCTACATGTTTAATGCAGAGTATACATTAAACTCACTAACTGTGTCACATTTGTCTGTTATTTTATATGTACATCCTGGCGCCCCCTGTTGACGAGCTGCCACTGACCTCTTGCTTCAATACTTACTACAAACACACATGCATCCATTTTTCCGATGCAAGACATTTGTAGTTGTGAACGTGAACCATCAAATCCAATCCGTAGTGAACCGGATTCGAACAATGTTGCCTTTCACACGCGCTGGACCTTTTTTGGCTCGAACGAGACACTGTTACCGTTGCTGTGCCTTTTCATTGGAACACATTCTCTCGCTCCTCCTCCACCTGACTCAGATAATAAGAGTGGGTTCATTAGCAAGTGACAAAAGGAGCAATCAACTTCTTTTTGTACATTTACTTTCAATTCCATGCATTAAAAAAAAAAGTCTATTCGCTGGCACATTCATTTTCTTACTGTGCTCACAAACAAACCATTGTTTTCGATAACTGCCCCGATGAACAGCTCCACTGGAGCAGCAGGAGGTTAAATGCTTAGCTCAAGGGCACCTGGATCTTACTGTAGTCATCATGGGAGCGCAGATGTGTCCTCATTTTCCATTTCGCCAATCAAGTTTTTGTACGTCATCAGGATATGGGGTTTGACAGCTTTCTTTTCTCAGGGGCCGTGATGACCCCACAAAGAAGCGACCTGTGAAGTCGCGCACAGCCGACCCTGCATGCGTACACACCATGTGTGCGTCCCAAAAAACAAACCAGTTGTCTAACTTCACTAAAGCCGCGCGAGGGGTCGAACTCTGGGGGAAAAAAAAACCTTGCCGGAAATGTGACATATGTTAACAGATGGCGTTCAGTGGGTGAGAGCTTTATAGCGCGCATTAACAGGCGGCAGAGTACTAAACACACAAGATGCTTTAATGGCGTGATCAGTCGCGTGGTGGAACAACAAATGCTGAACAACAGTAGAGTTGTGTTTCTGAGAAGGGCACAAAAACATGTGAGGTATCAAGTGGACAGTATGTCTCGCTAAAAGAAATATTTGGTTCAGGATAAAGCTCATCTCGCGTTGCAATGAATGTGGATGCTGAGTCACACGTCGGACGGTTAGAATATTTGATGGACTTGGATCCTGCACCATTGTGATTAGCCGCAGGCAACGCGCAACAAAGGGCTGAATAACAAGCGCATGTCATCCGGGGGTAATCGCTTCCCCCCACCCCCCCACCCCGCGCCTCTTGCTGTGCGTTTCTCTCTTTTTTTGACTCTGTTGTGACTCTGTTTTCCCGGCACATTTGTATTGAGTGTGTTGATTGTATTTGCACCGTGTTTCCTGGAGTTGTTTCCCTCTGTTGTCGTGGTTCAGCTCGGTGATATACGGCATGCGAGAAGAAAAAAAAAAAGCCACGCTATTACGAACGTCCCCTGAGGACACGGCACTCAGTCACCTGTAACGAGAAATGCATATTAACAAGTGACATTTTGACGAGCGAGGATGACTGTTTTTGACACGGACAATTTAGTCTTTCCCCACACACACACACACACACATATATGTACATTTCAGACTAAATTAGAATGAAGGGCAAAAGGGACATATACTGACACACAAAGCATATGCTAAACATTGCTTATTAAAGGCCTGCTCTATAGCCTTTGGCTTCAAAGCTGCCACCGTTTCAGGTGGGCTTTTTGCTTCCATATAACTAGAACTACGGGTGCACCGTGGACCCGGCTCTGGCTTACTGTGGTGTGAAATTGCATATGCAACCTTGAAATGATTCCCACAATAGCAGATGGTCATAGCCACGGAGAAGAGGAGACAAAAAAAAAAAAAAACACATTTTCTCTCGCCTGTTGAAAAGAAAGGAGGTGACAGTAAATGAGAGTTTGATTAGGAAGATGACACCCGGGGGGGATACGGGCAAGGAGAATAAGCCCCTTCACACTCTCGACCGGAGTGAAATAAATGTAGTCTTTCACTGATTATGATGATGAACACAGTCGCGGAGTCGCACTTAATTGATTAGGAAACCGCGCGCCCTTTTGCTCGTGGGTTTTAAAAAGCGACGTGAGTGGTAGTTTCGCACGGCAAAAATGTGACAAACATTGTCTGACAAGTGCACTAATGTGTGGCTGTTCATAATCAGGACTTCACAGAGTACAGTATCAGGCACATGTGGGGCTTCAAATGTAACGCTGGAAATGATTATTAGGCACGCGTTTCTGTCACGCGTATTACGCCTCACATAGTGCTCTCTGGGTAAACGCGTCTGGAATTATCGCCGCTGAACTACTGAGGGCTTGCTGCTACTTTAGAACCGGAGCTGTTTTGGTGACTGTGGCAGAGATTTATGAGGCAAATTCAGATGGAACCATTTTCTCATTAGAGAGGGGAATATTGAACCAACCTCTTCTCTTACACCTTGGTGAACTTAATGCTCAGTGATTGATGCTAATGCTCATGTGCCCACTGCACATTCAGACTCCCCTCATCTAAGTTGCAGACGGTGTCAGAAGGCATGTCGCAGCCATATTATTGCTTCGTATCCATATAGTTTAACGCCTGTTGATTTATTTGCGATTTAACAACTACGAATGTATAGCGTTGACGGGTTTACGTCCTCGTTATAATCTCTCTCTCTCTCGCGTGCTCTCTTTCTAATCATGGAGTCACCGGAGGAACCGGCCAGCTCATGTAACCGTGTCAATTCATCCTCAGCTTCACAGAGGGGACAGGGACAGAGGGAACCATGGAAACCGGAGTGACACCTGCTTAAAGCTCTTGGTGTTGTTTCATTTATTAAAGGTTTAATCATTTAATTATTTTCATTTTTTTTAAAGAGGGCTCGAATTTGAAATGCTATCTTTTAATATCCTCGTGCATAGCAACCGCGGTTGTTGCGGTTAATAGAAAAATGAATGTTAATTGTGCGAGGTGATTCGTTTTCTTAATAAACATCACATGAGCTGCATCCACGTCCATCCCATCCTGGCTGTGGAGGCGTTAACACATATCTGTTCTTGTAATAAGAGTTGTTATTTATATTGATATAGCTATTGCATTATTATTATTTTCTTCAAGCTTTCAGGATAATTTATCTTTTATAGTGTCGTATTATTGCCTTTCTTTTTTTTCTTTTCTTTTACTGGGCTACGAGTCCATAATAAAGTCTGCATTGAATTGGAATGAAACAAATTAAATAGGCACACATCACCATAGCCCTCAGACTATTACTCTCAGCTGGAACACACTATTCCTCGTTATTGGCGCTGGTTGGAAACCAATGGTGTACAGTCGTCACCGGCAATGGATTCCGAGTGATGGATTTGGATGAAACAAGGTCAGGTGGTTGTTTGCTTAAAGCGTCTGATATCATCGGTGGAAAGTACAGTGTTGGCGTTTTAATTCCCATCACAAATAATCACATTAATCACACCGACGTGATGATCTACAATCTTTTGTTTTTGTATTAGCCTCTTTCAGACGCAAGGACCCCAAACTGTATCCGGCTGCAGCATAAAAGTCTGATTTATTTTGCTTTATTGCCTAAAAGCTTCACCATATTCTCTCTAATGCTGCTTCCAGGAAGCCTTCCTATATTGTATATATATATATATATATACATATATATGTGTGTGTGTGTGTGTGGGTTTGTGTGTACAGTATGTTTGGACAGGTCAGATATTATGATCATTAGTGGCTGGGAAAAAAAAAAAAAAAGTTAACACTTGGGAAAGAGCCTCCCTGAAGCCCTATTTATAGCAGACCTGGTCTTGAGGCATGAGCCCCCAGGGAGGGGAAACAAAGTCGTAGATCAGCCTGAGGGGAAGTAATTAGGACAGATATTTAAACTGAATAATGCAGCCTTGCTGAAATATTGAAACCACCTAAAGTTTATTAATTAAACGCTAATCTGGTGACTAGGCTTGTTTCATGTCTCCCTTGCTCGGTGCCAGCTAAATTATTCAGAGTCACAGTGGCATACAGGATAGATAACACCGCGCTGCTCACACCAATCGCTACTCTCGTTTAGAGATGATTAAAGGCACACTCCCGCTCAGTACTTGTGCGTCAGCAGTCTGTTTTTACAGTCGATGTGGTTCTTTAATAGCCACCGTAGTGACTCAGTCACACTACAGTCGTCCACGAGAAGGTCACTTTGAAGTTGCAGCAGTGCGGGATTTGTCAGGAGGAAAAGGTGGAAGATGGGATTCAATTACCGCACGCACCTGAGCAAATACGGAGATTTAGTGCCATGTGGTCACATATAACTCAATGAAAACGGCGCCCCGTACACACGGAAAGTCAAATAAACACACCAATACCACTTGCTAACCAATGCACATACTTCATTTAATGTTTCACTGCCTGAAACTATATTGAGTCCAAGGTTATAGCCCTCTGCCCCTAATCACTACTGTATTTTCTTTTATTTCTATTTTCTCTTTCACTTTTATCCATGCCTTCACTTCCTCCAATTTCACCCGTCTTTCTTTCTTACTTTCTTTCTCTCCCTCCCTCCCTCGTCTCTCTTTTCTTCTTTTGTTCATGCTCCTTGAGTTTCACAGATGGAGTGACTCGAGGCAACGGCGGTTATGCAAAACACAGTTTGAATGAATGCGGGGGCTCCCACAGTGAAAATGGCACACAAGGCATTCACACACACACACACACACACATCTGACTACTTTAAAGCATGGGCATCTTGTGGCGGAGGCAGTAATCTACATTTAAATGTTTCATTATTATAAAAGCATGAAGATCATTTCTGAGCATGGCAAGAATGAGCAATGTTCCCCAAAGAGAGTCGAAGTGTACACACACAGGCAAACATTAAATGCCACAACAGCGCGTACGATTATCGCAGGGATTCCGCTGTAAATTCGTGTCGTGTCTTAATCTCAGTTGAAAATGTGTACCAACAAAAATGAAGTGTGACTTTTCTTTTAAGTGAAACACAGACCCTGACACAAACATAGCATGTTAGAGATAAGGTTGCATGGTTCTCAAACTGTATGAACTTGGAACTTGGAGGCAAATCAGAAATACTGTTCTATTGTATATTCCCTGGGTATGTGATGGGAGTGGAGGAATGTTGACTGAGTGTGGGTTCATCTCCATATGTATCTCGATTTTAACGTTGGTGATAATGGTGTTACTTCAAGAGCTCAATATTGTTTGTACCTGGTATAAAAAGAACCACTGCTCTATACAGTTAAGAAGAACTGATCACAATGGTAGACACAATAGTGCACACTTTTGAGAAAGTCTCTCCTAAAGAATCATTAATGTAGCATTCACAGACACCTACACACTTGTCGTTACACAACTTTACAAGTGCTTTATCTGACAGCCTCGGGGCATCCTGTAGCCTCCTCCTCTGCTGGAGCTAAGCTTGAACAGACATTGATTCTAATTAAGTCAAAAAGTCGACAAATTAGTAAACACCATCGAAACTTGGGCATTAAGAGCAATCATTTAGTCTGTCAGCGCTTTCCTGACATGAGAATAATTTTTGACAGTGACTTGGAATTAAACCTGTCTGATATGAATACTGCTGAGTCAGCGACCACTGTCCCATTATAGTCAAGAATATATGTGCTGAATGAGACTCGGTCTTAAAGACTATACATTGCAAAGCATTACCCCCCTAAGGCATAGGGTCAATTAATACAACAGGACCTGTCGTTTGGGGGCAAAATTGCAGACATTTTAAGAATCAATACTCCTGTGTCATCACTTCTCATTTCCATCATCGTGGCTGAGATATGACAGCATGCCAACTCTCTGGGAAATCACTCTCGACAAGGCAGTGAATCCCAATAGTTTCCTGTGGCTTCTTTGTTTTCACTCAGCTTGCTTCACTTCAACTCCTACGATTGAACGTCTGTGGAGCTTTCAACCACACGACTAAACTGAAATCCATGAATTCACTCTAAGACCAAATTTTCATGATTACAAGTCATGAAATGCGTTCACAATATTGTCACAATACACTCAAAACCAAAAGTCATGAAGACAGCTGTGTCATGCATGGTCCGATGGTCGTGTCGGCGAGAGCAAGGGACTGATTCTCCACCCGTACCGTACCATTGCTCTGGTACCCCAAGGGAAGGGTACCGAAAAATGGAACCGTTGTTATTTAAACCGAGCCCTTCCACTCGGTGGAAACACACCAATAGAGTCACAAAAGACAATCGACATTAAGGTAGAGTTGGAGATCCTGGAAAGCAGAGCAGGCTGCATTTTGATTTCAAAAGTCCAAGCCCCTTTCTTCAGACCTCCGAAGCTGCGGCTCCTGAGCACAGGAACGAGCAACGAACACGGATTCACGAGCTAACTTTCTGTACATTTCGGTAACGCTAACTTTTTTGGATACTTTATTGGATGCCGAAAAACAACAAATACTCTCAAAAGGTCATAAGGACATGAAGTGAACCCACTTGTCCAGTAGAGCCACCATAATTTCATGATTTTGCAGCCCTTTCTGTCGCTAACCGTTCAAACACAGCACAGATGCTAACTCTGGTCTTTTTCATGGCAGTAGCTTTCCCAAAATATTTCTTTTGTTTGCGACCAACACCTGTTGCTGGCAACTTTTCCTTTTCTGTCCATAACGTTGCTGATAGTCTCTCGTTGAATGTTTAGCAAGCTAGCATAAGCTCTGGCGGTGTCTTCTGCACATGGCAGTTTGATTGATGCGTCACGATCCAGTTAATTAAATCGGATGGTTCATTATGATTGGATGGTGTTTTTACAGGCCTGTCTGCTCCACAGGTGATTGATTTTTTTTTTATTATTATTATTTCTGTGACAATGCATTGATTAATTGGTTGCAGTCAGGGTGTGAATAGGCCTTTTAAGCAAGACAGTAAAGAATGCTCCAGAAAATAATCTCCCACCCCCCCCTTTAAGAAATGATTCCAATATGCAGAGATATCAGAAACAGGGCTCAGTTGCTTACAGTGGCCCGGAAGTGCAAAACAATATTATGTAAGTATGAAACACTTCCGTTCAGGACCAAAACAATTACATTTATAAAACAAATTTAAATTTTAGAAAATATTTACTCCATGTTTAAGTTACCTACCGAGCTCCACAGTCAGCTGCCACTGTTTTTGTTGTTTATGTGCCTGAACTGAGACTGAACCTGTGCTGCTGTCTGAAACTGAGCACATCTTTATTGAGCACATAGCACCACATCTCTGTCCATGGTCGCTGCCTGCACCTGCCTCTCTGCCTAATCATTAATAGCTATTAGATATTTATGACATTTGATGTCTAAATATCAAACATTTACTCAATATGTCTTCATACTCTATGCATTTGCAAAGAATGCCACTCCACTGGGAGCTCATTGGACCACGTGCAGCTCTCTGTTGACATGGAAACGACGGTTAGTAAAATCATTAACATTTGTCACTGATTTCAACAAAATAACATTACGTCAAATTCCAAAACAAGGTTTGGACTCAAGCTTTAAAAGAATGATTTAAAAAGGTTTGTGCCGTTTAACACATATCTAAATAAATAGCAGTGTTCCTGTCCTGGCTAGGAATAATTAACAATAATATTATTTGGCATTTCTGGGTAAATCAGTTATGTAAACATGAGACCATAAAGAGTTTTTACCCCGACTGTTGACTTCCAGCAGAACAAGTGTTCGGTGAGAATAAATCCAGTAGAACCAAGGCTGTTTTAGTGGCCCTTATTTCAGACACAGTCAAGTAGTACACTGTCAGAGCTTTCAGCGCTGACATGAAAAGAACATGTGGTGAGACTGTAATTCCTCGGTGTCCAGACACGCCTCCTCGTTTTTTTCCCCTTTCACTGTGATTCCAAATCACTGGAGTTTGGAGTAGAGTTGGCAGGTAAGACCCTGTACCCCAGACAGCTCTGTGCAGAACAGAGCAAAAAATAAGCCTCATTGTTTGTCTCTCCCCGTGTGTGTGTGTGTGTGTCCGTCAGGCTCACTCAGCTTCTAAATGTACTGTGCTTTGAGGTGACCCGCCGTAGTCAAGGGTCAATACCTTTTTTTTTAGTCTCAGTCACGGTTTCCAGCTCAACTCGACTGACACTTCAGTGGACACACCTGTGAGCAACAGCAGGTTGCTATCTGCAGTGTGTGTGTGTCATTGTTTGTGAGTCTTCCAAATTGTTTTGCAAAGTGTTTTTTTTTTTTTTTTTATTCATGTAAGGTAGCAGGAACAGGAGGCAGCATCACTCCTCACATTCAAGGTCAATGAAATGAGTACGCACACACACACACACACGCACACGCACCAAAGCGGCACTGAAAACAACTAATTGCTACAATTAAACTTGTGCAAAATAGAACCTGACACTGATTTAAGCAAATGCACGTTGAAGTCAGAGGTTAAGGTTCCTCTAAAGAACAAGCCAGAGGCAAATCGTGGTAATAGTCTGCTTGAAAACACTTGCTACTACAAACACGGACTTGAATTAGCTTGATTGCATTTCTTGTTGATTGCATCATATTGGTGCCAGAAACCTGCTGCAGTTTCTCCTCCGATGCTCATCACAGACCATTGTATTTCTTCAATGGTGTTACCTCGTTGGTCGTGTCCTGACATGGCGAGGTGTCAGGTGTCTTTAATAAGTTCACTGCCCTAACCGGGAACGCACAGGGTTTACTGTGTAAACATAAACAAATAGTTTCACTCAAACCATTGTGAAATTACTTCACGCAATGCTGCTTAAGCCTGCCGACTCCACGCGACTCTCTGGCGCTTTAAATCCGCCACTCTACACGTGACGTTGTTATATGCGCGACACAAACTAGCGACAAGCAAAGCAGCTGTTTCCGGTGTGACTGAATCATTAGAATGAGTTCATTAAAAAGATTTGTTCACTGAATCGCTCAGTACTTCCTGCATGTCCGGAGTGCAGACTCTGTCTGATACAGTCACTGAACTGAAATATGGCGGAAGGGGTTGTGATTCGAACTCACGATCGCCGGCTTATCGGCAGTGCTGTCGCTAAAGACACCAGATTTTAGACATTTTTCCTTTGCTAAATGTTAGAGATAAATGCATGTTTTCGTTATTTTCACGTCTTTAACTGATCTCAGCTCAGGTGGAACCTCACCAGGTACCAGGTACTATCATTAATGGATAAACAAGTAGAATCGAGCCGTGCCATGCTGTGCTGCAACTGTACCATAAAGCGAGACAGATATCCAGAAGTAAGGTAACAGAAGATAAGATTTACATTTTTACAGCAGCAAAGACAGCAAAGATAAACAGAATAAATAATAAACACACATTACCAAAAAATGTACAATATAATGTACAATCTAGTTTGATTAGATTAGTTTTCTGTCTAGTTTGAAGAATAATAAGATCAACAGCACCACAAATTAAAAAAGTTATGCACTGCAGCTTTAAGCTAATTTACCAGCAGAAGAAATGAATAGTCAGGAAGCAATAGCATTCTTATGAATGCAGATATAATTCAGCGTGTAATCCATGTTTAATAATGTCCCCTGTTGAGCAGCAATGAGTAAAGTAACTGACAGACGACTGGTCGAGGTTCAAAATCCAACACCAGGGTGGAATCTGACCAAATGACGGAACAGACGGGAAGTGGAAGGACAACAGAAGCTCGAATTTATTCTTTTCCATTGAAAGCGTGTTCTCATATTGACTTGAGAACGTTCCGCGGCTCCTTTGATTGAACTGAACTTGACTGTACACGTCTGGCAGGACAAACAACAGATGATGCCATTTCATTTTCCCCTGTATTGAACTGCAAACCCCATTAGTTCTGCAAACTGACCACAAAACAAGCAGACGACGTCCAAAAACCCACAGCTCTGTAATATGCTGTTTCTGCTCAAATAATGCTACCGTATGAGCCTCTGGGAGCCTTGTAAAGGTGATTGTTATTTGGCATTTCACATACACGACAGTGGCCCCTCTTGGGGTCAGAGTATTGATTCCTTTTTTTTTTTTTTCCTGGTCGCTGCCAGTGTTTGTGAAATGTCTTTCTTCCCTCAGCTTTGTTGACACTTCTGCTCAATTTTGAGGATCCCGAGTCTGCGTTGATATTTTCCAATTCGATCAGTTTGATCAGAGGCAGTCTGATGGAAGTGGGCAATTTGTCAGCGGGCGGATCCAGCGAGTCGTTTGGAGGCATTACTGAATTAACTGAGGCCAATTTTTCTTTGTTGATGACAGGCTTGATTCTTGGTTGATTTATACCACTTTAAATTGAATTAGTTAACCTTTACTGTTACTTAATATAATTGTACTGTTCCCCATAACTCATATTTGTGTCCCCCCATGTTTGACTGTGCAAGGAAGTAGTCCAAAAGTCATTTAATCTCTGACCACTTAGTGTTCTACTAAACAGGGGAATCATTCTTCCTGATAGTGCTATATTTCAACGAGGTTCATTATTTCATTT
This sequence comes from Solea senegalensis, assembly GCF_019176455.1. Taxonomy (NCBI): domain Eukaryota; kingdom Metazoa; phylum Chordata; class Actinopteri; order Pleuronectiformes; family Soleidae; genus Solea; species Solea senegalensis. The sequence continues at coordinate 19,452,720 of NC_058034.1, forward strand.
AATTAGGGCGGGGGAGTGAACAAATATTTGGCCGTAGAGCTCGCCGATGACATCGCCGAGACAACGCTTTCCGGCTGAACGATCAGATTTAAGCATCTGTTAATTAATCGTGTTGGGAGAGAGAGAGAGAACAGACCTGCAAACAATACCGCCAGAATCTCAGCTTTAGTGTCAAGTTATCTTTTCAACTACACACCTACACACAGCATATATATAACGAGGACCAAATACTAATTTGCTGTGACTGACAAAGCCAAGACAAAACCTGTCAGGCTGTCTCTTTGCTCTGCGACTTAGCTCCGCTTCCTTCTGTTCCTCAAGGCTTATGGGGGAAACAAACATGATCCAATAGCGACTTAATAGGATGGAAGCCCATGATGAAGCTTTTACTGTCATCACTCTCATTATGCCATAAAGACACTAAAAAAAGTAAGTGAGGGTGGACACAGGCAGAGGGAGACAGTGAGACAGAGCAGACAGCAGGCAGCGACACACACACACACACACACACACAGAGGGGGAGGCGTGATGAATTTGGAAGAGAAATAAAAAAAGAGTGCTTATTCAGTTGAGAAAGATTTACGACTTAATGCGGATGTGGTTGTGAACCCTTTAGTGCTTTGCCTCTCTCGAAATCTCCCCGTCGAGGCGCTCGGTAACTCTGCAGTCCCGCAATCAACATCCTGTCGCCATGTAAATGTGCATAAATGGCTCCCAACACAATGAAATTTATAGTCCAGACAACACAACCGAAGATTTAGGTTCAAAATCGCACTCAAACGTATTGATTTACACATCAGCCTGGTTTGCAGGCATTCAATTCTGCGTATCAATGCGTCTGACTCGCGACGTATCAAAAATAATTACCGCAAGTGACTCTGTGATACGTCACCCCTGAAACTGAGGGCGATGCGTTAACGAACCATGTCACGGCTTTTTATTCTTTTCTTTCTTTCTTTTTTAAGGCGAGAACCATAAACAGTGTTGTCACTGTGCATCCTCGTACCGATCATTTTTCAGAAATGCCGGCTCACTTAACTGTGATCGTAGTAAATCCAGTCACTTTACTCAAACCACCACACCAATGACTGTTATGACTTAATATTCACGACAGGGGCTCTCGCTGCCACTCCACGTGGGATGTACTTTCATTGTTAGTGCGACAGCTGCTGCTCCCATCGCACGGTTAATTTCAACCTTTATTTATACTCTAAACACGCAAAGTAAATAACGAGACATTAACATCACAGCCTTAATGAAGCCTCTGAAACCACTCGGCTACAGGAGACTTACATATCCTGTCGCTGAAGCCGGGATATTGTTGATATGTTGGTATTCACAATATTCAAGAGGAAATAACGATAATCACGTTATGTTTATCGTACACATATAAAGCAGCAGACTGATGCATAAATAATATATCTTATATATTATTTGACCAAGAAAGCTGGTTGTGTTTAGTTGTTGTCTTGTGGTTTCCTGTTTTATTTTGAAATTTCACTCTCCTCTAGTTTCAGGTACCTTGCCCCTTCCCCTTGTGTTTTTCTCGTATGTACTTACAACAAAAATGATGCGTCAACAACAAATCTATCGATCACACCGAGTATGTAATGACAGACAGACGTCTGAGCCAGCCGATCATTGAGAGGCGGAGCTGATCACCTCCGACAACGTCGCTGCCAAACTATAAATACGTCATATCTTAATTCACAAACCACATGTTTGATTTCTAAATGACTCATTTCTCATCTCATTTTCGAGATGTATGGGAGTACTGGAGTACGCAAGTATGGATATTGGAGAAATGGCCTGATTGTCTTCCCCACCCTTATTGTTTCCACCTGTTCCCCATTACCGTGCGTGTATATGATGGTCTGCGTCTCAGTTGCCAGTTCGTCTTGCCTTGTGAAGAACCTGCGTAACCCCCGTGCCATGGTCTTGTCGAGATTTGTCAGCATTGGTTCCTTGCCCCTGTCTCATCAGGTTTTGTACTTTTATACTTGTTTTTGCTCGTAGTTTCTCCCTGGAAAGAGTTTCTTTTTGTTTGAAAAGAGTGGTTTTGTCTGTTAGCTTTAGCCCTTGTTTCCTCGTAGCACTTTCAAAATCAACGATTGTTTATTTCTTACTTAGTCTCCCGAGTCATGCGATTGACTCCAAGTCCTTGTTCAGCTGTGACACAAACATAACAAATCATCTCCGCTTTTCATCAATATGAGGTATAGTTTATTACATTTCCTTTTGATTTAGTAAAATGAGCAGCAGGTCATTACCACCGTTCTATTTTTGATAATAATATTTCTATAAGTACCACTATGTGCATGTTATATCCATGATTCGGATCCAACAAGTGTTCAAATAAATACAGGAAGCCAGAATCAAATGAATGTCTATAGTATTTCCTCATTATTGCCGTGGTTTAAAGCGCGCCCTCATTTTCAGCCACTTTTTACGCAAACATAATTTGAGAAGGAGAGTGTGAATGTGGTGCAGATGTGTGAAAGCTACAATGACCGTGACAGTGGCTTTATAGGCTTTAAAATGAAACGGGGTCTATCAGACGGAGGACTAGTTTGAGGCAGAGCGTAAATGAAGGCGCGGCGGAGGAAACAATATTGCAGAAATAAAACCAGGATCTAGGAATAAATATACCATAAAAATAATGAAACCCCGGGAGAGTGCTGTGTGTGTGCATAGATGCCGGTGTGCATGCATGTTTTTTTTGTATCCGTCTCCCTTGATATTAACCTGGATATCCTCCAAAATCACCCATTGCAGCTCAGCACCTGTTCATCTTCAAATTTAAACAGCAACAGGGAGGGAGGGAGCGGAGGGAGCGGAGACAAAGAGTTGCTCTCAGCTCCAGTGCCAGGTATATCGTCTCTCATCCCCTCTGGCACACTTTGCAGGCATCCACTTCCCGTCATGTTTCACTGGCATTTCGAGGGAGATTTCTGGAGGTCCATCCAAGCTCAGCCTCTCAGTGGTTAGTCTACACGAGTGCCAACTCCCTGGCTCTGGAAGACGTGGCACAAAGTTATGTGGGTGAATTAGAGGAATGAGAGTGTGGATTAAAGCCTATGATGAACATTTAAGGCAAGGTGATGAGTACACCTTTGATATTTTGTGCTGTTCATGTCTGTAATAGGGGAACATGAATTTTATCAAGCAGAGCATGGTCGACTGGGAATATTGCATTTGATCTGAAACATCTGCACCAGGTGTGGAGTTTTCTTTCCCGCTTTTGTGTTAGATTGAACCTTGTTTTTGTGTTTTTGCCGCGGCTTCACCTCCTTGCAGACAGTTGACGAGAGACTCCGCAGCTGAACACATTTACAGACACTCTCGTCTGGAGCTGCCGCGGCATAATTGGGACTAAATCAAATTACCTTTATCCATATGAGACTCTAGGTACTGGACAAGTACAGTGACACGGCACACATATAATTGGTGATTTGGGAGGAGACAAATACAATCATTCATTCATTCTATTTGTGAAGGAAGAGCTTCATAGTAATAGCCATGGCTATTACTAGACAAGACATCAAGACTGAAATAGGCACTTAAAAAGCTGGAGTGGCAAAAAAAAGGCAATACTTTCTTTGTTTCTTCCTTCCTTTCTTCTTTTCCATTTGACAGAATGGCGATCGTATCGCGCAATGAACAGGTTTCCCTACATATTAATTACATCTACCAGCTGGCGCAAGAGAGGGCAGCTGCAGATACGTTACCCAGGCAGACTCATTAGTTTTTACCCACAGATCTTAGCAGCTGCAGACGCCGAGACTACAACACTCATAAAAATGCAATATGGAAATCCAGTTAAGTGCTGCTCTTTTGTTTGCGGCTCCGTCGGCGCTCTCGCTGCTGCTCTAACGATACCGCTGATTTTACCATGACAGCACTTGTTCCTGTACGAATGAACTCTAATTTTAAACGCACCTAAACTTTGACTCGATCCTGGTTTTGTTTAAGTTAGATGTAAGTTTGTTTATTTCTTTGACAGAAATTGAAAATACCAGCAGTGGTGAAACACAAGCGAACAACCGTGGCAGGCAGCTGGCAGGGCGAAGGCCTCGGTGACAATGACGACTTCATATCAAATTATAATGCGGCGGTATTTATAAACATTCCGAACAGTTGTACTTATGGCTGTCAACTGATTATCCATTATACAATGCTGCAGATGTGTGTGTGTAATTATTTTCCATGCGAGCAGCTTGAACTACATTTCCTGAGTACATTAATTAATTAAGCTTTTATCGGGCGAATTGGCTGCATCCTGCCTTAGCGGCGTGTACAGCCAGATACATGCAGATATACTGTGTCATCATCATCATTATCGTCATATTTCATAATAATAGTATTTGTAAATGAAGAAAAAGACTGTAACCTACGTTTTACGCTGCCTTTTGTACTTTACTATAATGTGTAGGTTGATTCCTATTTGGTCCAATTTGATCATTATTCAGTCGCATCGCTCTGCTCATCCCTTACCTTTCATCAAGCACCATTTAAATGAAAATCTAATCAGGTCAGAGTCATAATAATGTCCGACATTTGGTTTTATGACCAAACCAATGACATTTCCATTAACCTCAACCTCTCCATATATTTAGTGCACATTAGTGCCCACATTAACTTAGATGCTACATGGTAAACACATGGTAAACATCGCGCCTCTGCTTGAAATCAGCGTCGACATTGCCATGATGAGCCTGTTAGCGATCTCACGTATCACGTTGCGTTCTAAATCGTATCGAGTTTGTGCCCTACATGTTTTCTTTTCCGTCGTGTGTGAATAATGTCTGTCAAGGAAACGGCTGATTCTTTTTCCTTTGGTTTAAATCTTGTGCGAGGATATTAAACACTCCTCCTCTCTGCTGGCGCCGCTGTGTAACAACTCATAAAGCATTTATTACTACATTATCATCCTTTGAGATATAGACCAAGTGGCGAGTCCAAACCAAGAGTAGATTAGTGGAGAAAGAAAGGGAATACAGATTCTTCCACACAGATGAACTGCGTGGTATAATTAAGCAATTTACATCCCACGTGCTCCCTGCTGTCTGCACTGCAAATTCTAAGAAGGCAAAGATAAATCTGATTTTGAATCAAAATGACGCATGGAAGAGATCTAAGTGGCTTTGGGAGAGAGTTGAAGTGATGATGGCGGCTTGGTCAGATGAGTCATACTTCACCTTATTAGGTAGGTGAATGCATGTGTGACATGCACCAATACGTCAAGGAAGAATTGTGTGGTTTGGTACCAACATCCTCTTACTGAGAAAGATTACTTCATGTCAGAACGTTGTCCTCGATAACACATGGCAGTGGTCGACTCCATAATGACAAAGACACAGTGAAAATGACACAAGTTTCCAGGGGCAGCTGTGGCTCAAGGGAAGAGCAGAGGTCATCTACGCTAATGTGTCCCTGTGCAAAGCACTTAACTCCAAACTGCCTAACCTTTAATAGCCACTGGCGATGTATAAGTGTACCCGTGGTGCTGGTCACAAACCCAGATTAAATGTAAGGGTTCGTCCAATGGAAAAAATCTGTATATGAAAAATCAACTCTTGGCAACTCTTTATGAGAGCAAGTGGAATGAATGGAACAAGTGCTACTAACTAGTATTTATTGTTAGTCATTTTAACACACTTAATAAGGTCAAATATAAACAAAATTGTGTGTTACATTCAAACCCAGCAAGTTCACACTACGCTCCGTGTTTCTCAGTATGACTCAGAATCTCACCCGTGAACGTCCCCGCACTGCACACAGGAAGTGATTTGTTTTATGTCGAGACAGATGGAGGCAACAACGAGGTCGGATTAGAACTAAAAATAAAAATAAAAAAAAATAAAAAACACGTCAAAAAAGTTACAGAAACGAACCGTACTGCTCAAAAAACCCCCGGCCGAGCAGCAGTTTGACAGGATAAGTGGTTCTTGCACGCACACACACAAACACTCCCTCAGTCAGGTCTGATAGTTTTGCTTGACGTAGTCACTTTTAAGAGGAAGGACGCAACATACAAAAGCCAAAACAGAGGCAGAATTATACATTAACTCTCACACCTATACTGGTGGAATGTTCATAAAGACAGTGTCGTTTTTCACATGCATAACTGGTAATACTCCAGACAGAGCCGGATTAACGCAAAGGCAAACGAGGCACGTGCCTAGGGCCCGATTGGCAGGGGGCCCAGACAGAGGGACAATGAAAACCTAAAAACGACTTGAAATGTCTTGAAATGTCTGCGTTTCAAGACGATTTACACTCCTCGTCCCGATGACGCGACGCTTTGGCACACAAAGAACCAACTCATAACCAAAGACTACGCTATGTAAAATGTGAATTAACTTTTATTGGTAACTTTGGTAAGTTTCAGATTTCAATTCATAAATAACATCGATGGAGGGGGGCCCAAAAAATACAGTCTGCCTCGTGTAGTCCATTTATTTAATCCGGCTCTGACTCCAGAGGGTTTAGCACTGCCTGATGCACAACGTGCTCTCTGCCCAATACAAATGAGGCAGCTGCAGAAACGGTGGCGTCACCTCTGTGAACAAAAACCAGGCGAAACTTGAAAAACCGAGGATCATCAATGTCTCTTTTAGTATTTCTCTTTTTTAGTTATGAATATATTGGAGAGGAATTAACGCGATCATTATGCCCCCATTCAATGTGGAGCTGTTCGACCAAACAGATTAGCACAGATTTAAGTGGTACCTCTGCTTTTCAATCAGTGTTTGAGGAACTCCCTTTGTTCTCTCACCACCCGAGCCGTTGGCCCTATCTATATTACAACGCCACAGGACAGATTTCCTAACATACGCTAATATAAACATTAGGAAGACGTTTTTGGCAGCAGTTGTCTTTGATTGAATGCCATTTAAGCCTCCAAGTGAGAGCCGTGAATTAAAAGGGTTGGGACTTGGCAATCTGGTAAAAGAAAGAAAGAAAGAAAGAAAGAAAGAAAGAAAGAAAGAAAGAAATTCCCTTTGAGGATGAGCATTTATTTTGTTCTTCTTTAGCATGACACAGAGCAGCACTGCCTCACAAACACATGCAAGTCCACGATTAAAATTAGCCATCACCACTTATGTAAACACCTTTTAATTGTCTTATGTGGCCAAAAATGTCTTTGGCTCATCATTTTGGTGCACTGGTGAAGATCCAGAGTCATGACATCAAGACAAACCTTGCTTGTCAGAAAGTTGGTTATTTATTCTCATGTGGGAGGGACTCAGACAGCGAGTGTGCGCTTTCACTTTGCCCTGCATTATAGTCTGGTTTTTAAAACAGTTCCAAACATACTCTAGTGTTTCCTGACTGCAGACAGAGTTGACATATTTACCCATTTTTTAAATCCGTTGTTGGGGGAAACACTGTATATTGCATGCACATTACACAAATAATGATTTAATAAAGACGAAAATCCATATTTAAAAAAAAATTAATAAAAATACCAAACCTACCTTCACACACACACTCTTGATCACAATTCTAATAATTGATTTGCTTTTTTTCTGGTGTCATCATAGAGACGTGGCAACACTGGTGACAAATCTGGTAATTGATACACAGTAAACCGACACTTTGTTTTTAGTTCCCTTTTTATCTTCATGTCACAAAGTTTTTTATTTTATTTTAAATGCCTCCTGCATAACAGCCTGGGTTATAGCTCTTATCAAAACAATGGAGTCAAAGTGAAAAACTAATTAGTATATTTGTTTTTAACGCTTGAGTTTTTTTTTTTTCTCCTGTCTCTGTTCTAATCTCCTGCAAAGCTGCTCTGAATCTCACGTATAACTGCAGCTGCGTTTTGTTTGTTTCCAAAGAACTGACATATTCTGCGGCCTTGTTCTCCGTCACATAGACTTTAATCTGTGCTTTATATTGCAACTGTCTCACTGACACAAGCACGGATGCAGGCTTAGCCCTGGTAAACCCATCCATAAACATGACAAATATGATTATGTTCGAACATGGCGGTGTCTCTTGACAACACAGGAACGAGAATTCCTGTGCAACGTGGTGCCTGTTGCACAACTATGAGCATGTTTAGATGAACTTAATGTCAATCTGCAGGAAACTGATGCATTTGGGCCAAGTTAATGCACAGATCAGCTGAACTGACCATGAACATGCAGTTTGCGGAGACTTGCAGTGCTTATCCTCAGTCAGCTAAACTTAGTACTTAGCCGGCCCCTTGGTAAAGGTTTTGTACAGTAATTTTCTGGAAGGTTGAGCTGCATACAAACTTTTGGGATTAGATGTACAGTACAGTCTGGACATAAACTAATTTAATCCTCTCTCAATTTCACTGTTGCGTGAGCTAAGCTGTCACAAAATACGCCCGTCGTTTGCGTTTCCCTTGTTTTAACCCGCCACATCATTTGCTGTACTTAACAGTGGTGTTTGGGCGAGTTGACTCGAGGGAAACCCTGTCCATCATGAGCGGAAACAAGCTGATAAATGAGATAATTGGTAAAAACCTGCACTTTGGAGGAAACTGGCTGCAGTCTCCTCTTTGGATCAATAATGCACAGCGTAAATTGAAAGTCATTCAGCCTGAACTGGAGAGAGAGTTTGCAGTTTAATGTCAGCTGGGTACAAGGTTGCATTCTCACGGCTCAAAAGCTATAAGAAAGTTGAAATTGAACACGACTCCCTTTTTGCTGCTGCTGCAGCTAATCGAGCTCTTTGCATGCGTGGAGGGGTTTTGGTGATGATCGCACAGAGCAGTAACCACAGGAAACCCAACGGCCACTTCATGTAAGAGGGGTAGGAGTTTTGCTGAGTTGCAGGAGCATTGTAATATCAGGCAGGCATGGTAGCCATTGCCTAGGGCCCTAGCTGGGGGGGCTAAGAATGACTGATTGTGTTCATCCACAGTAAGAACACTACGATTGGAAACCTACTGCCTCATCAGGCCCCATGGCACAAGCCTTAAATGTACTAAAAAGTCTTGAATCTTCAATGTTGAACACACAAATTGATGTATTTGAATTAAAATGTGATGATCAGGTCCCAATTCCTGTCCCTGCATATGTTGCCCATAATTCAGATTTACAATGTCCCTGAAACTAATGGGCAGTGTTAAATCTTCAAGTAACTTTTTAATGGTTTCCATTTTCTTTCACGATTTCAAAAAATGCAAAGCACGGACAGCGTAAAACTCTGAAGGTTCACTTTTCATTTCTGATGAATACATGAGTGGTTTGCCTGTGATACAAATACAAAAAGAGAAAGAAACAAGAAACGCCAGAGAATTTACTTTTAAATGTTGTGAGTCTGAGAAATGCATTTGGAATCAATGCTTGTAAATGTCATCGCCGGGCTTCAACATACCAAGTAAGCTGCGATTGAAAAGGAAATGCGGGTTACCATGACATTGAAATACCTATAAAAATAAAAATAAAATAAAGGCATCGTGACCAAAGGAAAATGTCACAAAATAACATGATGCATCTTTTTTTTCAGTCAGACATTTAATTTACGATTCAAAAACAAAGGTACAAGTGCTCCAAGTGGCAATGAAATGTTCAACACCAAACCCATCAAAAATAAGACAAAATTTTAAAAGTTTCGTGCAAAACTTTTCAATACAAACAAATCACACAAGCCATTGTGTGATCACAAGGTGCTTATTCTCTCTGTGACTCTGGGCGTCGCAGTTTTTAGATCTTGTGTCACCCGGCAACATTCCAACACTACACACAGGAAGTGATTTGTTTCATGTCAAGAAAGACGGAGGCGAACAGCGAACATTGCTCTAGTAAAGCGAGACGGCCGCAGACAGAGTGGAGTGGGACTAAAAACACACTCAATCGCCAATGTAAAATTCTAGTGCTGAAATAACAAATAATACTTTTCCATTAAGCTTCTTGCCCCCACCCGTGCCTGCACTCCCGGTGGTGTACACACAAACACAGTAGTATTGTTTGAGAGATAAAGCATTAAAATCATGCTATGTCGTTTAGAAATTCATAGAAAAACAACCACAGCAAAATAACAAAACGTTACGCACTGCAGCTTTAACTTAAGATTTGATAATAATAATAGTTTCATAATAATTCGTTTTTTTTAAATAGTTTTGGATGCTAATGTTGAAATAGATGGATGGATGGATGGATGGATGGATGGATAGATAGATAGATAGATAGATAGATAGATAGATAGATAGATAGATAGATAGATAGATAGATAGATAGATAGATAGATGGGGTGGGGTAATGGATGGATGGATGGATGGATAGATAGATGGATGGATAGGTGGATAGATGATAGATAGATAGACAGACAGACAGACAGATAGGAATGGATGATGATGAATGGATGGATGGATAGATAGATAGATAGACAGATAGATAGATAGATAGATAGATAGATAGATAGATAGATAGATAGATAGATAGATAGATAGATGATCAGTGGGTGGGTGGATGGATGGATAGATAGATAGATGGATGGATAGGTGGATAGATGATAGATAGATAGACAGACAGACAGACAGATAGGTGAATGGATGATGATGAATGGATGGATGGATAGATAGATAGATAGACAGATAGATAGATAGATAGATAGATAGATAGATAGATAGATAGATAGATAGATAGATAGATAGATAGATAGTACAGCAAGTATAGCAAATAATATATCAAATAGTAAAATATCATCTGTGCTACTGAAGAACTATAAGAACACATAGTTGGTCTCTTGTCTGCTGGCTGTAATTAGATGTCAAAGTTGTGGATAAATGAGAAAACAAAGCACACTTTTCACACAGCGGGGCTGCTGTTTGATCGCCCACATTCATCTTTATTCCACGGACTCTCCGCAACAAGCGTTCATTATTGTAAGCATGATGGCAACTCTCATCTAACCTCAGTGAACTTCTATGCATGTGGGTCATGCCGTTGGGTTGACTTGAAGAAACAGCGGATGAGCTGTGAAAGCAATTTTTCCTGTATTATTAAACTTTGATCCATCTACTACAAAACTAGACCATAGACTAGAAAGTCTTGACTATGCCTATGAGTTGGTTAGTCCTTGTGAAGGTTTTATGCACATTTAAGCCCAGGGAGGCCTGATATATGTGTTGGGGAATGTTCCCAGTGAGCAACCTACGGTGAAGCAATGAGGCACCATCTTGGAAACAGCTCTCAGCTCCCCTCAGCTGGTTTCACACTGGATGCGTGTGCAGCGCGTGACGGCAGCAGCGCTGGTTTGCTCACCTGCCGAGAAGCTTCTGTGCAACTTCTGTCATGTTTCACGTAGAGTTTGCCCTTAGAAAATCATAAAACTTACTTTTGAGTACTCTAAAGACTCTGCAGTATGACACGGCACATGCGTAGATGCTGCACGTATTATTTCACACAGTGGTGATTGCTCTAAGACAGCGAGGGAAGCTCAGTTTCCTCTAAAATGTCGTCAAGCCTTTTCTGCCTCGGATTTTGTGAGGGAAGTCTGTAGACAAATAGCTGGTCGTTGTGTGTTATTATATAAATAACTAGCCCGGAAATGCTTCCCCTGTTTCAAAAACCACCACCGCTTTCACAATAAAGCTTTGTGTGACAGAAAAAGAGTGGAATCAGGCAGGTGAAATGCTAAGGGTGCTTTTACTTTGAAAGAGAAACAGGATCTGCTGTGTTGGACACGCAATCTGTGAAGAAAGATCCTTTCCAGAGTATATTATTGCTTAATAAAAGACGCGACACAGTCATGATGTCCGTCAAACCACAATCAAGAAGACAGTCCAGTGTGTTGTGAGTCGTTGTCACACAGGATGTACAAACAACACTGGACACTGACGTTTCGCCAAAACATTGGTGATGTGAAGTAGCACAAATTGGATTTGAAGTTTGCCCTCCGAGGTTTTCGAAAATAACAACTGATGAACTGAGACGTGATAACAAACGCGATAACAAGCCAAGCAGCAATGGGGGAAACCAAGTAAAGTGTGGGGCAAAAAGTGAGAGCGTTATAACAAGCTCTTACAACGTACATACATAGCACGAGACATACTAGTGGCCTCGGGGCTATTTTCAACTCCAGTGCAGCCGCCTCACACCCAGTCGAGGCCTGTCACAAGTTCTCTTATTGGCCTGTGTGTCTCAATGTGGGGCCTTTGTTGCATGTGCCATGAGGTACCTTCAGTGTGGCAGTCTTGAAGAAAGCTCTGAGCTCCAGGCTCACAACATTCGCTCCCCATACTGAAGGCCTGACAGTCCTATTAGGGCTGAATGAGGGGGAATTTGCCTTACCTTAGCAAAAGATCTCTCATAGCATCTGACAGCTATGGCAGCTTGTCATGGCAGCTCACTGACGAGATATTATCACGCAAAAGTTAGTAAAGTAGAGCTGTCTCTCAGAGCCCGAGAGCAGAGATTGGGCACACACTGCTGCATTGTCAGCAGCACACACTGACTCGGCTTTTAGTGACAATGGGGAAGAGAAGTGTGGTTACGCTTCACTCGAGTCAATGGCGACAAAGCTCGCTGACAAAAGTGCAACAAGGTTCATGCACATGGAGTCAGGAACAAATAAAAACGGTCTAAAAACAAATCTACTGTCCAGCTGATAGTTGTCAGCTGTCACCGCATCCATGTAGGAGTTAACTGAATTATGCGCAATGACGAAATTCACACTTCAGTTAACTCGGAGTGGATTGCATATTACTGTTCTACTACGCCCCAAAATGCACAGTAAATTCAATGCTGTTGACTCCAAAACCATGGGTTGAGTTGAGGTGAAATGTACTGTGAGGGCCACCCATGCCCTTTTCACCACATCCAAGCACACAAGCGCCATGCAATACACATCATTTTCACTTTGGACCATATTCATTTTATTCAGATGGAGGAGAAGGGTGGTTTCATTGCGATCCTTGCATTGGTCGGTGCCCGGATGTTGTCTGCATCGTCTCCGCGAAGCAGACTGAGTGACAGGAAGGAGTTGAAAAGCACACAAGGCAATTTAGAAATTTATATTCAACCCCCTTGTGAAAACCTGAAACTACACTCCTGGCATTCCATTTTCCTGCCTGACACGCCATGTAAAATTGATCAATACAAACTTGTCACCTCCAGTAGACAGGAGAGGGGAGATGGAACGACAGGTTACTCCATGCACAACAATCAGCGAACCCCAGAGAGACAGTTATGGTTTACCAGTTTCATTTTCCAGCGCTGCAGCCTTCAACATTATAGATTCAAAGTCTTTGTCGCAGGTTGTGTCTCAGCCTCTTACAAACTCGGGAGCGTTACAGGAGTTAACCGTGCCAAACTCGCAGCATCAAAACAGACACGGCGTGCTGCCTAAAGAGCACAAAACATTTGCTGGGTACTGAACTGTTAATGACTGCCCCAAAAATCAACTTGTCTCATGGCAATGACACCGATGTGCTGCAACACGTCTGACGTTGGAAAAGTGACACTTTCGCGATCACACCTTTAAACCCGGAGAAGCTAAAGTTCAGACAGCCCATGATTGACCAGGTAGCGAAGACACGAGGAAGACCTTGCCAAGTTTGAATAGGCTGTGGCCATCTGTGCAGTGATGAGCAAGTGGCCTGTCCCCTCCTCAGCCTGTCGACTGGGACCAGTGGAGAGAGAAATCAGTCAGATGAAACTGATGCGGACATCAGGTGGAGAATCCACTTACAGCCCGTCTCGCCTGAGCTCCCCTTGACTGTTGCTGCTCTCCGACACGCTGCCATGCCTCGGCGAGACAGTTCTATTTCTTCAAGCCTTCTAAAGGTGTTCAGCAGTAACTAAACACTCCCAAATGACCTTATCAAATTGTTTCATTATTTTAGCCGTGGACAGCGGCGAGTGCTGGCGGTGGAAGCCGCGGCACGGAAAAACAGTTTCAATTCATAGAATGGGAGAATCCCACCTGCCCCGACAGAGGGGGTCTGACGCCCTGTGATAAAGCACAACCTTCAGACAGATCTGGGAATCTGAGGAATGTGAACAAGGGATGCTGTGATCATGCTGGTGAGGCGAGGCAAGGTCATTCTTTTAATCTATAGTCCTTCTTTTTACTTCCTCTCTCAAGGCTTGCGAGCAGAGCGAGATGGCCTTCACATACCAGAAAGAGTGTTCACATATTTAAGGCTAGAAAACCAAGCAGTTTGTATTTAAAACATACTTATTGTTAGCGCACTCAACACAATGGACGTTAATCACACAATGTACGCTACCAATTAAGCTGTGCGTGTTTCAGTGGCCTTCATGAGCCGGTATCGTCATTGATTACTGACCCAGTTAAAGGAAGAGAAGGGGAATGGAACAAAATTCAAGAGAGGCAAGAATAACCTTACCATACAAGACCAGGAAGGCATGATGCAAGTACGAGGCAATCACAAAAGTAGAATAATATATCAATGTACACAGTTTCAGTAGTTTTACAGTTGTCAAATTTTAAGGAATAATGCAAGTGCAACGTCACGTATTCCATTTGAAAGCTACACGGCGCAATATTGTTGTCCATTTTCTCTACTCACCGTCGGATCAAAAAAAGACACCGTTGTAAAACAAATGCAACTCAGCGATTCTGAATGGCAGTTTAGGATTCACACACACACACACCAAAGACAGCAAGAGCAGCATTGCGTGCCTCAAATACATATATTACATCTGCACATCTCGTTTACAGACACTCACACACAGTGACAGTCATAACCAGTATGAATAACTCACCGTCCATCTGTGAAGCGGTGCAGTTCAAAGAGAAAATATGGCCAGTGTACCTGGGTTGGAATTACAAATTTTTAGCAGTATTCATATTTTTTTTTTGCTCGTAGAAAAATAAAAAACTCAGCCCAGAATTCCATTTTGATCTGGGACTAAAAGTGTTACCCACTCGTAACAAGAATCTTAGAATCCCCCGCAGCTCAAATTGTCAGTGTAATAATTGTGCAACAGCGTAGCATCGAAGGAAAGTTTAATTTCTTTTAATGAGCGGTAATTATTTTTTCCTGCATCATTTACGCGAAGCTCAGCATAAATCCGTAATCTCGCTAATATTTGATGTGATTTAAACATCTATTTCAGTGAGTGAGATGTTTCTCTTTTAAGTGTCAAGCATCCAGGGGGTCGCGTGCCCTTGATATGCCTGCTATGGCTGGCAGGCAAATCCTTTTGCTGCCGGGTGAAAACCGACATCTGTGTCCTGTCACAGGAAGAAAAAAAATTAAAGGCACTCCAGTGCTGATCCATTTCATCTGATTTCAACTAATTGAGACGTGCTGCAGATAAGTGAAAGGTGAGGGGAAGCCAACTGCGGCTAGAATGTCCGCATACAATATTAATGATTAGGAACCTGGGATTATTTTTCCGTCGGTGTATTATTAATGATGACATTTGTCGAGTGAAACTGGGTGAAGGACATCGTCTGTGGACAGGGCACAGTTTAAAGGCCTCACACTAAATTACCGACATTTTATGCATCCATTCATACATTTCTTTACAGGTTTCGCAAAGGACAGTGCATTTAGCGTTCTATAAATATGCATGAGGTGATATTAAATATAGAGCTGCTGCATAGAAGTGCAAGTGAAGAAAACAAGTGGCATAACCAAGATCTTGGGAGAATTACCTGGTGCATTTTTGTGGGTAACAAATAATATCACAGAGAAGTATGACACTGTACTGTGATTTGATGATTTATGGCAGATGATGTCCCAGAAGGTGTTACTAGTTGCTAACTAGTCAATATTGTTGTTGTTTTTGTTTACATTTCTGTATTTTCCACGTTGAAAATATTTCATAGCTCAACTAGACTGTTCACTCATAATGCATCCGTGATACATCACCTTTGACCTCATGAGATCAGATCTGGCTTCTCCCCGTACATATTCGCACACAGACTGTGTCTGTTTGCAGCAACAAGGTCTTTTGAGTCGGACTGTCTGATGTCATTGTGTTTGTGTCTGTGTGTGTGTGTGTGTGTGAGTGACAAAGAAAGAGAAAGAAGAAAAAAGAAACCAGGATGGATTCAAAGCTCCTCTCACACTGCTTTAACGATTATTAGAGAAAGGATATTGTGTGTGTGGCAGTGGTGTTAAAACCTTACAATATTAGAGAGAGAGAGAAGAGGAAATGAGCGTCAATGGAGAGAGAGAACAAAAAATCTCCAGAGAAAGCAATCTCTGACAGAACCCCGACTCAAGGATGTGCAGCATCTGCCTCAACGGGTTGGGGTGAAAGAGAGGTGGGAGGTGAGAGAAAAAGAATGAGGGAGGCAAGGACAGATGTGGGTATACATGCATCCAAGTTTAGTTACCATACCATAGGTGGGACTATGTCATACAGTATAAGGAGGAGTCAACATCTCGTCACAATTAATATTATATATATACATATATATACATATACAGTATGTATACATATATATATATATGTATATATATAATGAAACGATATCACTATAATTTCATCTAGTCATATTTAATTGTAATCTATCTATTTTGATAATTGATTAATCGGTTTGAAGCTTTTTTCATTAGTAAAACAAGATTAAACTTCTTAAACGTGACTATTTTCTTAATTTCTTTGCTCCATATAACAAAGAAATAATTAAAACTGAATCATTTTGGTTATTTGAAGTTTTCTGACACTTTATGGACCAAATGATTACTTGATTCATCTAGAAAATTATCCACAACATTGCTTAATAGCACATGACTGTTTTGTGAGGTATGGTTTAGGGCAGAAGTACCTCAGCAGCATAGCTCTTAAAGAAATTGATAAAAACTAAAATACAATCATTCGGAATAGTTTTAACTAAGTCTTTAATTCTGTTTGGACTGTTAAAAGCTCCTCTGTTCAACAACTACTTTTTACATTCTTGTGAGTGAGATTTCTCATCATGACCGACTTTGTTTTTGGACCTAACATCACAAGTACTGGCTACAGTGTGAAACTCTGTTCACCACTTACACAATTAATTTCACAACTCGGTGACAAGCGATATTGAGGTGTGTGTTTGTTTTAAACCAGTTCAATTATCTACCTAATCTAACAAGATGGACGAGAAATCAATTGCACTGCGATATTGCAATGCAAGCACAGGAGACGTTTAGAATTCCTTGCAGATCCGAGAAGACGGAACCAATTTAGGGTCCTCTCAGAAGCTTAAATCAGCAAATTTCTCAGAGTTGAGGGGATTTGTTAACAGCTTCAGCATCTAATTCAGCATGCAAATTCATGAGCACACCACCACAGAATGACCCTGGTGTGTGTGTGTGTGTGTGTGTGTGTGTCAGTACGTGTAAGCATGCCTGCACAATGTAGGTGTGTACTCATCCAGAAGGAAATCTATCTATCTATCTATCTATCTATCTATCTATCTATCTATCTATCTATCTATCTATCTATCTATCTATCTATCTATCTATCTATCTATCTATCCACCCATCCATCCATCCATCCATCACTGTGTACAAGTATTGAATGAACGCTACCTGAGACATTACACTTTTGTGTTTCGTGTATTTATTGGAGCAGGCATGCTCTGCTTCTACTAACTCTAATGGTATTTGCGCGCCCATTCATTCTGACGGTCTGCCACAATTCAGTTGACTTTCATTTATCAAAGCGCCGCCTGCGCACAGTGCGCAGCCTGCACAAACTCCTTATTGTGACCCAAATATTACAGCGCTCCGTACCCTCCCCTCCATTTCATAACAATACAACTGACTGGCAATGTGTCTTGGAGACAATTTCATTAGGAGGAATTACTGCTTTGCCAATATGAGGACATGCATCTGAAACTGAATAAACCAGCGATGTTTTCAGAAACATAGCTGGTTTATTCAGCTCCGCTTGTGTGTGTATGCTTGGCATCAAAAAAAGTCTGCACATAGACTGCAAATGTCGAAAGTGTTGATTTGCAGCTTTGTCTGGCTAATGATGAGGATAAAAAAAAAAAAGCCTTATTCGTGTGAAGGGATGACGTCTTCTATGAAAAAACGTGTTTGTCATCCCCTCTGACCTCTATCACTGATCAATGCTCTCGCATTTGTGTGTCGATAAAAGCGAACACACTTCATCTGAGGACTTGGCAAAATCGTACTTGGGTCAAATTAAAAATGCCAGTCGTGGCAGATATCCGAAATACCCTGACTGGACTTTGTCCAAATATAATATTGTACCCCTGCAGCAATTACAGGGATCACTGGAAGGCAGTGACTGCAAGGAAGTGCCCTCAGGATCAATCTGACCACTTATCAGGACAATAATTGAGCCGGACGAGGTTCAAGGAGACTCCAGGAATCTGTTTGGCACGCGGTACAGTGCAGCCCTGGCTGTCTCAGTCAGACCATTTAGTCATGCTGCTCATTTCTGTACAGACGCTGCAGATGCAGGACTTCATCAAAACACCTTCACAAATCTGTCATTTGTTGCTGGTATTCCAGTCAGCCTTCTGACATTTATTTTATTAGTTCAGCCTTCAATAATATTCCTCTCATGTGCTGTGGCCGAGTTAAGTATTCAGGTGCTGATGATGAAGTCTGTTTTCAAAGACAGATGGTGATGAACATCTTACATTTAAGTCTACTGGCACACGATGCAGCGCTTATTCCCAGCAGTGGCATCTGCCTTACATTATAAATGGAATAAGTCCTGCTTTGTTCAGCTGCATCAGTCAATAAGCATTTTGGATTTAATTTTGTATGCATGCATTGACTGGCATGAGCTGATTGCCGGTATTTGCAAACTCCTGAGATCAAATTTCCTTGGCATTTTTAATCATAACAATACCTATAATAGACCGGAGGGCATCCACAGTTGTTAAGAATCTCTTAACGCACCTCTCCTTCTAAATCAATGTGGTACATTGTTATGCAAATGACCATTTGGGCTCTACGTTTGCAGCTGAGTGATTGAGAGTTCAGACTGTCTGAGTTATGTGGGAGGCTTTTCAAAGGGTAGCTCATAATTTCACAGATCAATGAGCATTATCTATCGATGTTAAAGAAAAACATAGGGGGGGGGAAAAAAAGGTTGAATTTGTAATGGGGCCAGAGTCAATATTCCTCCCCATTGTTCAGCAAGGGCATGGGTTTTTGAGTCCCACCACGCTGCCAAGTCGTACCGGAGAAACACATAATATGTCGGCTGTGTTGAATCTCAACCACCTTGTCTGTTATTCCATGTGAACTCGGACTGAGCTTTTGCCTCATCTCTGAAACACTGAGTGTGCATCTTAGCCATGACTGAATTACCAACGAGGGACAACACAGGGAGCGACAATGTGAGTCAACTGGCTCGTGTTGATCTCGGAGATTGTAACATTGGGAATATACACAGCAGAAGGACGCAAAGGACAGAGAGCGTGAGGAATGTGGCGCTAAAACAATTGTCATTACAAGGATTTTGCTTGCGCGGCACTTTTTCCACCATGCACTTTTTTTCTAGATGGGTTAGAATCTTGGGTTCAATCTCGTTGCACTTAAAACTTCGCCCCATATCCCCTGTGTTGGACTTTTATGCGTAGACGTAGGGTGTTTCAATTCTGGTTGCAGTAGAGGGGATAGGGTAAAGAGTAACTAGATCTTCTAGATATCTATTCGATATTTACTTGTATAGCCATTCTAATCACCGTTCTCTTGTGTATTCCATGAACTAGTACAACAGTATTTCCAAGCGTTGAAGATGTTTTCTAACATGCCAATAGTCCCAAGAAAGCAATAGCAATTGTGTTTTTTTCATTATCATTATTATTATTATTATTTGTGTGTCACGTATAAGGTTCTTGAAGAGGTGACCTCTTTCATCGGGCTAGATCTAAGGTGTCAAGTTGAGATTTGAGCAGCTTTTAAGGTGCACAGAACAAGCGTACCCCTTCAGTGACGCCATTGCCTTCACACATCACTTCCCAATGAACTGATTATAAAGAGCACACCATACCATTATCTGAATTCCTTGAAACAAAAGATGTCTTGCAAAATGAGCTTTGAAACATACTTGACCTGAAGGAGGTTAAGGACTTTTGTGTATTATTAGTCATGTAAATTCATTTATAAGCATTCTCCTCGTTTCCGTCTTCTCTTGCTTCAAAGAAGTATCAAAGGTATTCTAAATCTGTCCGGAATTGAAGCTCTAATTAACACAAAGCTTTAGTCTGTCTGAGAGAATGACTTAAATGTGCTGTATGTAAGATATTTGCTGTATTGTGTCAAAAAAATTACCATCGAAGATTAAGGAAACACACATAACAACGTCTGCCAGGGGAATCACTCTCTATCTCTAATTTGGCTTACAGAATCTGTTTTAAACTCTACTTACATATCTTACATATAGGCCATTCAAGGATAATTTATTCTTCATCCATCATCTCCAAACACTGCCTCATCCAACTCTAAATTGTACCCACTGGTCCAGAATGAGACAGAGCAAAAAAAAGATCTTAGTCTGATCCAACTTGTCCCCAATATAAATTAGAACCAGCCTCTCTCTCTCTCTGTTTTTGGTTTTGTGCCAGACTTGATTATTTTTGGGGATAAAGTTTCAAATGCTTCCCCGACATTTTTCATGCTGGTGTTATTTTTTTTTTATACAGTCCGAGTCCATTGACAGCTTCATTTGGAATCATTCCAGAAAACTGTGTTCAAACCAACATTGTTTCCTTTTACTTGCTAAATTGGAATTTGGCTTGCCATCAATTGATGGGAGATATTTTATATAACTTAAATTAAATTAGAAATAAAAGTCATAAGCATGTATTTGAAGCATTTCCAGGAGGACTATTATGCAACTGAGTTAAATCTCTGTTCACGTGTTCTCTCCCTTGTTTTGTATGTGTCATGTATAGTTATGACATTTTCGAAATTACCTTTCTTTTCTCTGCTTCTCACGCTTTATCCACTGGGACATTGAAAAAAAAAATCTTCCAGAATCTCGATAAAGAACCCAAAACCTAGACATGATTAGCTTAATTTAATAAAAAAGACATGAATGTACTACAGAAGCTGTACACGGTGCCTCACGACACCCCTAAAGCCCGCCGATTAACATGATGTGTCTCATCCGTTACATCTGTTTTTATCTTTAACTCCACTCCTCCTGAAGTCTGTGGTTGCTATGCAACAGCCCAGCGATGACAGGACTTCAGTTCCTCCTGTACCCGTCAGCTTGCATTTGCACTTACAGCTTACACTTGATTCATATGTGCATATATTGGATTAATAATGGGCCGGAGACTACAGGATATGATTGATATTTTTTTTTTATTTAATCATAGTCTTTCTTTTTTTCTTTTTTTCTATTTATAATATAGATATAAACTAATTACTGAGATCAGGGAGACTGTTAAAAAGCTGTTGGAAGCACTAAATGCAAGTTTGAAACTGACTGCTACTACGAAACTCAGTTTAGACCGTGCATGAATCCCCATTCCCATTTACATTAAGATATTAAAGCCATTAACATTTAGTGTAAGGTTCATCATCTTGTTCCCGGACTCAAGCAATAACTTTTTATTACAATTCTCTTATTCATTAATTTGATGACCAAGCAAAGTGGCGAAAAAACTGAAGCAGAAATAAAAACCATGTTATCCTTTGACAAGAGCAAAGACGCCGTGCTGGCGGTGTTGTCAGGAATATCCCAAAACTTTGGAGGGTTTGATAGGAGTTATATATCTCATCCAATCTGTAACATATCGTATTCCTCAACAGACACAGGTAAAGGGTTTGACCGTCTCTTTACAGAGCACCAGTCAGAGGTTAGTACAGTGCAGTCCAAAACATGAAAAGGTCAAAAATCATCAGACACAAGGGCAGAGACAATGAAATGGTAAAAAAAAACAAAAAAAAAAAAACAGTCCCTTGATAGCAAAAGGCACTGGGGAAGACGCAGCTGGAATGCTATCAAACAGAACTGACCAAGTGGCAAGGATCTAATGGAAAAGTGGGTGTATCTAACATCAAGTGGTAAATTGGACACAGGTGGACTGAAATAGGACAGGGAATGAAATCAGTCAAGGGGGGGATCCAGTAGAGTAAGAAAAACATTGGAATTGAGAAAACAGAATTCATTCAAAACCGTGCAGGAATTGCAGGAATTACGGACTACATTTTCGTTTTTACAAAACTAGTGCCCATAGCGGTAGCATAAATGCATCTGGTACCTTTTGGATGTGTTGTCATCCAGTAGCTTCTCTGAGGATGCCACTGGCAATTAAAGCATTGTGCTTTGGTGTGGTTGACACGGGTTCGACTTTTCATTGAATTGAATGGTAGCACAAAGTGCTTCGATCCGAATGACAATGCAAGTCAAAACAACAGAAACACTAAATCCAGAGGCAAAATAAGCTCCTTCAGCATATGCCTTTGAGTAGTAAATGGTTCACCAGGGAACCAAAAAAACAACTTTCCTCCTCCTCACAAATCAGAGAGCATGGAATTTGAAGACGACGCTATTTCTGTGCGATGCGTTTACTGGGCGGCCACACGGTTGGTGTAGTGGTTAGCACTATTGCCTTTGCAGCAAGAGTTCGAGCTGGATGGATGGATGGATGGATGGAAGTTTTCTGGGCCTGCAGGGAAAACATGCATAACCAGGGTGCGATTCCATTTATATGCGTCTCAACATATGCTGAATATGTTGCACGTCGTGCAATGAAAATCTAAACTCCGATAAGCTGAAAACATCTATGGATTGGAGTGATTTATAAACATACTACGACTAATACAAGGCCTTGAAAAAAGTGTCCATCACCACCAGCGGCATGTGGCATTGATGGCCTGAGAATGTGATGCAGTTTTATGGACACATTATAAGCCGGCAGTCTGAGCATTTTTAAAGTCACATCACTCAGCGTGTCAAACAAAAACTGGTCTACATATATTTCCTGAAAGCATTCCTCTGTTCGTCTGAGCACGGCCATACTAGTAATAGTCTATTCCCACGTACAAACACACACTAGGCAGTAATACCCCAGGCTCTGACCATTTGTACAATCGCACTGTGAACACTGTGTTAAATACTATAAGCCTCTCAGTTATCTTTACTTAACACTCTTCCATCCCCGGATGGTCCTTGTTAGCTAGAAGAAAAATGTCAGTGCACAGAGCACAGACACATCAAAGTGCCAAGAGTTGTGTATAGACGCAGTTGGCTTGAAATTCCAACCCTGCTTTCACGCCTACACTGCCACGAAAAATAGACACAGCAATTTGCAGCGGGGCTATTGTTTTCCATTGCAGCACAAATAATTGTGTTAACAAATGGCTGCTGGATATTTGAGACCTGAGAGAAACGCCGTATCAGATTGGAAATGTTGCATTTGTTTAAGAGACAATGCCCTCGTGCTGAATTAAATCCAACACATGAAATGAGCTTTTACAGACGTTTACCCTTATAAGCTGTATACAATAGTATTATTAAGGGACAGGGAGACATAATCACTAGTCTATCTGTGCCTTGGAAGCTGCTTTCAGACGATGGGATTTTTCTTTTTTTAAATACTGATCAAATTTGATGGCGGGTTGCACACAAAATATGAAATGATCACTCCAGAGGGATCGACGCACCACCAGCTCTATCTCATGAGAACGAAGGCGCAAACAAAACAAACACACAAAAACACGCGGGAGACTGATGTGCTCCAACAAGCTCCTCTTCTATGGAGAAACAAAAGCAGAAGAATCGAATCTGGATGAGAAAATCTTTGCTGTCTATTCATCAGTGGGAGCTGGAGGTGTGATAATCCTTTTTTCCCACCTCAGCTCTCCACACACGCTCCAACTGGCTTATAGGAGGGACTCCATTTCAAAAAGTTGACTCACCATTTTGGCCTCACTTGGAAAGCACTGACATAATGTCGATGGTTTAAACCCCAAATATCGAACATGTTCCTAACAGTTCAGGAGGTTAAAGAATGGATCTATAGTCAGAGTCATCTGTGAGTGGCGCCCAATCAGCTGACTGATGGGAGTCTCGCTCCACCCATACTGTACCATACCATTACTCTGGTACACCAAGGGGAGGGTACTGAAAAATGGAAAGGTTGGGGTTTCTTGTTGTTCTCTCCTGTGCAAGTGGGTTCACCTCAGCTTCCTGACACTTCCCAAAAACATGCCGATTGGGGATAAGATTAAATGTAAATGGACACCCTTAATTGACCTTATGTTCGTATTGGCCCCGCGATGGATTAGTGACCTTCTTCAGCTAGGAATTGGCTCCATGTGTAGGATAACCAATCACAAATTGGTCATTGCTCACAAAATAAACTACCTGGACGAGGAACCAGGATGCGGAAGTACCTGTTAAACTTGAAATTCAACAAAAACACCTTAGTCGCTCAAGGGATAATACGAATCACAATCCATCACCCAGGACTTAGACGATGGGTCAAATTGGAATTAACGCTTCAAGCGCAAGCACGAGTGCAAATTTAATTTGTTCTTGTAATCAAGTCCATGAGTGAGATAAGTTTTGCCTCGCGTTGACAGCTATGAAGATCAGGTCTCGAGAGCTTTCAAAACAACAAACTTTAAATACCAAGATTACACATGAAGCCAGAATGATCTGTGAAGGAATGGAATAAGACATAAAAAGCCCCCATGTGCACATGTTGCACTCACTGAGCTGTTTCAACTAAATGGATTCCAGTCGTATGACAAATAAGAATAGCATCCTCTTCATCGCAAGGGCAATTTACAGAGTGGCAAGGTATGCTACCCATAAAACTCTACATAAGCTTGCTTTTCATGGAACAATATAAACCTCCACAAAATAGAGTTTGACTGCAGATAATCACATTTATCTTGCCCAGGCAAACACAGCTCAACAGACCTTTGTCATACTTTTGGCTTGAGAGGCAGCCGGGGAGACGTGGAAATACACTCATCCTTTATAATTTCTCAAGTCGGGCGCTGTCAGGTATAAGAGGGGTTATTCCCTGCAGAGTTGCCCGGACAATTTAATCCAAAGGCCCAGTCAGGCAAGACAGATGCATCTTGTCATCCTCTGAAAAGAAGGAGAGTCGACTGATCTGAAATCTGGAGCTGATGCATTAGATAGTTAGCAAATAGAAAAAGAACTCAATTGAGTTCCTTTTAGAGTGGATTAACTCTCAAAGACTTGCCTCTGCAGCGCCGTCTGAACCACTAACTGCTGTCAGGGCAGCGTATAATATTATAGACACAGCTCTGGGTCTTAATTAACATGTCAGGTTGTGACTCTACTGATGAATAACAAGTAAGAAATAACAGATATGTACTTTAATTACGTATTTATGTTTGTAATTGTAATGATGTTTACTCTACCGTCAATGTGCTTTGGTTAAGATAATATAAGATGTGATGGCGCTTTAAAAAAAAAACAAGATTTGATTGATTAAGTAAACAGATGTGATGGTTGAGGACTTTCATCTCTGGATTTTTTGTGGACACTACCAGTGACTATTTTCTCATTTATTTAAGTGCGACACTGACACGCATATTTTATTATTTTCAGAAATAATCATGCAGTCCAACTTCCTCGCCCTCTCTCTCTCTGGCTCACGCTCTATTTCCGAACGGGATGTCGGAAGAATCTCAACTCTGTGTAATGTGCATTTTTCAAACATATCTCAAGCTGGAGAGACTAAAAGCAATGACGCAAATGTCCGATGAAAAATAGAAAATAAAGCTACGTTCATGTTCATGTTGTGACATGAACGCAGCTTTTCCACATCTTCTTTTTAACACAAGAAGATGTGAAATTCCATCAGTGGCCTTCCGCTCCTTGCCCTCAGTCAGGAGTCAGTGGTCATGGTCATGTAAAGTCCTACTGAACATTCAAGTTCATTTTTAGCAGTAGAATCCAATTCTGAAACGTTTCATGGGCGTTTCTCTGCGTTTTCAGCCATAGTCCAACTGTGTGCAGCCGCGTGAGCTGTCACCGCGGTCAGTCGTGGCGTAAAAAAACACATCAATGTGTGCTGCTACAGAAACACAGAGAGAGCAATGTGTGGATTTGGCAATGGCTTGAATGATATTTGGCTTCATTTCAAAGTTACACACGACATCTTTCATTTAATGTGAGTGAGTGTCACAGAGTCGGTGTTAAAACACTGTTGAAATGTGTATATATATCTACAGAAATGTACAATTGGAAAGCAGACACACAGCTCGGCCAAAACAGATGTCGTTGGGTAGGGATATCAAGAAAATAATGGCCAGCCAGAACTCCTTTGGGTGATGCAGCGTGTCCACCTGGGCTACTACCTGTCCCTCTCTGTGTCTCTCAGTGGTGTTTCTCTTCATTTTTCTCTCTCTCTGTCCAATTTGTATAGCATGAGAAAACTGTATCTGTTATTGGTAAACTGTGTTGCTCACGTTTCCCCACACACGGTTCTGAAGCCAGTCTAGGTCGGAGATGATGAAGACAGCTTTTGAAGAAAGCTCCAGTTATCTTCTCATTTTCAGAACCAATGCCATCTTAACTGGAGACCATCTGCCCAGTGAAATCACAGTGAATTATTCATTAATGAATAAGCCTCCTGGGCTGTTAAAATTTGGAAGGGATTTAAACATACAGCCTGAGCATATAAAGAAATGAGTGGGACTTCTGTAACCACTGCACAAATCCAGCCCAATGTGCCAACTCGTTGCATTGTTAGCCAGCCGCTGTCGCTCTCTCTTTTAAGCAAGTTCTAGATGAAAACTATGACTTAGTTGAGTTCCGTTGTTTTTTTTACTGTCAGTCAATTATTCTTCTTTAAACAGAACAGTTCAAAGTGTCATTTTCATTTATTTTCCCTTTTACCACTGAAGGTCAAATTTGCACCCTTTTTTTTTTTTTTTACTGCACGTTGTCCAAACCAAGTCATTGAGTTGTCACAGGATCAGAGAAGCCTTGTTTAAATAGTTGACCCCATATTCATGTGGTGGGCTGCTCTGCTTTGGGGTATGTAAATGATCTTTGAACAGCTCTTTAACGCTGCATATGTTTTAAATGTTCTCAGGAGAAAATGTTCTGAGTACATGTGAGAGAGTGAAGAGGACATTTAAAGGGTTGAAAAGTGAATTATTGTACATTCATTCATTTGTAATTCTCAAAATAAATCAAGAAAATATATGTAGTTTTCAGAAGGGTTAAAGCAACCTAGTTCCTGAAAAAGATGAATCCCATTTTTCATAATTATTTGCTGCAAAATATTGAAAATGTTTGGCAGGAATATTGACAATAAATATTAAAAATAACTAACTATAGTCAATTAGTGCATGAAAAAGGTTGAACGTGAAGTTACCACTCCATATTTGTGAATCGCCTTTGCTTTTAAGTTATTTACATCATTGTCTCTTCTTAAAACGCACTTTTTTTCATGTTTTCAACAAAGTTTTAAAAGTGCTTCATGAATAAAACTAGATTGGATTGGTTTGTGTTCATGTGATTAGCACATTAACAAGCTTGAGGATGAAAAACAGTGTATGGAAATCAATGTTCTAAATATGCTCAACAGTGGAGGGAAAACATCATCATTTACATACAGTTTATATACTCTGTTTCTTTTATGCATGAATGATAGCTATAAACTCGAAAAAAACAAGTGAACAAGCTCATGAAACATTCAGAGCAGGGTCATGTTTTTCATGAGTTTACAAACGATAAATAATAAAAGCACACAATGTAACATCGCATTAATAAAAGTAATGGTGGATGAAGAAACCATGTTGCTTCTGGAAACCAAAGCCAAGGCAGCACAGCAGAAGCAAATGAAGCAGAGCCACGGGGAGTAAGCAGTACCTATTTGGTTCTCCAGTCGGCTTTTCAAACAAAGTCTAACAATGTCAGTTTAAGTGTGTTAATGTAACAACATTGGAGCTGGGTGTGACTGAGGCAGTGGCTGCTTTCAGGCATACATTGATGCATTGAGGCATACCCTCCGATGGACTGGCAACCTGTCCAGGGTGTACCCGCCTTTTGCCCTATGTCAGCTGGGATTGGCTCCAGCAGCCCTGTGACCCTCGTGTGGAGGGTAAAGAGCATAACAATGAATTCATTATTTGTTTTGCCTTCGTTTTGCAACAGCAAAAACAAATTAATTACCATTAGTTAACATAGTTGAACCATGAAAAGCACGCTTTCAACAAAGAATTCTGACCAAAAAGCAAGAAAAATTTCCTTCGTATTTATAGAAATACTGACGAGGAATCTGGATCGCATACCGGGTTCTGTTGAAGACTACTGATGTATATAACAAAACCCTTTTAAAAGGAGCAATTTTCCTCGTCAGCGCGTCCTACTGCACACTGAGCAGAGGAGGAAGGAGAGGTTGATTGATTATTTCATTTAATGTGGCTGCCACACCTCCACTCTATACCAATTCTCCTCCTTTCTCCTTCAGCCCGCAGTCTTTTACGCTTAAGAATGGCGTACATCATTACTGTAAAACACATTGACAAGCATAATCCCTCTTCATATATGTGGCAAACAATTTCCATCTCCACAGCTTTGTTCTCCCTAATAGGCAGCAGAAACACACTAACCTCCTCTCGCCTCTTCATCTCCATTCTGCTGTGAAGAGTCCATCCATTAGCCTTGCACCTCATTGCTCCTAGTACCTGACCCAGAAACAAGGGAAAACTCAGTGAGCAGCTCACAGCATCCATTGCCATTCATTCATTCAGTGCACATGGCTGTGGTGTGCTGGCATCACTTATTGGCTTTTAGGCGATGTGCCTGCACGGCTTTGTGTTATTGATGAGATTCAAATTATACCTAGGGACAATGTTTTATGCTTTAGTGCATCAGAAGTCAGTTGGCTCCAAGGCTGTGAGTGATGCTGAGCCACTTTACAGAGACCACTCATCACATTATTCAACCAAAGTTTGGGTATTGAGCTTGTATCTCACCAAGGTTTGATTTCCCATCCATTTTGCAGTCAGTGGCTCAGCCACCAGGACTGCAATACTCAGCGAATGAGCTCACTTAAGGACTTCAGCAGATTTAGAAAGCACACTTTAGCCAGGCTTGGAAGATGATTCAGGATACACTAAAGCTAACGTCGTAAATACTGCTTTATTTTAGTCGGACCGATTCGTGTGGACGTTGTGCAGTGTGGGCAATGGTAGTTATGGAAACAATGATTTAGAAAAATGCAGACAAAACTAAACAGAGACTTAATGTTGGGAGTGATGATGGCATAAAAGATAATTAATATTGATTCCAGTGAAGTCATAGAAAAGCAAATAGCATCCAGTTCTACTGAAGAAAAAATAGCACTTCCTTATCCAAATGGCAACCAATCGTAACTTCACCCAGAATAATCTGTTTGCAACCAGATGTTCAGAGGGATGACCAGCAAACCTGGAGTCCACTAATATGTGCCATACTTTATTATCTGTCGTCCTCTTAAGTAGAACATGAGTTTTAAAATACAACATTTTCTTCTTGGGTTCATTTTGAAGCAGAGTTGCTCCCTAATGGCTATCCAATATTCTCGTGGCCCCAGAATGAACCTGAAGGACTACATTTTTTATTTATTTTTTGTGCTTTTATCCCTGCTGCATTTGAGAGCCTGCAAAATTGGTACACAGGGGAAAACCCCAGGACATTTTAAGCTTAATTTAAAAAATTAGAAGTGGCTCATTATTTTATTTGTCGTCCCACTTTTTTCCCCCACTCTAGTCTAGTCTTGCCATTTAGTGGAGTGTTGTGTCTGATGTCTCTACACAATTGCAATTTGGAGGATGTTCTTGAGAGTGTGGTTTGATCTGCTTTTAGGTCGAGCAACGTCTAACAAACAGGAACAAAATCACTAAATGTTGATTCAGTGCCACAACAGCTTCCATGTCTATTTTATAACCAACGTGCTGTGGTCTTTGTTGAACATAAGTAGCAATCAATGGGCAGAATAATGTATGCTTTGGCAGGACATTGCACTTGGTGAGAGATCCGTATTCAGAAGAGTCCACTTTTGTTGTTCGGGGGAGGTTTTGTGGGCGTACGGAGTCAGATCGTTAGCGTAGGTGCAGGTAGTGTACAATCTAATAATCCTATAATATGGAAAGTGCCATAATTATTGGTTTCAGGGGCAGAAACGTTGCCCGACTCTCAACGTTATCCTGTTACTGCTGTGAGCAGTGTTGTTGTTCTGTACTGTTTTATTTTGATGGTCTTTTGTGGCTAAATGCCATAATTTGCGGGTCATTAAATGAAATGTCCCAGTGCCTGGTGTGTTTGGCACTTTATTCTGTAGAAAGACTGAAGCAGAGCAGTATTTAAACATCCGCCTTTGAAAGGCGCGCAATCTCGATTGGCATTTTAAAAAGATAATGGTCAGGTAAGAAACCAATTAGCTTTGTGCTCTGTGGCTGTCTGGCGCTCGCAGCTGTTGTCAGTGCAAATACAGGTTCCCTCCTGCCGCCAGGTATGAGCTTAGATCTTGTCATTATTTAGGGCTAAGTTTGCTGCAAAGCTAATAATTAAACTGATACTGTACTGTTTGCATTTTCATTATTCTCTTTTGCTCTTCAGCACTTCTCTTAACCGTTAGCTTAGCAGAGCAGAACCTCAATTAAAGCTTGGCTTAATGAAAGGACATTTCGTCGTAAATATCCACGTAGCAAAGTACATTTGTCATTAAATATGGCCGACGGGATTGTGGGCAGTTATTAACGATGCAAACATTTGCAGATGTGCAATGAGATTGCAATTAAGTACAAATAATATCTTAAAAGATCAATCCAAGGATTCTGATCGGGTTGTTTATGTGTTATTACTATATAAATGTCGATATACAAAGCTGCTACTTTTACCTTGGTTCTGCCTTTGTTAAGAAAGTCTGTTGTTCTATGAAGTTAGTATTATAATTGTTTTTCAGTGCCGCAGCCTCTACATGATGAAATGACACAAGAACAAATGCCACTACAATGACACTGTACAGAGAGACTCGTCTGGCAGTGGCCTAAATGTAAAGGGCATTCATTTATTTTTGAAAGCTTTAATTTAACTTTGAGAACTACAAAGCACCAAACATAGTACGAGAGAGTACCAAAAGATGACCAAACTGAGCGATTCCTTGCTGATATACGAGTTTGTAGCCTTTTTTCCCCAAGTTTCGATTCAGATATGTCATAAAATATGAATCAAATGACTAAAATACAAAGAAAAAAACGTCTTTGAAGAATCTTTTGGTCCTTTGGAGGAACTCTTTGAGTGAGAGAGTGACTTCAGAGAAAAGACGGAGTGAAAGAATGGACACCTGCTGCATCTGTTCAGCTTTGGCTATAGGACTCAGATCACCGCCCAGTGTTGTTTAAGACGGACAGCCGCTATAAATAAGGCCTTCAACCAGATGCCCGTGAAAACCGACTCCCAAACTTTGACAGACAGAACTCACACAGCAACGGCGTTCGACTGGACAGTCCATCACTAACCAGTGGACAGCTTGATTAAAGGAATCAGAAGAGGATTTCTGGAAGTCAGCGTGACATTTTAACGGCTAAACTAATTCTTTATCGGCGTGATTGTAAGGCGGACTAAAATTATTACCAGGTCATTTGAAAAGGACTGAGTATCTTCTTAACTCGTGTGTCTCAAGTCCATATTTCACATATCTTTATTATATCAGTCTCAGCTATCATAATCTTAACATGGCAAAGTGGTTTTTTTTGAGTGCATATTTTTTACTGTCTGGTTTTCGTTCTCTTTATTCTCTTTTAACAACAAAAACCTGCGAGGACAAATAAGAAAAAAAATGTTTCGCTCCGTCTCACATTTTTAAAATGAAGTTTACGTCGTGCCTTACACTCAGCAGAACATTGACTGTCGCTGAACTGTCCACACTGATTTTCACCTGTCAAGTGTGATGCTGCTGTGTGAAGCGGCATACAGCAGTGTGATGGCCACCGGGAGTTTCAAGTCAGCTCTGACAAATGGCCAAGGCTGGCTGTGGCTCAGCAGACTGGAGGGCTGTCTGAGTTATCACTCCACCAGCAGACACTATTACAGCCACCAGGTCTGTCTGCAGGCTGCTGTACTCACTCACTCACTCAGTCATCCCCTCGCTCAGTTCCACTGTATCCCTCCCTCCTGTCAGACCATTGCTCTTCTTCCTTATCACTTGTAATTCTCAGCTGAAGTCAACGATGGCTTAGCGGCAGGGCTCTTTAAAAATTAACAATGCTGCAGAAAAGATGGCAACATTTAAAAAAAATAAAGGATATCCGGAGGCGGATGATTGAGTGCGGTTGCCTCTTTCTTCCCCCAGTGACACCCTGTTTCACATTCATGGACTTACACACACATTTACATTCAGAGTTGCTCAAGTGTAGCCGGCAGTTGCACTGTGTTTTTTTTTTTCCCTGTAAACTGAAGTGATCCTGACAAGGCCCTGCCCTGTCAGAAGATTCAGTTTGATTCTGTCTCATTTTTAATAAAGACCTCAGGCCTAGGTCAAACTCAGCACATTTTTTGACTGATTAAATTTCACGGCTATCTACTGTAAGTCATTATACTCAAGGGCTGTGTTCTCTTATGTTTGACAGTATGCTATGTATCTTAGTTTTGAGCTGCAGGCTGTATTTAGTACTTTTTCTTTTTTGCTGGGTTTCATGGTCTGGGAAAACATTCAGCTTTGTATTATAGTGTCGGGAGTTGTATTGTTCATAATGTGAGGACAACAAATACTTTCTTAGACTGAAGTTATGGACACATTTGTTTTTTTAACAAGATATTAAATCATAATACAGCTCCCTCTACTCACTGCTTGAGTATATTCCTGCTAAAGGATCTCTAGCACTATCATGTATCTACTGTTATAAGGACTTCTGAGTAATTACCAAAACACTCCCAGCATTTCTACATGACCTCCTGCTTCTCTTTCTTTCTTTTCTCGCTCTGTGTGTGTGTCTGTATGGGTGTGTGTGTATTTGTGAGAGTGGGAAGGGGAGAGAGAGCGAAAGAGTGAGTCCTTCTGTTTTGCAAGACATAAGATTTTTATTTCTATGATACTTTGTTTTCAGTTGTGTTTTATATCTGTGGTTTAACCCTTAGAACACAGAGCATTTTGGCTGCTTTTTTGCCATGAATATGGTATATCCAGAGGCTATAAGAATATGCAATGTAGAGTGTCTTATACCTATTTTTCAGCACAACTATATAAACACACCTGAGTAAAAATTCCTCAAAACTTAATAATAATTGGATAGAATTTGTGAAATTTGGAAATACTGTAAGTCACAGTTCAAACTTTGTCTTTGTGAAAAAAATGAAACGAAAATCTAGTCTATTTTGTGACTTCTGCACAATTATTGCTACTTTATATCACTACTAAAAATGCAATATAACATGAATAATAACTTTGACTCAACAGCACATAAGAAGACGCAAAACAAACACTTTTTTTTTTTTAAAGCCTGAATAGGTGACCTATAAACACATACCCCCAGGATGTCCATATAAGGAGTTGTGCATTATTCCCACGGCAATTTACCATGGGTGCAGCTGCGGCACAGATTTATGCAGCGTGAGGGCTAACATAATGTTACTTGTCCAGACTGCATCTAGGAAAATTGGAGCTGCATGGTGCAGGAACAGCAGCAACTGACGCACATCGTCAGGCATTCTGTGAAATAAAATTGTGCAACCCCACTGAACAGCCAGCTTTATTTTAAGCAGTAGAATCCACTCTAAAACCTTTTGTTGCTGTTTTAGCCACAGTCCAACTAGCAGATATGTGTTATTATTTAAAGGTTCTGCACTGCAGATTTAACAAGGGGGAAGGTGAAGTGTCCGTCTTGTTGTACAGTAGTTGGATTTCCATATCACCACTTAAAAATGTGCATTATTACGCATCAACATTGTTCTGATGCTGCTTTGAGTGCGTCTTTTGTTTATTTTTTTGACAGTGGTAGAGTAGAGTGGGCCGGACTTGACAAGCTTGACCGAGCGCTGCGCACTAATGCATTACAGTTGTAAGCACAGAACCAAGGTGAAATGAAATGGAAGGACGCAACGCCTTTTGAGTGCTTTCAACAGCCTGTTCCCAAAAATACAGCTGGTTTGGAGGACAATGTGTTATGCACAGAGAACACCAAAAAAAGGCTGTAGCAACTGCAAGTTGTTAGCCTGATGCTAACATTACTCCAGATTGTTACAGATCTGCTGCTGTTACAGTGGTTCTTTAAAATTTGGAGTGCTTATTATATAAATTTAGCTTGCGTCTCTCCTAGGACATCCCTTAGTACAAGACTCCCTACTTACATCAAAAAATTTACTAAAAACAAAAAAAATGTCTCCGCGTATACAGTATGTCTTTTCTCCGTCTGTTGTTTGCTCTTCTCTTGATTGCTCTCAGCCCCCTCTTTGTCATTCTTTGTCTGTATTCATCTGTAGCTTATGTTAATTTTTCATCACAATACTTGTGTGGCTTTTCATGTTGAGACGCAGCTAAGATTTCGAAGATTTTTACATGATGGTTATTCAGGAAATACCAGATGTGTTTTAGTTGTTGTGAAAAAAAAAAAAAAAAACATATGGCAGGATGTGTAAAGTAGGGATGGGACACAATCGACATGTGCTCACCTCTACAAAAACAATAGAGTTCAAATGTCTAGGCACGGGGCTTTGTGAACTGCATTTTGTCTTTCAAGTTATGAAATGGTCTATTCAAATAAACATCATAAAGAGCACTACACAAATGAAGACAGTATCTCACCCAGTCAAGTCTTGATACCTCTGCATCAGTTTTCTCTGCCGCAGGATAAATGGTGAATAGACTCCGCACTCACCTTCTTCCCAAACATGTGGACACGCTTGTGTTCTTGAACAAAAACTATAGGCCAAAATGGTAAGATAAGTTCACCTATTAGAGACGCGCGGATAATCCGTGGGGCGGGTGGATTGCGTGAAAAGAAAAGAAAGTTTGGATGAATTGCGGGCGTGGTGGAAATAAATAAACACATAAATAAATAAATAAATAATACGTAGGTTAACACATAACCTATGAATCAGTTGACCCAGATCTGCACAGCCGCTGTGCCATCTTGTTTAGCAGAAAAAAAATATTGCTTTGGGTGGAGGGCGGGAGAATTAATGATATTTAGCTCATCCACTCATCTCTATCGCCTATTTTCTCTCACTGATTTTATTTGTGATTAGATCAGCGCGATTGATCTCTTTCTGTTTCGTTTAGTCGCTGGTCACTTCTTTGATGGTCAATATTGGACATTACAGCCATGTTTCTGAGCCTAAAATGAAGTAGCACAGTGTAGAATATTGTCCACCCTCATTGCGGCCTCGACAATCAACTCTCAAAATGCCGTGTCGTTCCCATCCCTAGTGTACAGCATGTTGAAAATGAAACAATCGCACAACTCCTTCAGTCGGGGGAAAAAGACTGAGAAGAAAAATATAAAATGTACAATATTGCGCTAGCCTTTTATGTATGCATCTCCAGGTGGACAACACCTTTGCTGTCACCATGTCATAAAAACATTATTCATTTTCAGAATGATGGTCAGGGGGTGGCTTCGTCCTATCCCAGCATGCTCTTGGGAAATAACACACGGGCTGCATAGATTTTTCACGGTTTAACATATTCATCGCATTCATCCCTTTGGGCTGTTTGGCGTGTGTCGAGCCACTTGACCTGCACATGTAAACAAGGCAAGAACATGAGCGCCACACAAAAAAAGCTTACAGTCAGGTTAGAAACCTATAACTTCTCCGTGTTTTGGTGAACCGATGACTGAGCCACCTTGGTGCCTTTCAATAATTCATTACCTCATTAATTTTCAGACATTCTAATCATTACCATAAACAAACAAGTTCACACCCAAACTGATTCCCCCCACAGCTTATATGCTTTTCTTTATGTGCTACTGTACCAGGTTCAAAATCTCCTGGCTTGACTGATGCACGAGAACTGCTTTAGGGTAGCAGAGAGGGAAAAAAAAGAAGGCATGCTACAGTATTCATCCAGTATAAACACAGCTAAAGTTTTCAGAGATTCTGGCAAGAACAGCTCGAGAGAGAGAGGTGAGAAGTCATCACCACCATGTTTATACATTTAAAAGTTTGTTTTGTGGCACTAGGCAGCAGAAACCGACAGACTCGCGGTCCAAGAATGTTTGACAGCGAGGAGCCATCCATTTCCAAGCAGAGATATACACAGTTTTTCAAGTCCAATTGTGCAGCATTAAAGCTATACCTTGAACTTCTTTCATCACCTGAGACGTTCCAAGTAATTACCAAAAACGCTGCCTATGCCTCTGCATGATGTACTGTTATGATGGACAATGCACCGCCCACATCCTTGGGCTGCCCAGTTGCAATAAGCATTTAACCTTAATCAATCAGCCGTGTGTGAACACTGCATATTTGAGGAGCCGCCAAGTTCATCTGTACATATATCGGATCATACTGATGACAAATACCGTTTGTTTCATTGGATGTTGGGGAGAATCTGATGATAGGAGTGTTTTTAGAAACACCACGTGTCATTTCAAATCTTTTAGCACACCGTCTTGCCAGGAGAGTGCATTTTTGTTGTCTTTCTTGTTTGTTTTTTGGGTTGTTTATATGAGGATTTTCCACAATATGAACCCGGACTTTGCTAATCGGGCCGCAGAACCAGCTTTGGACCCGACCACGTACTCATGGTTGCCAGCAGGGACACACAAAAAAACAGAGCCACATAAATGTCCCATTTAAAGTGGTTCATTCCTTATCCTGTGTGAGAGAGTGATTAGAAACTTCATAGGGAGAAGAAAAATGATGAGCTGCCATAATCTGTACTATTATAATGACTATATACTTTTTTTTTATTTCATGTGTCTTTTGAAAGCTCTAATTATCTGTCCTACATTATATACATTTATTTATATAGAGATGTTTCCTTTTGCTGCATATCATTTATTATTGGACTGACCTTTAAACAAATACAATGAAGAGGCTGCATTATGATTTTACAATTAGAAAGCTGTTTTTAAAGTCAGTGCACATATCATGTTGGATGTTTAGTGGTTTCTTTGACACATGAATGAATGACTCTTCTGGGTCAAAACAGAAGTAGCTGCCAGAGAGTCAATTTGACATTTAGAATGAATGCAAAACATAAATTAACACCTAATAATACCTAAAATAACTAAAAAGAACTGTCAAGTCAATATTTAGTGGCATCAGCTTTCACAGTAATTATAGCCTCAAGTCTGCGTGAATCAGTGTGTATCAGCTTTGCACATCTGGGCGCCACAATTTCTTTCTTTCACCTCATTCTTTTATTGTGCTGTGTAAAATGTTCAAAATCACTCCAGAGAAGGTCTGGGGCTGTCTGCTGTCGATAGCAAATCTAAAAGCCTTTACAAGGACACGGGAAGATTAAAACCAAAACACTGTGACCATTGTGGTCGTGGCGAGGGAGACAACTGAGTCAAGGTCGAAGCAGATCAGACGAGCAGCCAGTCAGGGACAGATAGGCTCTGATACAAGTTATTGACACTGAAGGCTGTCAGCATCAACACAGGAGGAAGCACCAGCAGTGGAAATATACTCCAAGAGCACTGAGATGTTTCCATGCACAGTTGAGTAGCTCGTCTACGTCATTTAATTGTAGTCTCCAATAAGCAAATTGTGGGAAATATACATTTTTTTAACTGCCTCCATTACACTAGGTGGCGATATGCCCCCTTTCAACTTCAATCAGTATCAGCCATTTTCTGGTTGACATATGATGTTACGCACCAAATTCAACTTTTGCTGGTGGCTATAGTTGTTAGTATGTCGAGCACCATTCCGTGTCTTTCTACCATCTAATAACCCTTTAACCCTTTTGATTATGTTTGCTTATTTTAATCATAAAAGGGCCAGAAAATGTCCCGTGAATGAGTGCTTTTTGTGCATTGTTGCAGGATAATTCTCAATATCTGGCAGTTATTTACAATTTACTGCATGTTAAAGTAGGGTATTCACATTTTGAAATGAAGAAAAACAAAAAGTTTTATGTAGAAAAGGCACTGCAGTTGTATATGAGCACCAGATGTTGCGTGTTAAATTTGAAATTGGAACAGTGTTAAACATAAAATTAAAATTTATTTTAATTTCTTTTTAATTTGAGTCTTTGTCTCAGTGTCCAAAAACAGGCCAAAAAATGGAAATGATGTACATTTTGGCTTCCTGCAACGGTACGAGTGAAATTACCTTACATCCGAAAGCACAAACCATCGCATATTATCACATACTAATGCAAAGTGTCGTCTTCTACACCACGTTTTCCTTCTTGTTGTCTTCTTCTGTGTCCCGGCTTCTTTTCTTATTTGTCAGAGTTATTATTAAACTGTGCCACATGCGCAGAGTTAGTAGTAATTTGACTTCCGTTTGTATTAAATGGGTGTGTTTGATTTTGTACAATTTCGGTCGAACAAATATGAGCATGAATTTAAAAAGTCAATTTTTAGTCAGACTAACAGACAAACACAATATTTTTTTTATCCATATATCCAGATCACCACCATAAACCTACGTCATGTTTTTCTTGGACCATAAACTACTGTAAATGCCTGTTTTGTACTGGACTACTGTACTTTTTCAGTTAAGTATCCTAAATGCATTTGGCACTGCTGTCAACCAGCTGGGAGGGTGGAAACACAGGATGTATTTCACTGTTTATTTGTTTTCCATTGTTGTTGTTTTGTTTTTGGTTTTTTTTAATTGCTCATATCTCATGTTTACAAATGCGCACGTACAGCATCATATACATTTAATACACTGTAGTTGTTGGTCCTTGTTTTAATAGCCCAAAACCATTTAGTGATTTCTTACCGGGTTGAAATATACTAGCCTGGTCTTCTAGTTAATTAATTCCTATAATTAATGTTCCTAAACAGAGTGAAGTTAGTGCAGTTCATTAGGATCCCCATTAGCCATTGCACTAGACAACAGTTACTCTTCCCAGGGTTCCACATTTAAATAGTGAGGACTCTTAAAGTAGTTTTTGTCCTAGTTTGTCTCTAAAAACAAGCTCTTCTGAACTCGTAATGCAATAAGCTGCAGTTGATTTACAGTGCATGGATTTTAGTGCTTATTTGCATCATCGATTCATTTGTCGATTATGTTCACGATTCATCGAGGAATCGTTTGGTCCTTAAAATATCAGAAAATGTTGAGCAAACGTGGAAATGATGACGTTCTGAAATGTCTTGTTTTCGTCCACAAACCAAAATGATTCACTTTTAATGTTTTCTTTGATATGTGGAGGAAAGAAATTAGGAAAATATTCACACTTAAGGAGCTGTAATCATGAAAAAATGTTTTATCAAAATAGCTGGCAATTATTTAGTCATCGATTACTAATGGATTAATCAAGTAACTGTTTCAGCTCTAATGGATTTAAGACCTTCTTGGCTATTTGAGATGTATTTATTTAGAAATGTAGCTCCCGTTAACCAACAACGCCCAAGGTGATGAGTAGAGACCAGGGTCCACACCCATAATTAGTGAACTGTGATGACAATGAGAATTTAAAAAATCAGGTGGATCAAAGACATTTTTGGAGAGATAGCATGTATTTAAACTCCGATAGTGTTCAGTGTCGCTGTGGGTGCCCTTTCTCACTTGCTTTGTACACTGTTCATCTCATTTCACTGTGGGGAAAATGGAAATTACATTGTTTTAGTGAATGTGCTCCGAGAGCGCCATTTTGTTCAGCTGTGACACTGTGTCTGGTAAATTGTGCCACATATTGTCACAATAAATTGTGGGTTGCCTCCTGTGTTTTAGTGATATTGTCAAATATCCATTAATGTCAAAAGTATCTGGGGGGATAAAATTGAACCCGAAGAGTAGGCATGTACTGTTTGTATGTGCAAATCTTTGTGTTTGACAAACGAGAAACAATTTTGCCTTTTGAGATGAAAAGTGCCTGCACTACATTGTTGGCACAAATATAAACACTGAGGAGACTAAGCCTCATTCAACATCTTCCCCCTGGGCCTTCAATGTTCAGCGTCAGCAGGAGTGATTTACTTCCATATTTAGGTTGAGTCAAGTTTTTTTCAACCTGCAACGAGACAACGAAAACCTTTCAACATGACAAATGTCTGCCTCATTGAATGTGTTATTGGCAACACAAATATTAGAGATTAAAAAAGAAAGAAGAAGTAGGAGAATGCGTTTAGCAGAACAAAGGCTCCTTAATGCCTTTCACTTTGTTCACTTAAATGTCATGTTTGTCAATGTTTGTTCACAGCTAATGGTTAGAAACGTGAACATCTAAATGGATTTATTGACCAAAGCCTGCTTTTTTATTGTCTAAAGAAAAGCTACAACTCCCTGCTGCTTACGCCGACAGTAGCGTGGTTTGGTTTGGGAATTCAAAGCCGTCTTTGTGATTTAAATCTGTCCAAACACTGGCCCCGTATTGTGCGAATTGTACTACAAAATAAAAAAAGACGTTGGTGCTGTGGCCGGCATTGTTGCCTCAGAGGAAAAAGGTCACCGGTTTGAATCCCAGTTCGACCAAGGCCATTTCTGTAAGGAGTTTGCACATTCAGAGAGTTCTCGCTGGGTTGTTAATCTCTATATGTTTGTCCTGCAATGGACTGGTGACCTGTCAAGGGTGTACCCTACCCTGGCCTTCCTCCCCACGTCAGCTGGGATTGACTCCAGTGCCCTTTGTGACCCTCATGAGGAGGATGAAGCAGCACACGCCGCTAACCACCTTATGCAGTTATACACAAAACGTATATCCATCCTCCACGCTTGCAGATTGAAGCTCCATTAACTGTCGTAAAGCTTTTACCACGCAAACACAAATCAGTCCTAAAATAACCACAAACTGTCCATATACTCTATCGTTTAACTGTTGCATGAACTTGAGTATAATTCAGGACATAATATTGCACATGCTACATGTACTAAACACTCGGACTGATGCGGAGACCAATAGTTGCATATTTTTCAGGTAATGGACGGTAGAGAGACTCAACATGCTCGTAACTCGCCACATGCTTGTAATACTAACAAGATGAACGGGGCCATTTTGCAGACACAGACACACTTCATTCAGTAAATCGATTACCCACTGGTGCTTGTATATTGGGAGAGGGGCAAACAGCATAAACTTGACTGCGCAGGGAAATGTACTCACTGCAACCTACAGCAGCGTCAGTCTTTCCACTCATGTTCACACTTAGAGGCTCTTCTGATGTACCAGTATACGCACATGCGTTACTAAGGCTGTGTTTCTCAGGTATACATATAGCACGTGAATTCTCATCACTTCTTCATCTG
This sequence comes from Solea senegalensis, assembly GCF_019176455.1. NCBI lineage: Eukaryota > Metazoa > Chordata > Actinopteri > Pleuronectiformes > Soleidae > Solea > Solea senegalensis. Next base: position 19,493,963 of record NC_058034.1, read on the forward strand.
ATTGCCGAGGCTGACTGCGTGTGTTCAAACCATGAGAGCAGGGATGGTCACATTAATATCAGATGATTGGCTTTTTTCTTTAACTGATTGATGATGCATCTGCAAGCTCCAAGCGCGAAGGTCGCACTTTGGGAAATCTAACAAATTACCGCGTGTAGTTTGTCCAAAAATATAAATCACCGTCCTCTGCATTCGCAGCTCGTCCTCTGTGATGTCTCCTCGTTGCCTCTCAGCCCGGCGGATTTCCAATTCACTCTCCCCCCCCTTTCCCGCCCGGCCCCTATTTTTCACCCACATTTTCACAGCTGTGGCATCAAAGGTAGTTTTTCTGTGTCCATTAAGCTTTTAATGCTGAGGAAACAATCCATTCTCTCACTCTGTCCCCTTCATTGAGCAGTACCTCTGACCCCTCTCTGCTGGACAGTGGTCCCGCTGTGATTTCCCCGAGTTGAAAGGTGCAGACTTAACTAGCTCTCGGCGGATCCAAAAAAAGGGGTTGTTGGATTTGACACCTTGGTCGTGATAAAAGAGAAGTAGAAGTTTCAAGCAGCGGATGGGGCGGTTTGAAAACGTGCGGCTCCAAATCGGATTTTGTTGCCTTTAAGAAGCATCTGCTCGACATATTTGGTTTAGTTATGAGGAAAGAAACAGGAGAATGAAAGGCTACTGTTGATAACACATCAATCCTCGTGTGATAAAAGGATGTGTGCTGTCATCAAACAATTCAAGCCTATTCAATTAGCCTTGTTAGCAGACACCAAAATATGGAAAGAACGCTGTCCGGTTTTTGCCCCCAGGGTTACAATGTGTGATAATGGGATGTTTTTTATTGACATGTTTTCGTTCCGAAAGAGGTGACAAATCCGTTTTTCAAAAATCAACCGACAACGTGGCGTTGAAGCGAGGTGAACACAGAGATCCTCAAGTGAAAGTGTAATTACGCCAAATATCGTGCAATGTGCCAGGCTTTTCTTTTCCTTCTGCCACCTCAGCCCCACAAACCCACCCCACATCGGTTTTGTATGAATGTGTAATTATTTTTTCTCTGCACAGAAAGACAGAGAGAGAGAGAGACAGAGAGAGAGAGAAGTAATTGGCATCCTGCAATTTGCTTCCACGTTGGAGACAGCATTCATTTGAAAGCAGGGCTCGTTCCGGCAGCCAAAATTGTCACCACACATCCAAAATACATTTGCACTTTGTTGTGTTTCTTTTCCCTGGGCTCACATTTTGCGGGTCTCCATAGCTTAAGTTAACAATGACTATTTGGGGAGAATGTGAGTGAGAGATTAAATTAAAGAAAGAGCTTGTGTTGGACATAAGGTGACTGTGTTTTTGTCATGCCGCGGCACACAATCAATCTGAAATAATTACAGTCTTTATTGAGTTGGATTTTTGTTGTTACCGTGGGTGTTAAATATTGTGACTCTTGCATAGAGTAGCACTTCACCGGGACCTTTAGTGTGTTCAAGACAAAAGCGTGCCTCTCATCTAATGAAAGTGTCTGCTCTGCGTTTCACCTTTGCGTCGCCTTAAGGACTTCCAACACATATCATGAAGCATTAATTCATGGCAATTTTTGATAAAGTGCACATCAAACACCCACTGATGAGATACGGGCCCGTGTCAGAGGGAAAGTTCTACCAGCGATGGATTATCGAGACAGAGCCTCCTGATGTGAAGTGATAGGGGGAAAGGAGCGCAGATATGCCATGAATTATATATAATCATAAGGAATCCTGTCACCACAACTATATACACCCATCAATCTTATAGACAGTGAGCATCATAAAGGCTTAGGCATCATACATATGCAGTATGTTTGATTTAGTCAAGCCAGGCAGCATGGGAAATAAGGAGTGCAAAATACGTAGGAGCCGCACATGTGGTGCATGTGGCTAGCACCGTTGCCTCACAGCAAGAAGGGTTTGCATGTTCTCCCTGAGTTCTCCGGTTTCCTCCCACAGTCCAAAAACATGTAGATGTTAACTGAACACTCTAAGGTGCCTGTAGGTGTAAATGTGAGAGTGAATGTTTGTTTGTTTCTATGTTGGCACTGCAATGGACCGGCCACTTGTCCAGGCTGCACCCCACCCTTTGCTCCATGTCAGCTGGGATTGGCACCAGCAACCTCAGTGACCGTCCTGTGTGTTTAATTCACATTCTATTACAGAGTTGGATTAAATTTGACCAGTTTTATTCGTTTATTTGATTTTTTTCAGAATCTTTTACTGATAAAAAAATTGGCCGAAACACAGCGAGTAGGTGTAGGGAAGTGCAGGGCTTTTATTTTCTTTGAAGGAAGCGACTTTGACGTCGAGTTTTTGACAATTTTATTCTTTTTTTTCTTCAAACCCATCATCATCTGCTGTTGTGGGAATGAGACGTGTATCTCAGATCCAACTGTCTGATGATCTATTCGGTCATCAGACAGTTGGATCTGAGAAACACGCACATTTATCTCTGGAAATTATGAAAAAAAAAAAACTTTTGGGTGAAGTGGCCCTTTAAAATCTGAATAAAACAAGTCACTGAAAACAAATAATACAGTGGGTGAAGAAAATGCTGTCCTATAAAAGGGAAGTCTAAAGATGACTTTAAAATGATTTAGTGGGCTATTCATGCATTAATCTAGGACTGGCCTCACAGGAGGATTTTTCTCTTTTTTGTAATAGAATTTAGGTGGGAGACCACACATATGCCTGACTTTAATAATTTAATTTAATTAATTTTAATAATTTAATTGTGGGAACTACATACATTTTATTTTAAGATATTGTGTTTGATCTTGTTGTCCTGTTTATGTGTCTTTTTTGTGTATAATAACAAGACAGGATCAAGATAATCTGTGATGATGAAGATAAAGTGATGTCCACTGCTCTATCCTCCACATGAGGGTCGGGGGGGGGGGCGCTGGTGGCGGTGCCCACTGACATATAGGACGAAGGGCGTGGTCACGACCCCTGGACAGGTCACGAGTTCATCGCAAGGGAAAACATACAGAGACAAACAACCAGGCCCGGGAAGATAAATCTTATCAGACAGAGAATCCACTGATCACGTTATTTAACAACAAGCGTATCGCAGGCGACACGTTTGTGCAAGCGCATTTTTCATTCCTGTACATGGGGTTATTACGGTAATTTCTCTTGCGCTGTTGCAAGTTGCGCTGTTTTGTCTTCATTTTAAATTGCTAAAAAACCATTTTAACATGCAGTAAACTGTAAATAACTGCCAGATATTGAAAGTTCTTAGTTATAAGACATTGTTCTTGCCCTTTTATGATTAAAATAAGCAACAGCAAAGTCCAGATGTACATTTTGAGGCTCAGGTGTTACAGGGTTCAGTAGAAAATGCTGATAATGAGTTATTGACCAGTTTCTACGTCCAGTAGCGTTGTATGAATGCATTATTGACTGCAGCCTAAGATAATAATGCAATAACGGTATGTTTGTTTTTTTTATACTCTGACAGAGGTTGTTTGTTGAGTTGAAGATGAAGTAATGAATAAGAGATGTTTACATGGTTAGATTGTATCGGCTAATTTAATGCTATATATAAAGAGGATAGGAGAGAGAAGAGGAGAGGAGGACAGAGACAGAGAAAAGAGATGAGATCCTGGAAGTGAAGGAGAGGATCAGAGCGATACCACACAGATTGGATACTCGTCGTAGTCCACTGTCACACCACAGTATGCAGAGGACTGCTTTATCAACAACAAGCCTGTTATTATGTCTCAGGGTTTTGCTGAAAAGAAATAAGACGTTGAATGAGGACTCAGGGTGTACTTGTTTTATATATTTATTTTGATTTCAGGTTTTGAAACTCGAGAGACATTTTTGGTGGAGCACAGTGACTAAAGTCTTCAATTTGTTTTATTCTGGCTGTGCTAAGCCATGTGGGCATCTGTTCTTCCCAAATTGGAGAATAGAAAAGACGCACTTGGATGAGACATGGCATTTTTTGGAGCTTGTAATTTCAAGTTTAACTATTTAACATTACTAAGAATGCTTCTGGCAACAAAAAAGACTTCTTTCTTTACAATTATTCACAAATAATTCCACCCTGTGACCCACAACCCTCATGTGCAGGATAAAGCGGTAGACGATGGCTGGATGAATCAGATATAATAATATAAATTCATTATTTATATTATTCATTATTCATTATTCAATATAAATTCTAACTGGTTACCTTTGTAGTCACTGCAGACTGGCTGTATAATACCTTAACAAGCTCCACTTTACAACTGTTGGTTCCCAATTCTATAAAAATAATGTTTTTATTTGACTTTTATAACCTGTATTTCACAAGGAAGTCAAGTTGAAGTTAAAATCTATAACCACCTTTATACTTACAGAAACTGATGGAACATATTCAAACCACCCTTTCAAATTAAAAGGTGCACTCTGTAACTTCTGGCGAGAAACGTTTATTTTTATGCTGCTTCCTTCATCTGAAAACTGTCTCTGTTAAGCAATAATATCAGACCTGACAGAGGGAGCATTTGTGGCAGCACCCCCTGCTGGCAGCAATGGGCTGGATGTGGGAAAAACTGCTGAATGAGCAGGGGGGTTTTTAGCTGTAGAATTCACTTTTTTCAGTCATGACATATATGATTTGATAAAAAACTAATCACTTCCTGTATGCAGTATGGTAATGTTGTGGTCCCACATAAGAGCTAAACATTACTGTAAAGGACCATCAGCATGTTAATGCTATTAATGTCAAGGATGTGAGAATGTTCTGCTTCATGAGGGCCAGTTTTTTTTTTTTATTAATCTCTAGGTCAGTATTTATGCCAGAAAAAGGTCCCATGGAGGTCATCATGTCTCACTATAATAGCATTTTGAACTTGTGAGGACGTTCGGGGCCGGATAAAGTTGGTCCACGGGCCTTATGTTGCTCGAGTGTAGTCAAAAGACGGGGGGGTGGAGTGGCTCCGTGGTTAACACCGGTACCCTATGTGCGAAAAACATCATAGTCGCAATGGTCGCAAGTTCGATTCCACCCCTCGCTGATTGTACTCAATTCCATTGTAAGTCGCTTTGGATAAAAGCGTCTGCTAAATGACATGTAATGTAATGTAATGAAAGACCTGCACATGTGCACCTAAACAGGGCAAATTAAATGCACCTTTACTGCTTACAGTGTTTTTTTGTGAAAAAAAATCAATTTATTTAAAAAAAAAAACACCTTCAAACCAGTTCATTTAAATAACTTTCAATGTATAAGAAGTTTTTCTACTTTCCAGTGTTGTGAGTGCCGTCATAAAAAAAACAAAAAAAACGCTCTTCTGCTTAATTCTCAAACCCTGTTGACATCAAAGTCGAGATTCCTGTGTGGTTGAAATGCTGTTAGACTGCACATTGTTAGTTGTATTTTTAATAATTGATGTGAACTAATCCTTTAATGTGAGCTTTTGTGTAAGCGAGCAGACACAAAATGTTGACATATTAACACGCTGGCGGTCTTTTACAATTATATACTACACTGACAAACACAGATTGAGTTTCTCTTAAAAGGTTACATGCACTGCAGTTTTAACTATAAGAAATAAAATAAAAGAAACACAGATATGTGTTCCTGTGGTTTCACTCTCATCCAGAGCTCTGTACTGCCTTTTTTTGCCCCCTGCTTTGTAAACATCACCTCAACTTCCATTGTGCTCTGGATTGTGGGACAATGGTTAATCAACAGCGCACTTGACAAATCAAGTGTTTTTGTGTGCACACATATTATTTATTTTGCAGTATGAAATTGGGGCGTGTGTGTTCTCAGAAATGATTAGCTTTGTGTGTGTGTGTGTGTGTGTTGGGATAGCAGAGGCAGGAACTTGGGACAAAAATCTTTTCATCCTTCTTTTGACAAAAAAATAATAATAAAAAAAAACAGAAAAGAAAAGAGAAATCATTTTCAAATGGATTAATGCAGTGCCGTTGAAGACACATGAAAGCTTCCCTCTTCTTCTTCGATCCCCTCTGTTAGATAGTGAAGTCGATCTTAATCTGTCTGATTGACAGTTTGAGCCTCCAAGGCACAAAACCTAGCAGCACCGGAAAGCTTCATTAACAGAAATTACTGGACAGTGAAGTCGAATCTGGCAACGTACAGACACATACTTCACATTTAAATGTTCTTAATTTGTCATGACATGCCTTTTGCGTTTTTAATGGCCGAGGAACACATAAACAGTGGAGGCGTCGACTGAATCACTTCTCATTTACGTCCATTGCTAATGTCAAATTCATCAAATCTTGTTTATGCCTTAAGCTCAGCAGTTACACAGCCGGAAAAGAGCTCTCAGAAATGGTCGTTCTACCCGTTACCAATGTCTTTCCTGTTTAGTACACCCAACAATGGCAGAACACTTTAACATGTCTTCAACACCGCGCATCAGACTCACCCACCGTGTTACCAGTGACGCACATGTGTGAGTGCAGCGTAATGCCAACCAACTCATCCTCTTCACCGTGAATAGGTGCCAAAAAAACAAGTCAAAACAACTTTTCAGTCAAACATGTTTCTACAAAAGAGTATTAGGGCCACATGTAAAAAAAAATAATAAAACAGGAACATGAATTATGAGATTAAAGTCAGAATTTAACCTCGGAATTCTGAGAAGAAAAGTCAGAATTTAACCTCAGAATTCTGAGAAGAAAAGTCAGACTTCTGAGATTAAAGTCATAATAATGAGACTAAAGTCATAATTATGAGATTAAAGTCAGAATTCTGATAAATGTCAGAATTGAGATTAACAAAACTCCAAATTCTGAGTCTGCATGAATTCTCAGAATTCTGTCAAACATGATTTTTTTTTTAATACTCTTCAATAATGTTTCATTTTCACTTTAGCTTTTGTTTTTCTTTTCCTTATCAAACAAATCTCTAATAACATCTAAGATGTTATTAAGGTTGAGGAGATAGATAAAGCCTGACATCTGCCAGGATGTTCTCCTGGCTGCAAGCCATCAGTCACATGGTCCATCCCAGTGTTCTACCGCACAAATGTCATTGAAGTCAACCATATCAGGGTAAAAAAAACCAAAAAGCTAATAAGAATATAAATGAATGTTTTGCCACGACAAAAAAAAAAAAAAATCATTGCAGATGTCATTACATGTTAAAATGTCATACCTACTCATGGCATTTTAACAAATGTCAAGTGTGTATGATTTCAAATGTCCTTTATTAATTAATGTGTGCATGCATGCAAGGCCATATGCACAAAGAAACACACACACACACACACACTCACACGGGGAGAGCTTTATGCCACATACACAAATACACAGGCCATCTGGAAAACCTGGCACAAGTCGAAAGGTTTGCTCTGGGCCATGGGCTCGCAGAAAACCTCCTGGCAAATGGAAAAATAGTCAAATATTTGAGGAGGAATATGAAAAGCTCCAGTATGTGCTGCTGCACATCACAGTCGACGACATCGTCAAATGCTCAGTACAGTGAAAGCAATTTATCCCAGTCAAGAAGTAATCAATGCTTCAGTGTTGGGCTGTTAAGTGCACGAGGAGAGAAATGGCTCTGGTGACCCTCGTTGGAGCTGAGCAGAGTGACATGAACATTTGAGGGCTGGCAGTGAACACGCGGGGATGCAATGGACATTTGCGCAAAAAGAAAAAAAAAAAGCTGTTTGGTTTTAAAGTTTTCATCATGTTATCACAACTTTTAAAAACTATACAGCAAATCAATTTTGCAATTTCGACCACCGTTTTTACTAATAACGTTAGTCTTCTTCATCATAATATTCTTCTTATTTTGATTTAAATGACCCGTTGTGACGTGGCATCCATCCATCTATTTCCTACATAGGGCGATAGGCGGGGTACACCCTGGACAATTCGCAAATCAATCACAAGGACACACAACCATTCACTCTCACACCTACAGTTAATTTAGAGTGTTCTATTTACCTTATTCCCATATTGCATGTTTTGGACTGTGGGAGGAAGCCGTAGAACCCGGAGCAAACCCACAAACACACGGGAGGGAACATGCAAACACATATAGAAAGAGCCTTGTTCCGAATGGAACGCAAACCCAGGTGCTGACCACTACACCAACCGCGTGGCCCCCGCGATCATGCATATTGTGCTGATATTTTACCTATTGACAACAGGGGATGTGATGAGTGTTGCAATTGTGGCAATAATGCACCAATACGTTGTTTGTCACCCGGCGATAAAATTAACCCAAAATAAGTCAGAATTCTGAGATTAAAAAAAGTCAGAATGCTGTTTTATATATCATGTGTTCTTAGTTTAATTTGTTTTACCTGTGGCTCGAGTCAAAATTGTGAGGAAAAAGTCAGATTTCTGAGGAAAAAGTCAAAATGCCACGTCTTTTGGGTCCTAAGTTCTTGTCCTGTCCATGTATCACTAAGGCTTTAAAAGTAAATGAACCACATTTATGTGATTGGACTTTAAGGTAAAGGAACAATCCAAAAAAGTATCGTGATTATTAAATAAAAAGATTTTCTCCCCAGAATTGGGATATTTGTACTAACTTGACAAACAGTTACAAAGCAAGGTTTTTAAAGGACATATTTTTTCAATTTAGTTTGAGACATTTTAATTAGAAAGTTTTTTTTGTGTTACACTGTTCTCAGTGAAAAGTTGAAAATACTAAAAAGAATAATAATAAAAAACAACAACTTTATTTTGTACTTGGCCTCATTGTATCTATTCTATTATTAGCAGGGACGGCTACATGTGACGTTCCACCGTTTCATTCAGTTTAGATAAAATGTCAGCGTGACTGACAAGTGATGTGCATAATTGTCACAAGAAATGGATCAATCAACTTTGGTGTGAAGAGAGGACAATTGAATTGTGACAGTTGGAGTTATGGAATCAGCTTTTGTCTCATTACCATATTCAGGGCTCAAACACTGTGTAGTGAATCCAGATGTAAGCAGATTTGCTATGATATTATCTACAGTTTTATTGTAGCATCTTGTCCTTTATTTGTGCTGCATGACTTGTTTATTGGGTATTTTAGAAAAACACACCTGGTAACTGCAAATGTATCATTTGACCAGGCTTCATAATAATTCGTTGTTTTATTTATACAGTGTATGTTTCATGCTGCTGCATCCAAAGATGTTGTTTTTGTCCTCACGCTGTCACTTAGTGGTGTATTGTGTCCGATACTGCTCATGTACCATGTTTAACAGTTTCCCCGTTGCTCTTTCAGAACCTACGTAGAAATCAATAAGTACACGGTGTGTGTGTGTGTGTGTGTGTGTGTGTGATCAATGGAAAAGAATCTGAACAGTATTGGTACAGCAAGGACACTGTTATGAGCTAATGCGTTTATACTCTCTGCAAGATTCTGTGCCAGCGGGCCTTCTGCAGTCTTAACCCCCTTTTGTAATGTGTGTCATTGTTGGGATTTTTGTCAGACGCAATTGATTGTTGTAGTTGCTCTGTTCAATCAAGCAGGAAATATACTGCGGGCTGATCAGAACTCCGTCTCAGACTGAAATCGAATCAGGGGCTAATGTGCTGTTTTTACAACAATGTTGTGTGAAATTACAAATTTACATGATTACAGTATATTAGCGATTTTTCCCCCCTCATAAATTGTTCTAGCACAGAGGAGTTATCTTTACACAAACTTTACATGTAAAAGCTCACCATCCAACGTAGTTATGCAGCAGGAGGCATGCACAGATTATATACGCTAAATGAACGAACATAGTTATTGTTCATGTGCTTATAAATGTCTACGGAACTGTACATTTCAAACAAAACATGCTTGGTGTCCATATGGTAATGACAATGACAAAATGGCACCAGTTCTAGCCTGAGTAACTGATCATTTCCGACAACCGTGCAGCCCTATATATATATATATATATATATATATATATATATGTATATATATGATATGTACAGATGTAGAGCGCTATATTAATAGAAATATGGATAAATGCTAATATACAGATTTGCAGAATATTTTACAGATTATGGACATATTTTACAGGTTGATACATTGAGGTGGTAAGAACATTCTTGGCAGAATTCAAAAAAGGGGGTAACTGGTGTGAGGTGTTGTGCAGGGGGGGTCAGTGGGGGGCAGAGATCGGAAGGGAGGCAGAGTTCAGAGATCGGGGGGCAGAGTTGAGAAGGCAGACAGCTCTGGGGAAAAAGCTGTTCTTCAGTCTGCTGGTTCTGGTCCGGAGGCTTCTGAGTCGTCCGCCGGAGGGCAAGGGGACAAACAGTCTTTGCGGGGGGGAGAGGTCCTCTGTGATGTGGGTCCCCAGGAACTTAAAGCTGGAAACACGTTCAACAGCGGTCCCGTTGATGTGACTGGGGTTGTGCGTGTTTCTTCTTTCTCTCCTGAAGTCCACGATGAGCTTCTTTTGTTTTGTATATAACAATATATAAATGTATACTTAATAACACAACAAACACACACACACACAGCAGCAGCTCATAAAAGCTGTGCCTTCTGGGACAATGTAACTGATTTGAACTCGTAGAACACTGAGCATAGGCTGCTTTTTTCTAATACTATGTTTAAAAGTACAGTATATACAGAGGCTATAAGAATGTGCAACATAGAGTATTTTATATCTATTAAAAAAGAAATACATTTTCGCCAACTAACACGAAAAGTTCAAAGCTGACTTAGCTTTGAACTTTTTGTGACCTCTGCACAGTTATTGCTACTTTATATCACTGCGAAAAAATACAAAATAAAATAAATCATAACTGTGACAAATTTGGTAAAGCCTGAATTTGTGACCTACAAACACGCACCTCCACGATGTCCATATAAGGAGTTGTGTTATTCCCATGGCAATTTACCATGGTTGCACCTGTGGCACAGATATGTGCCGCGTGAGCACGAAGAGTTAAAAGTCTTTCTTTCTTTAAATCATTAACAGTGTCAACATCCAGACAGGATGACTAATAAATGATCCCAGTAAAATTTTAAACACACTAGTGGTTGAATATTGAAAATGTGTTAATAATAAATTAACCAAAAATGAATTCATAACAGTAATTCTTGATGTTGTATAGTGGTAAAAGTTACTGCAAGAATTTCAAAACTATTCCACCAGTCATCATACAAAGTGTGTGTCTGAATACCAAGTAAAAAAGAATGTTTCCAAAGAAGGTTACTCTATAATTTGTTTCTTCTTCATCCTCATCTTTAATACTGAAAACAGTGGAGATTCAGAAAACCTGCAACTTAGTCTTTCATGCATTAAGAAGCCACTCTTGTTTGAAGAAAAATGCCATTGATATGCAAAATAATGCAGAGGATCCGTCGCAATATAAATGCACATGTTCACTGTCGGAGGTCTGACTGTATACGAAGTTGCGATTGATCTTGATTTATTTTGTTTACGAGCGTATTAACACAGACAGATGTGTTGTGTTGTGATGCAGTGATGAGGGAGACGTTCTGCCGCACAGCGTTTACAGCGGTGGATACAATGAAGAAGGAGCCTTTATGAAAAATAATACATAAATAACATCACTGATGGATGGGTTTTCTTGTTTATGTTCCCTTGGGCTGACATGTATAAAAAAAAAGCTTTGTATTTACACGATTGTATTTTTTACACTTTTGGCTTTTCACAATACGAACAAGCCGAGAAGTTTCTGTGCCTCTTGTAGAATCACTGGGTAAATGTTGTTATTCTCATCAAAAACTTCAGCGAGAAGACCTCGATGTGTGCAGATGTGTCGGATAATGTAAAACAAGCACAGGGAGGTCGGTCACGTGACGAGGACTTATCAGGGGGAAGTAATTATTCTGTCATTATTTTCGGTCTTCTGATGTGGAAATATAGGCGTTAGTTGCCAAACATACCCTCCTGATGATTAAACTCCCCTGCCGAGGCATTATGATGATCTGCAGCAGTGCTGGCGTGCCAGCAAATTGATTAGGAATCTGCATTTTCACATGTGCAACAACTGTGCAATACCACCGAGCTTAATTCACTTCAAATTCAAACAGCGAGAGAAAGAGAAACCCTGAGAATATATCTCCTCTTCCCTCCCCAGGAGCGAGACAAATTGATTGTATTATCCCTGACAGTTGGTAGTCACCATAATATAACGCAATAAAATGAAAATACAGGTATATAGGAGCAGCGGGGAGTTTAATGCACCATAGGAAGACCGTTGATTGTTATCATTTTTGAGAACATCATACACAATGAGTGACACTGTCCCTCCTTCCCCCACAGAAATGACCACAGAGAGGGGATGGTATGTAAAAAGAAAAAAAAAACAGTGTTTACAATACTGGAAAATTGTTTTGAATACAACAGAGATAGTGACAGCAATTAGAGGACAATCTGACACGACACGTTACGTTGACATACTATACGATACGATGCAACACGATCCGACGCGACACAATGCGATACGTTAGTTGAGATACGGAGCGATACGACACGACGCAACACAACATGATATATTGAGATACGTTAAGGTTGTGATACGATACAATGCGATATGTTGAGATACGTTACGTTGAGATACAACACAATAAGTTATGTTACGTTGAGATATGATACGGCGCGTTGCGTCGAGGTACGCTACAACGCGATACGTCTTATTGAGATACGATACGTTACGTCGAGATACACTGTGATACAACACGACACGTTACATTGAAATACGATATGATACGACGCAACACGTTACACTGAGATACGAAACATCACGTTGCATATACGTCACACATACGTTATGTTTGCCTCGCGATGCGATACAATACAATACGTTATGATACAACGCGGTACGATACATTACGATACGATACGATATCTGAAAACCTACAAAAACTACACATTAAACATTACAATTGCCCACGAACCACAGACACAAACACACATAAATAAACAGTAGCAAGCAACATTTAAAAGATAGGTTTTACAGGATTTACATATAGATTTTTATAGATCATCATGTAGAGTTTTGTCACATTAAAGGCATTGCAGCACCTGACTGAATCAGATAACTTTATGGGGTTATTATCAATCAGTATCTATGGAACCAATTGAATGTTTTTTTAATGGTGACCTATGAACTCGCGCAGTACTGCCGTGCTGTCTGAGCCCCAAGCAAGACACGACGGCAAGAATCCGTGCCGCTGTGACCAATAATCCGACATGGTGACCATCCTGAAAGACAAAAATATTGTGTAGTCTGATCCTGGCATTACTCTGCAGAAGCTCAGTTCATCTCTGTTTTTTTTTCCTTCCAGCGGCTTGTTTTTCAGCTTTGGATCATAACTACTGAGAAACTATCAGGGAAAAAAATAGGTTGTTTGATTCACTGCTCTAGCTCGCGCCGTATGCTCTCAGTGTTTTTTGGTAACAGAAGTTACACACTGGAGCTGTAAGCGTTACCTTTGTTAACAAATCTATATAAAATTATTTTTATGGCCGACCTGGAGACATTTTGCGGGTGTATTTGCAATGTTTCCACGAGAGCGTCTGCGTTTGAATAATGACACAGGCTGAAATGTTTGGAGAGTAATGAGTAACCCCGGCTCTCCACCCCCCCACCCCCCCCCCCAGGACCCACGATCGCAGTCATACAGTGACTATATCACACCCTATTAACCAGAATGACCCAGAACCCAGGTGGTGGGGTACTTATTCAATTCATTGCTTCCAATGTGGCATGGTGTAAACTCGGCAAAAAACTGTTATTAAAACACTTCCTTGGGACATAATTTAGCATAGGCTGGTGAGCACGGAGAGAGGCCAGTGTGCTTAGAATCCATTCTGTTGCTTGGAAGTCGCTGCAAGAAAAAAAATCGAATAAAAAATGCAGGTCTTTGGTAATTGCTACAACAACCTTTTAACCTCTTTAATTTACATACATCCCGAGGAGATCAAATGACTGTATTAAGTACAGCATCAGCAATAAGGTTATATGTATGTACCTGCTGTCAGAGCTTGTTGATGACGACTGCTGCCGCGCAAACAGCAGCCCGTGGGAGTCAGCCGGACTCAGAATGCAGGAGGTGTCACGGATGAAATATGATTTGAATGCTGCTGCCGAAATGGGGAAATATCACATAAGAGGCGTACAGTGGAAATTCTGTATGTGTGCATGCCCTAAAGATATGGAGGTTCATTACACAGCAGCTCTGATGGATCTCAGTGAATTTCAATGTTTATCGTTGTGGTCTCTCCCATCGCTGTGCGTCACTACCACGCTGGCTCGCTGTTGTTTCTTCCTCTGTACACAGCATGCGGAATGGATATCTGTGGCCTCATTTGTCTTGCTTCCCGGGTCAGCAGCAAAACGGCAGGGGAAGTGTGTCAGTGAGAATGTGTGAGTTTCCCTGGAAAAAGTGTCTGCCATGTGTCTGTCTATCTGTATGCTTCTTTGTATTCATCAGTGAGTACTTATGCTGTTGCCTTTGACCTTTGCACGTCGAAGGAAAAGCGATATTTCACTGTCAAAATGCACTAAAAAGACAGAGAAAACTCCCTTGAGCAATATACATTTTAACAACAAATAATCTGTAACCACAAGGCTTTGAGAAATGCACATATCTAGTTTCATGTACCTACTATGAAAAATGCAAAAATCTGACACAATACTAACAACTATAGTCCTTTTGCTGAGTGACTGGTGTCATGAAGCCCTTATTTAACTTTTTAACGCCAAACGTATCACAGACGACGCGTTCGCACAAGGCAACGGTTTGTGCTATCGGAAAAATTCCAGCGGTTTCTGAAAGCTGAGAAGTTGACGGTTGACGGTACAAACATTGTGGTTAATGCGGTGATTTCACCCGGGCTGTTGCAGGAAGCCGCCGATTCGGCGTCTTTGTCACCAGAGAAGGAAGAATTGGAAAAGGTGCCTGTACATAGTTTCCATTTGTTGTGGCCTGTTTTTGGACAGTGAGACAAAAATCTCAAACAAATCAATTCAATTCAAATTTCACATGCAAAATCCGGTGTTCATTGTTTTTCTTCATTTGAAATTGTTAATACACAATTTTAACATGCAGTAAATTGTAAATAACTGCCAGATATTGAAATATTCTGGCCCTTTTATGGTTATAATTAGCAAAAAGAAAAACAACCCAGGTGATGACAAACAGTTTTGGATATCACCTCTTGGGTTTTTGAGGGTGTGATGGGTCCAATACTTAATACAGCATAAAGGGATAGTTTAACTTATGAGTGGTTGTATGAGGTATTGACACATTAGCAACACTGACTTCATTGAGAATGCCACATTGATCCACCTGGCAGCTCAACACTGTTAACAGCAAGAGGAAAAAACAACAACTTTAGCCACTTAACAAATGACTCGCCTAATAAAATCTACACCTGGTTGAGTCTACAATCAGTGGATTTCCAACTCCTGTGTTATGTGAAATCCTAATCTTTTTTTTTAATGCCGTCTTACGGTGATTAAAATTTAAACAAACATCGTCTTCTTTGAGGGGCCATATGCTTGAAGAGCAAATCTCTTCCAGCCTTCTGAGCAGCATGAGAAAAAAAAAAAAAGAAGAAAAATGCGAGATAGGTCACTTCCTGAGTCATCATCATATATCTCTTACATCCAATTAAAAGTATCTGACGACACAGTCAGACACCTTGCACCTTTGGAAAAACATAGTGCGGTCTAATCCCAGTGCCGTTTGACAGTTGTTTTGGAATGCATACACTGTATCTGCGTCTTATTGGGTTTCAGTCATTCATTCACTCAAGCACTGAAAATGAAAACCTATAATAGAAACAAACATTTTTTTTTGTTTTTAGTGGAAAACATAGATACATGGCAAATTATGTTACACTAATTTACATTTACTCTGATATGACCTTGTGCAGCTCTGGTTTTATTATTATTATTATTGGTGTTTATGTTATGTTTTGCCTCCTTTAGCGGGTCGGTGGACGCTGCATTGTAAATGAGTGAAATATGACAAAAATAAATTACTGTAGGAAACGTGTTTTTTTTTTTTGGAAAAGTGGAGTTAGCAAGGCTCGCAGGCAGTGAATGTGAGGGGGAATGTACGGTAATCATTCTCCTATCAGGGGTTGATCTAGCCACTGTGACCAGATTACACTGGGAACCCAAGAGGCTCCATTTATAATTACTTTGCTGATTGGAAAAATAAGAGCCCCCTAAAAAGCTCTGTCAATCAAATATGCCCTGTTCTTTACTGTGATTATGAAAAAGGGGGGAGTGATTTATGTGGCATGTATCCTAAAGACTGCAGATTCTGAAAACAGCGGAAAACCTAAAGGTTGGCCAATTTATCGAGTTCACACGCGCGCGACGGTGTAGTCAATCCTGCACATTCATAAACATGAGTTCTGGGTTCACTGACGCCATCAGCCAGTACGTATGTGGAGAAGAGTTCCTGTGATTGTCTCCATGCATGTGTGAATTTCATTGTGCAAGTGATGTTTTTAGTGTCCAACACAGTCTAAATGGAATCTAATAGAGAGTGTTTATTTATGTTTGCTCCCACCCCCGTCGCGCTTCGGTTTCATACTAATCCCCATCTGAGGATTTTTTCTGATCGGCTTCTTCGGGTTAAGACTCCAAGTTGATTGCAAGGCTTGGCAGGAAGGACGAAAGCCTCTCTCGCTGTTCTGCTGGAGTGCCATTGATGCATGCCATTAGCCGCCATGTGTCACATTCGTCAGCTGACGCATGCAGCCTTTTAGAGGAAGGCACCAAACAATGCAGTGCAAATAAGGGGGGGGGGGGGGGCAAACTGCAACCTGCAGGATGGCATTCCGGAAGGAAAATAAGGACAAACAAGGCACTCAACTCGTGAAAAAAACCGAGCCGTGTTTGTTATTCAAAGGGGATAAAGTTTGATGGAGAACTATAGGTCGTTCTGTACACCACCGAGGCATAAATCCACCAGCACACGCGGCTCATTTTTCAAACCTGGAGCGATACCATAATAACAAGGTGAAGGCTGGATGACTCACTATATGTTTAAGCAGACACAACAGGTTATCATTTGTTAGCTCGTGTCATTGCCTCTCTCCATTTATAATGACCAAACAATTCACATTGAAAATCAAATATTGAGTATAATCATTTTCAATATGGAGAAATCCGCCCTGAAAGCAACGCGAGTGCGCTGCTTATTTCCCCGCACTGGCGTGCAAACTTTGGCTATAAATAAACTGCAGAAGGATGCTTTGCCCTTGAAGAGAAAAAGAGGGTCTTCAGAGTCACAAGTGACAAAAAGAAGAAGGAGCTGCCATCTTCAGATGTTGTTGTGAAGCACTTGAATAAACCTGATCCCCCTGCAGAATTCAAATTGTTTTCGTGTCACACTGTAGTGTGTGTGTGCACCCTGGCCAATAAACAAGTCAAAAGGAGACAAAACTATAGGCTGCGATGAAACTGGACTTTGATGAAATGTAAAGGATCTAGTGTGGAGCACCGGGAGATGTGAGAGAGTATGTAACCACAATGATGCCAATCTCCGATGTACACTAAATGTGACCACATATTGTATGAGAGCAATACAGTGCAACTTTTTCAAACTAAAATAACTTTTATTATATAAAAATGATTATTATATTTTTTGTAACTTACTGATTTTTAATAGGTCACATGGCGCCTCTTGTATTCCCACTGTGCGGCTAAACCTCTGTTACATCGCTAAGTAAGTTTGGTGAGTGGGCAGAAAACGCTGTGAGGAATTTATAACTTAATGAGAGGCAGTAACTCCAACGGCTGGCAGGTTCACGAGTAATGCTGACCTGAGGTCAGTTTAAAAAGACAGAAGTCGTAAATCTGCTTTCATTGTGGTGCGTTTGCCGCAGAAAGAACAGAGTTCACCAATAGTTTAGCACGCGTGTGATAAACAGAGCAAAACATCAACAAAATAAACAAGTTCAATAGGGTGTGCATTCTGAAATTAGCCATTCTCCTCTCTTTTTTGGGTCTTGACCATGTCTACCTAAAATTCAGTGGTGTCAAACTGGTGGCCCGCGGGCCACCCGCGGCCCCTCCAATCGTTTACATGCTGCCCGCCCACCACTGAGCTGAGGCACAGCTGCCAGCAAGGTGATGGAATATAGACAAATATAATATATTTACTGGCAATATTTGCAGTTGTAATTATTGCTTTATTATATGTATCAGACTGAACATTAACTTACATATATTTTAGATGTTTTAATTACAGCGATCCTTGTCATTATTTGTTCAAATGTTCTATTTATTTCTCTGTTTTTGTGCATCATAAATATGTTTTTTTATGGTGAAGTATACATTAGAGCTGAAACAAATACTACACATGAATCAATTATTAATCGGTTGGAAGCCTTTCTCATAATTAAAACAAGATTTCCGATTGTTCAGCGTCTTGAATGTGAAGATCTTCTTCATTTCTTTGCTCCATCTAACAAAATGAATCATTTTGGTTTGTGGACAAAAACAAGACCTTTGAGAACATCATCATTTCCAGGTTTGACAAACACTGATCAGCGTTTTCTGACATTTTATGACAATGAAAATAATCGTTAGCTGCAGCTCCAGTAGTCATAATTTTATATCAAAACAAGCACATTTTACTTTGAAATCCTGTCTAATATATCATGAATATCTTATATTGCCCACCCGCTACTGAACAGTTGTTTTTTTTTCCACCACTTTTTTTCTCGAGACCAACCCCCTTTTGACCAGACTAGATGCCCCCCAGGTTATTTGAGTTTGACACCCGTGACCTAAATGCATTGAGTTGCTGCTATGTGATTGGCTGAGCAGATACACTCTATGGACAAAGGTATTTGGCCACACCTGTTAAGTATTGAATTCAGGTGTTTCCATCAGGGTTTGGACTCTAGGCCTCTTATCTTCAGTGAAGGAGAATCTTAACGCTTTTCAGCATACCAAGACATTTTGGACAATGCTGTGCTTCCAACAGTTTTAGGAACCCACCCCACTCTCAGGACACAATGCAAGGACTATAAAGACATGGTTTGACTTTGAGTTTGGTGTGGAAGAACTTGCCCGCACAGAGCTCTGACCTTAACCCCATCGAGCACCTTTAGGATGAAGTGGAACATAGATTATGAGCCTTCTCATCCATCATTGCCTGACCACATAAATGCTCCACAGAATGAATGAATGGAAAGTCTTCGAGGAAGAATGGAAGCTGTTAAAGCTGCAAAAGAGGGAGCCAAGTCCTTCTTAAAGTCCTGTAATGTATTCCAATATGTCATTAAAGTCCCTGTTGGTGTAATGTCTGGCATCCAAATACTTTTGTCCATATAATGTATTTACATTAACAAGCACTTAAACAGGTTTGCCTCGGCTGGAGAGGTGGACGGAAGGGATGCTGAGACATTAGAGGAGGTGCTGTCCCCAGACACAAAGAAATAAAAAGAAAAGTTCCCAACTTGATTTAGTTTGTTTGTCTCCAGAACTAATTGGTATTATAATTCATTTGTCACAACTGACTGTGCGCGTGTGTGTGTTCTAGGGGGGAGCGGGAGGGTGCAAACAGAGGTGGTTTGCATTCGGGACATGCAGTAAACTCTTCACTGATGCTGAATGACTCAGCTTTAAAGCTCGACAGTAGCAAAACAGAAAACTGCAGGAGAAACTGTGCTGGCAAGAGACGTGCTTCCAGAAAAAAAGCACTGATCTAACGTTGATGACAGCGGCTAAATTCAGCTGCGGCGACCGCCGGTCTGAGCTGTTTACGCACACATGTATTGTTGTGGATGACCACGTGCCCTGACATCATACCGATAATGATCAATTCATTTTTTTTCAAGACCCCACGCGCTTGTTGCTTCAGGCAGCGAGATCGGTTTTGGCTCCTGAAAGTGGAGAAAATAACGAAGTGAATGTTGAAAACAAAGCTTATACATTGTGGAGCAGCTGCAGCATAAAAAAAAAAAAACACTGTGAGAAAACAACTTAAAAATTACAGCAGACCTCATAAAGGCAGTGACATGTAATAGCAACTGAACTTTTCGCAATATGCAGACATGCATTTATCTATTTTTAATGAGCCGGTCTGGAATGTCAGTGCCGTTTCCAGCACTGAGCTCTTCATTCCTCGGTGTGACCTCCATTGTAAGGCACGGCTTTTCTGCATTGTAATGAACACGAATGGAAATTGTACTTTTTTTTTTTTACCCTCCACTCCT
Source organism: Solea senegalensis (assembly GCF_019176455.1). NCBI lineage: Eukaryota > Metazoa > Chordata > Actinopteri > Pleuronectiformes > Soleidae > Solea > Solea senegalensis. Next base: position 19,514,118 of record NC_058034.1, read on the forward strand.
TTAGTCTCATACGGAGACTAAAGGAGTGGAGTTTGCGCTGGGAGCCAGGATTTACAGCGCAATTTCACAAGTCTTGTTCATTAACGGCCATTGATGAAATCTCAACAATTCCTTACACACACTTAATTATTTTGGGGTTTGAACAGCACTGTGAGAAACTCCCAGAGGCAGAATAAATAAATCACTATCACAAATCACAGTAAAACTGGCATCAGAAAACAATGATGAATGTATTAGTGCCCACAGGTTCTTTTAGCGTGGGATGATTCTTTTTTAGGAAGTGGCTGTTTCTCTAAATGTTATCGAGATGGAAGTTGTTTAGATTTTCTGTCTGCATGTTTTTTGGTGTAAGTGGCTCTTTTTGAATCAGTTCACTTCATAGTGAAATATAAAGCAGAAATTAGGGGGAAATAACACTACCTGAAATCATTTTGTATTCTCCAGAGATTCATGCCGCCATCGGGAGAAAAAAAAAGTGGTTTCTGCTTACACGGCAGAAACAGAACAATCTCTATGCAAAACTTAGTAGTGATGGGTATTTTCTGATTGCATCATTAAATTGTTATGCCTGCCACAGGCTAAAATACCCTCATCTAATTTCTCTCCAGTCAGAGAGACTTTACTAGCAGCGGGTTTGTGTTTGGCGGTAGCCCTCAGAATAATAGGCCTGCGTCCACTCCCTGCTCAATTCCTCCTGAACTAATTTTCTCTTCACACACTCAAGAAAGCCTTATCAGGGGGAAAGTTGTAGTATCATAGGGTGGTGCAAAAAGTTTTAATGACAAAAGTGCCAGCAGCAAATTGTGACATGATTCACTGGAGTCTGTGAGAGAGGCTTTTCAACAGATGAGACAATCATCGGGTAAAAAAAAAAAAAGTAAAAAAAAAATAAATAAAGTCAGACTGAAACAGATTTTGCACTAGGAGGAGGAAATAAATGATGTTGGCAACTTATGAATAAAATCTGAAGCAACTTAACGCATGCTTTTGATGATTCCTGGGAGGTTTTGATAGAGTTTAAAGTGCATGTAAAGCAATGAATTTAAATATCACATCCGACTTCCACCCCGCAAGAAAATGTGTGAGTGCCTTCTTGCCAAATTTCAGTGATTAAAATGTTAAAGTGTTTGAAAATGAGGTTTCAAATCATGTGAAATTCAGCAAGATTCTCTGCTCCGACACACACACACACACAGTCTTGAGTGAGGACCAAAGAGGGTGATATAAATATATAAATGTAAATGCTCCCATACCAAAACCACTTCTTTAACAACATTTCCATGTTTGTGGTCACAGTTTAATGACATACTGTACACAAACACAGAGCTGGTTCAGCTAAAGCTCTTGCCTTCTCTTTCTCTCTGCACCAGAGCACGAGTCTTGCTCTTCTTTCTGTTCTTCTTCTGTACTGAAATTTAAATTAAGTGGCAAAGCTTTTCTGCATGTTTTCTGGACGAAGACGTCTCCGTCTCAGCTATAGGTAGCACACCAAAGCGAGTGTCCTTGGTTTGTAGCAAAGTTGTAATAGTTTTAGACTTTTTTTTGTTTTTAGAATGGCTTTGTTAGCTTGTATTATTCATTTGTTTGGAAATGCTTAGTTTCAGTGTTGTATTCTTAGTATTTGCCAGGCGAAAGAAGTATTGTGTCTTAAGGATGGCGTTTTAAAAATGTATGAGGACACATGAACAAGTCAATGTGCATCATAGTGCTGAGGTTGGATGCAGTGAGTGTGCTAGGTAACAATCAAGTAGCCAACAGACTAAAGACACACATAACAACATACATAATAATGAATAATATACACGACAATTTCCCCTCATGAGACACATGACATTGCTTGTGAACCTGGAGTCTCAGGGAGCTCAATCTGAGGATGAGACGTTTGATTCACGTAGATGAACCAACTCAACTTGAAAGCAATCATTTTAAACATTTCATTATGAATGAATGAATGAATGAATGAATGAATGAAAAGACTGCCTCATATTTCAAAATGTGCTGAACCCAAAAGGCTTCTATATGAAATAAATCTACAAAGACGGAAAGTAAGCATATTTTTGCTACAAATTGAGTTAGTTTTAGTTCTGTAAACACATATCAAGTTTCAGTTAGTTTTTGTTAACTATAATATCTACAGTATATATAACTATACACTTATCAGGTTACAGCAGGGGTGGGGGATATATAAAGCTACTATACTATATAATGAATACTAATTATACAGTGGTGTAGTTTGGTCTACTATAGTGAGTATATTGTCAGTCCTTAACCCAATGGTGGGTTAGATTATTTTGTCAGATGTCGCACTCATGACTCTTCCAGTGACGACACTTTTCCTAACATAAAATGTGTGAAGAGGAGAATTTCTGCACTTGCTTTGCACTCATTTCTTTAAAGACCTTTGAGATTCAAAACTTTGTCACGATACAAAACCTCAAACGAGTGTTTTCCCTCATGCTGCCATGTTATTCATGTGCCTGCCACTGGAATCAGTTTCCTTAATGTCCAGTCAGGCCCTTTTTCTCTTGGACATCCATCAAACTCCACACGGATGATGAGTAAGACGAACGGACGCCGCCATTAACTACAAATAGACACCTGCGACTGATATTTACACATGGCTCCACCAGATAAACAGTTGCCTAATTGCACTATTCCACAGCTCATAAAAACTCCCTGTGTCCATTAAGGCGAGGTAATTAGTCGTAATCTGCATCATTAAAGGCAAAAAGAATAGCATAATCATTTATGAATACTCAATCAGAGGATAATTACCTTGTCTTGATCTACATCTTAGGGCTTGATAAATGCATGAACAAATAAGCAATGAAAAAGCTGGTGGAGGGTCTTTCTTCTCTGGCTCAAGAACAACATCCGTGCAACCTTCACCTCTTCTCCCCTTCCTCCCTGAACACACATAGCTCATCATTAACAACCCCCTGAAATTTGGCTTTTTAATTAGGGCGTGAGGTGACACTATGCGTGACGTCGCCAGACTGCCGGCCACTGATCGAGTGCCATCACAGGAAGAGACATGACGCCCGACACAAGAATCAAGCCAAACAAGACTTGACAATCTTAAAAAAACATGGCTTCATCGCCAACAATTACCAGGGAAATGTCTAAAATCTTAATATTTAACAGAGGAGTCTGGTGTATTTAAGAATAAGTGTGGAACAACATTGCTTTGTTAGATATAAATAAAGACTATATATCTATCTATCTAGCTATCTATCTAACTATCTATCTCACTATCTATCTAACTATCTATCTATCTAACTATCTATCTAACTATCTATCTATCTAGCTATCTATCTAACTATCTATCTAACTATCTATCTATCTATCTATCTATTTATCTATCTATCTATCTATCTATCTCTATCTATCTATCTATCTAACTATCTATCTATCTATCTAACTATCTATCTAACTATCTATCTATCAATCTATCTATCTATCTATCTATCTAACTATCTATCTAGCTATCTATCTAACTATCTATCTATCTATCTATCTAGCTATCTATCTAACTATCTATCTATCTAGCTATCTAACTATCTATCTAACTATCTATCTATCATCTATCTATCTATCTATCTAGCTATCTATCTAACTATCTAGCTATCTAGCTATCTAGCTATCTATCTATCTAACTATCTATCTAACTATCTATCTATCTATCTATCTATCTATCTATCTAACTATCTATCTATCTATTTGTGTATATCGTACATATATCAGTTTCAGAGCTTGCATTGTTTTATTGCCGTTGCTTTATTCATTTGTTGAAATGACGAGCATTATTAAGCCATGACCACGTTGTCCCGATTCACTTGATCATTTCTAAATGTCTTTAATTTAAAGTCAAGAAAAAAAGGGTCATGGCAAAGTAAATATATTCGTAGGATACATAAATGAAGACTAACATAATGGATGCAATGATGGATATAAAGTGATGTGGTTTACAAACTCTCAGATTTGAGATTCAGTCAGTCCGGAAAATGTAACTTTTGAGAGAAAAATGTCGGTTTCATCACGGACGGTCGTTTTTAAGTTTTCACGGGTGCTCGACAAAATCTTAGCCTCGAGTCTCTCCTGTCCCACAAGAGAAAAAAGCCGCGCCATCCCTGATTTAAAATCTTATAAAATTTAATGTCATGTATTCTTAGTTTGTTATGACTTTTTATTTTTTGATGTATGATATTTCAAGATTTATGAATAATCATGGCTGAAAGAAGTTTTACTACATTTATATGGAGATAGATATGTGCTGTTTTAACTGAACTTCATTTGACATTATGAGAAGGAGGACGTTAAATCATGCACCACTACAAAAATGTCAGGGATAAGACAATAAAGTCCAAGACTCCAGCTCCAGTTTCTTGGAGAGAGGTGTGTCTGAAAATTAGCTTCTATAATTGTTGGCCTAGAATTTGTTTTTGGCTATCCATCTTCGTAAAGTAGACAAAAACACTCCTGGCCCATAAAAGCTGCATGCCGTGCAGTTGCTAATTTAGAGTTACAGCACCTTTTTCATCCCAACTCCAGTGCTGTCCACAGAGAAGAGGATAATTGCATAGGCAGAGACACCAAGTGGCTATCTCCACATTAACACACACACACACCACATACTGCACCCCTATACAGTGCAGACTTTAAACAGTTTGGGTTTTTGACCAGAGGGACTGTGTTTAATGTGTTCAATCTTGGGTCAAATTACTTTGCAATGCCTATGGATTTTTATCAGCTTTGTTTCTGGGACACAAGACTCAGGTGAACAACACTGAGACACGTCTCGCAGCGAAAATGAACAATGAAAACTACACACTACACAGTTTCAACCTTTATATCGGTCACATATGTCACAATCACTGCCCGTCCAGTTCTTGTTTCAAAGTAAAAGCGTGCTCGTGGTTTAGTTCCCACTTTTTTCGAATGTGCCGCTTCATACCATACATTTATGTACCATATATATCATCATATATGGTACATAATTATTCATAATCCTCGTGATTTTCAAAGGCAAACTGTAAAACAATGCTTAACCCTAACCTTAACCTAACCGCAATTCGAATTTCAGCTCTACACCCAACCAGTTCCTCAGAAATTCAGTTCTGCTTCATCGGGAACAGGTTTTGGTCTAAAAGAGGTCTGACAAGGTCATTGTTTATGCCTGAAAATGTCCCAAAGAGGTAACAAATACAAGTTCAGACACACACAGGTGACACGGAGGTGAAAAAAACACCACAATGCAGGACAAACCACTGGCAATGGGAGTGGTGTTAATCCCCCTTTTTATTGGATTAAAAATCTCAGGTGTACCTGCTAATTTGAATGTGAAAGAGGCATTTGTTAGCGTATGCATGGATGCATGGAAATGAAAGCAGCAACACACACACAATACAGGGAAATACGCACATGAACACACATGACTGTCTGCCTGTCCACCACCTACACACACGCACACACACACACACCACCTCCTCCACCCAGATGGTCTGTTCAAGTGACAGAGCTGCGAAACACTGAGGCCACAGAGCATCAGTCCAAGAGATTCTGACTTCCCAGTGGAGCTTTTAATGTGAGCAACAACGGCCCACAGCCACTGCATATGATGCTATGTGCCAGAGAGGCAGACAGACAGAGGAAGACAGACAGAGAGAGGAAGACATGCAGAGAGAGGAAGACATGAAAAACCGCGGTGCTACAGAGAGACAGAGACAGATCAGAAGCAGGGACACAGCTCCCCACAGTGGAGCTGAAATATACAGTCGACCAAACCCTGGAATCATAAATGTTTTTAATGTAAAGGCATTACAGCATACAGAGCTTTGTTTAAGCTACAATGATCCACTCCTGCTCCTCACACCAGCCATTTTCATGACAGCATCATGATCCACAAAGCTTTGGTGAATATCTGTAAGCTCCGGAATCTACAGCATTGAAATTTCCCCTTAAAAAAGGAGACATTGGCTACGACTTTGATGTTGTATTGATTTTTGTTTGTGTCATGGGAGTGACATGTTCACAATTCAGCGCACCTTACGAGCTCTGTGTTGCACACGGTGTAATTAGAGAATGGGGTCGACAAGGGCAAACGGGGGTGAAGGAGGCTAATCAACTCTCTGAGTCACTTTCCATCTGTAATCAGAGCAACGGCGAGAGGCGGAGAACGGCATGCAGATTAAATTGATTAGAAATTAAAATCCCAGACAAATACGTGTCACGAGAAGTTAATTACAATTAACTAGATTTTTTTTTTTTTTCTCTAACATAAATCCTGCCCTGATTTTCCTTGTCTCTATAAACACATTTCTCATTCTCCTTGACCTCCGTGAGCAAACTTTACTAGAAAGAACGTTATGTGACGCACCCAGGGAATGATCTAAAAGTATGTGGACAATTAAGAATTTCCACCTGATTTTGGAGATTTGCAGTGCTACTGATATCAGCATCTGGTGTCATGGGGTGAGACCCTGCTCCAGGTCCGGGGTTCCAGTTCATCCCACAAGCTCTGGACTGAGGTTGAGGTCAGGACTCAGTCTACTTTTTCCTCTGACAACTCGATGGGGACCTGGTGTTCGACACAGTAGCAGCACCGTGTTGAAATAGAAAAGACTCTTCCACAAACCGTTGCAAAGAACTTGGAGGCGCACAGTTCCACTGTAATGCGCTACCGCCCGAAATACAGGGAAAGTATGAAAAACTGCAATCCTTATAGCCAAAGCAGGACAGTGTGAGTACACCGGCTGTTTCTGAGTTTCATTAGAGAGTATGTCCAATAATTAAACATCCATGTTCAACACTAAGAGTGGGGTCTGTTGGAACGAGCAAAGTCATACCAATATATGGAGAAAGTTAATCATCTATTAAATATGCATGAGCTGCATTAGCACTAACCTGTTTTGTCTACTGCCATTTCAAATAATTGTAAGTGGGGGTTTTCAAATGCATTCAAATTGATGTTGAAATACATTATTTAAAATGTAATGAACGTTTTAAATGGGTTTATACTCATTTAAATCCAAACAAACTGTTGCCTGACCCCCACCATCCAAAAACACATAGAGGCTAAGTGTGACACTCTTAATGTGTGAGTGAATGGTTGTTCCTCTCTGTCCAGTGTGTGACCCCGCCTTTCACCCGTTGTCAGCTGGGATTGGTTCCAGCTCCTTGCAGCCCTCATGTGGAAAATAAAGCAGTAGACAATGAATGAATGAAGGAACACACACACACACGTATGAGAAAGCAAGGCTGCATTTACAGTGTAAATAACAAGTTGCAACTGCATATAAAGGGAAGTTTAATCACTATGCTGTGTGTCTCCCTCCAATGGCCTTCACCTGAATCTAATATTAATGGTTTATGTAGATTAGCATTTGCATGTGCAGTTTAATTATGAAGGTCTCCCAAGTAAAGGTGAGTTGTTTGAGGCAGACCTTACTTTCTGAACAGATGCTCTCCCCATCCACGACTGTTGTGTGACATTCACATCGCACAGTCTGTGTCTCTCACACAAACAGACAGGAGGGGAAAAATGACCTTCAGCAACTTGTACACAGATTAAAAAAAAAAGATTCAAATCGGATTGCTCTGGGGTAAATGGAAGGCATCCAAATTACTCCAAAAGCCCCACTGAGATAGTGTGAAATGTAGATCATCTGACCACATGTTCATCTTTACAACTTCCCATCCTACTGCCTCAGGACCTCATGATATCCTCCACACTGAGCATCCGAACAAATAAAATTGCTGATCACCACTTTCATCGATTTCGGAGTGCTTTACTGAGCTTAGTTACATCTTTGGTGTTCCCAGTCCAAAAATGACCCCCATAGGAAATTAATGGGTAAGACTGCATTATGTTCAGTCTACCCTGTAGATGTAAAAAAATCATATATCATATCTTACAACTCCCATATGTAAAGCTTTTTTTTCCCCACCTAATTAAACTCTGAACACAATGTGGTCTCTCTGTTCGCTGTGTAATCACGAGAGTTACACGTGTTACACACTTCTAGAGGGGGACACTGAATTGGTTCATGCGTTAGTACAAGGAAAATGGAGCGGTGACGTGTGTTTGTTGTTTTGTGTTCATACAAGAGCAGTTAAAAATACACTGAAATACCGGATTGGTCAAGGAACAATGGAGAAAGGTTAATTTAGCTATAATGGTTATGAATATATTTCTTATCACTTCAGGCACATAAATGCTGAGGGAAAAAAACATAATCTTTTTTTTTTTTGGTTTGTTTTTTTTAGCCCTAACCAGGTGCTTTCTGTGCCCATAAAATAAATCACTAAACCTTACCCTTTCCAAAACCAGGATATTGTTCCATCAGAGCGTCCACAAGGGACTGAAACACTAACGTGGACTTGCAAGTCTGCATACAAGTAAACAACACAATTTTGGTTCAGAAGACAAAGTTGTTACCCAAGGTCACCCTCTTACTTCAGGTATTTGAACACTGATTTGAGTTTAGAATACAAACCGGATGCTCCAGTTTTCCCTTGTCACGATATGCAGGTTTGCATACAATGACAAGCACCTGCCTTGATTAATTATTGACATCAAGACGAGCTATAAATATAACACCGGCTCATTATCATCGTATAATGATGAGCGTGTTTGCAATTTGTTGCATATTTAAACACTCGAGCAGACAAAGGCTAGCATTAGTATTCTTTTGGAGTCCTGCTACTAAAAGAACGTGGTGAATGAAGAAACCAATATTCAGTCTCCATGAACTCCTGGCTGCTGCAAATGAGCAAATAAACTATCGCTATCTGCATTGTGAACTATGGCTGCTTGGCATGGCTCCACTGACCTGGATTTTGACATTGTGTTTCACCAAGCTTGATCCTTTTTTATATATATAAATTAGAAGGGGCGAGAAGTGCTTTATTGGACCTCGGCCAATGCCATTACTTTCAAATTATAATCTTTTTTTTCTCCTTTTGTGTTGTCCATTTAAGCAATGATTTGTTCAGTGGCAAGTGCTGACTTGCAACTATGTTTAATGTACCCTGTTATTTGATTTTACTGTACCCTCTGTCACGTGATCAGGGCTTTTCCATGGTCATATAATGAAAATTAATATTACACCAACTACTATGAGCAATACATAACAAATCAATATTAATTGGAACAAATATTCCCTTTGGACATTATCCAGTTAAAATGTGAATTGTACTTTAACCCTTTGAACACAGAGCATTCCAGCTGCTTTTTTTTCCCATTACCGTGTTTAAACATACAGTCTATACATACAGAGGATATAAGAATAGTGTCCTTTATTCAGCACAACCTATAGGCAATCGGATGAAAATGAGCAAATAGTACTAAAAATGTTTAAAATCAGATTGAGTTTGTGAAATTTTGGGTCAAAGTTCCCTTAGCTCGTTGTTTTACGAGCAAAAATAAAATATTTTGTCTATTTTGTGACTTCTGCACAATTAGTGCTACTTTATATCACTACTAAAAATGCGATATAAATTTAATCGTAACTCTGACTAAACAACACATAAGAAGACAGCCAGGATGTCCATATAAGGAGTTGTGTATTATTCGCATGGCAATTTAACATGGGTGCACCTGTGGCACAGATCTGTGAAGGGGTTAATGAGTCATTTACATTTAATATAACCCCAATACACCGCTACAGTATAACATGAGAAGAGTGTCTAACATATTACTGCAGGAATGCTCGTGCAAAATGGAGATTAGATTTATTTTATTTTTTTTAAATAGAAATAGTGACATCAGTCGAGTCTGAAGCCGGTTGACCTGCTCAGTGCCCTGTGGTTGTAAGCATAAAATACGTTTGATGGTATCAGGGCAGCTCAGATGTTTGGAGTCGATCAGTCTTGCAGCGATTGAATTTGTAATCCCCTCACACGTGTGAAATATCCTCTGCCTCATTCTGTGCAATACATTAACCAGGTGCGTTATATAAACTGCGTCCTGTAGTCATTAAACACGGACGAGTGAGTGAGCCGCGGATAAACACACACACACACACACACACACGTCGGACAATGTCAACAGTCCTTTGACAAACAACATGTTATTGAGTTGCGACAGCAGAGAAACGGCTGTTTCCCCCCCTCATTGTTAAGTGATAGTACGGCAGATCTGATGCAGCTGAGGCTACGGTGATGAATTCCACTCCGGGAGTGTGTCTGACAGGTTTTGTTGAGAGCGTCATCGTCTCAACATCTCCACTGGGGTCATTAGAGATGCAAATCCCAGTCGCAGATGTGTTTTATGACACCTGTTCTTGTTTTCCTGGCCGGCCCCTGCAAGTGTCCCATTGAGGACTTGCAAATCAAGATGGAAAAACGAGAGGGGGGCGGACAGGTAGGCCCCCTCAGCTGTCAGCACTGTCCCTTGTATCCATTAACTCCTCCGAAACCCCCTCCCCATCACTGCTCTGCCACTTGTGCTTCCATCAGTCATTTTCATAGCCCCATCCCTCTCGCTGTCTCCCCCTCTCTATGTTAGATGACGCCATTGCACCGTACGACTGCTTGATACTCAAGCATCTGCTTTCTTCTGCCATCGGTTGTCTCCCTGGGGAGTTCGGTGCTTATGAGGGTTCGGCGAGAACTGGGTCAAAGAGCTTCGTATTTCTCGTTTCGGTTGTCTGCTTCATGCTAATCAAATAAGTTCCCTGTAACATGTTCAGGAAATACCACTAAGCCATAACCAGAGGTAAAGAGTGCAACCTTGACGTGCTGAATAAATCTGTAGTGCATGCCAAACACTACATGTAAGAGATGCATTTTTTTATGTCTCAAACCGACACGCCTGCAGAATTTTCTGTCCAAGGCCAACCAGAACCCAACAATTATACGGCTTTTGCACTACTCGACGATCAGGCACGTCATTTTCCATTCCATTCCGTAGGACCTCCTCAATGTGGGCGTGGTCGACGCCGTTTTCTATGCATCCAGCTGTCTCTGAATCCTCTCGTCAGCCACTAAACACAGGAACGTCTGCATCTATGTATGCTTGCCAGTCAGTTGCTCAGCTCAGCTTGGAACCTTTGCCAGAGCAGGTACCAAAACAACCCCCACCAGGTACTATCACTAACGGAAAAGCAAAAAAAACAAAACAAGTAGAGTCAAGTTGAGTCGAGCCGAAGCCCACGCTGACTCTCCTGGTGTTTATTGCCTTCATTTATGGATGCACACCTTGTGAGTGATCGCCAGCATTTGAGTTGTTGTGGAGGAAAATGATAACATCCACTTCAGAAGCCCGTTTGTTCTAAGGTCCACAAAAAAAGGGGTGTATAAATGAATACTAGAGGGAAAAACTTAATACAGTGCAATTCAGCATATACAGTCACCAATGGTGAATGACCTGGTCTGTACCAGTTTGTCTGGTTTCAATTGTCCTGTTGTCAAATCATACATAATATTGAGGGACAGTTGGGATTAACATTGCAATGCCTATTTAAGATATGAGCTCAGGTTAAGAAACATAGCTTCATCAAGATGATTGAAGTTATCTCTGGTTTAAGTTCAAATTAGTTAATA